>NC_091458.1:65532518-65840211 GCF_027789765.1 Dendropsophus ebraccatus
ACAAACGGGCAGCAGAAGTACAGAAGCAAAATCCACAAGAAAGGTCGAGGTCACGAAATCCAGGTCAGAATCACTAATACAAATGGAAAGGAGATACTAGGGCAAGGCACTATAACAGACAGTAGACAAGGTAAACGGTGAAACAGAATCCAGAGACAAAAACAATATGAACTGAGAACAGAGCAAGGAACACTGAACCAAAAACAAAGACTAGAGAGAAACAGACAAATTAATCAGTAAACCAAGGAAACAGGCAGTATAGCAAAGGCTGGATCTAGCTGTACGGACTAGCTGGACAAAGCTATCAAGAGCCCAGACTGAAGGGAGGGATAAGCCTATAAGGGAGCAGAAGTCCCGGACTCCAAGCATATAGGCTGAGCAGGAGACACACACAAGAGAAACACAGAAAGCCAGAGGTGAGGAGACCTGTCAATCACAACACAGCAGACACAATAAGTGAAACGACCACAACAAGGAAACTGCAGGGAGAACTAAGAAAACATGGACCGGATCACAAAAGACATAAGCAAAGAACATAAAAAAAACAGGCACTGACTTAATGCCAAAAGCGCAGTCTTTGGCGCAGAGGTCGAATCTTTGCAACAGAGTGTGGCACTGATGCTTTTTCAGGCGAGATCATGACATGATGCTTTTTTTAACTTTTTTGGTCAGCTTTTGCATTAAAAAAAAGATCTTGGCGCAACTTTTATAAGCATCATCAATCGTCAATATGTAATGTCCGAGAACAGGTGTCCACCACAGATCACCATTACTTTATAGTCAGCTGTCTTTTTTGTTCCTTTTTTAATCTTGGGCAAGAAGTACAAGACATAAGGGCCACATCTGCATGAGGGAAGATAAGAATCTCACCTCAGGTGGCAGAACACACAGTCCTTGAGGCTGCCCCTGCACAGTGAGCTGCTATTAATACATCCTATATATGTCCACTCACTGTAGTGCAGTGCAGGGAGCTTGACAATAGTCAAAAGTTTCCGCTCCTGTGCACATATTTTGTTATGCACTATGCTGACGGAAGTCCCTCACCCTGTACTGTAGCTATCAACTGTGTCTGTGTCCATAGGATGCAAGGACACAGATACAGCTAACAGGAAGCACAAAACTGTCTTTTACTTTTAGACTGTAGGCTGTATTAGGCCTGAAACATATTTACTGAAACAATATTACTATTTGGCAGCACAAAATAATGCATTATTACTACTTGGAAGCACACAAGGGGCATTATTATAACTTGAGGGCACCAGACAGAGTCATTTTATTACTTGGGGCTCTGAACAGGGGCATTATGCTACTTGGGGGCATTACCTACTTGTGAGAAAGAAAGGGGCATTATCTCAACTTGGGGGCACAGAAAGGGTCATTATACTACTTGGAGCACAGAAAGTGGCATTATACTATTTGGAGGACAAGAAAAGGCATTATTACTACCAGGGACGGATAAGTGGGCATTATACTACTTGGGGGCACAGAGAGGGCATTATTACCCTATGGTAGGCAGAAAAGGGGCATTATTATTACTTGGGTATAGAAATAGTAGCATTATTATACAGAAAGTAACACTGTACTCCTTGGGGACACAGAGGTGGGAATTATACTATTTGGGGACACGGACAGGCTAATTACTGTGTGAGGTTTAAATCGGGCACTATTCCCATTTGGAGCAGTATAAATGGGGTATTCTATAGAAATGAGGAGGGTGCTGGAAAAGTGTAGAGCCTAAAATGTTTTTCACATAGATGCTGCAAGGACAAGTCATGGCTGACAGAAGACTCTGTGATAGCCCAGACAGAATGTAGAAGAAAAGGAAAAGGAACAACTCACTGGCTGTAACTGCACTCTTATCACAATATTGTCACTCTATGGAGGTAATGTTGGACTCTGTAAAGTGTTTTTATTTAGTAGTAGTATTGGTGTTATTTTACTTTCACTAGGCAGTGGTAATGTGATCAGAATTTGGCTGTATTATTTGTCCCTCGTGTATATGGGTGTATGATCAGTTTTGCTTTGTGTGTTGGGAGGGGGGTGCTAATCCGGTTCCCACCTGAGACAGCAGGAAAACTAGAATTGGCCCTGCAAGACATGCATGATCATTCTCCCTCCTGAAATAGTGTGGTGGTAACTGGAATGTAGCTTGTTTGCCCACTAGATGTCAGCGCTTGAGATGCAATTTCATAATGTCTTTTGCATAAGAACATATACAGTCCAAGCCGAATCTATCAGTGCATTTCTTTAACTGATTTTTTAATGTACTCCATAGTCGGACAATATAAAAACTTTACAAACTAATCATCCTGTGCTCTTGTAGATGCATGGTATCACATTGGTCTCCATGTTTGGAATGACAGTTGCCACATTTGTCACTATAGCCTAAGCAACTTGAAGGTAATGTTTTATCAGAACATTACCTATTTTTTATACAATTTTCCCTTTTATTCCCATCACAGACAGAACGAAAAAGAATCTGACAGTCCTGAACAGAAATTTGGGACTGCATTTGAAATTAAAAAAAAAAAAAAAACACACTCCCTACACTCTTTGCAAATAAACAAATCACTGATGAAGCACCAAATATGCCTTTAGCTCTGTGACCATATGTCTAATTGTGGTGTGCCCCCCGGTGTGATGTTATATCTGAGGCATGGCCAGTCACTTGCTAGGTGTTGTAGTGTGACACCACTCCTGTAGTGGATGGCTGAGATACAGCCGGACCTTAATGGGCTGTCACTAGTGATGAACGAGCATGCTCGTCCGAGCTTGGTACTCGTTTGAGTATTAAGGTATTCGAAGGTACTCAATGCTCAGACGAGCTTCTCGCGATACTCGAGAAAATAGCATCATCCTTTTCCTGTAAGTTTGGGCGCAATTTCTCAGCCAATCAACATGCAGGAGACTCTTTGGTACATTGTGCGATGACGTGGGACCCATACATGTCGATAGCAGCGATTGGTTGGCCAAATCAGATGACCCAGGCATATAAAAATCTGGGCCGGCGGTGCTCGCCTCACATGCATGCTGGAAGTGATTAGGGAGAGAGCTGCTGATTGTCAGGGAGAGAGTTAGGGAGGGAATTAGCGTTCCTGTAGGCAGGGATACTAGAGAAAGAACCCAACAGCCCTTATAAGGGCTTAAAATGTTTTTGTTTTTTTTTGAGTACTCCTGACTGCTGGCTGGGACTTGCAGTGCAGCTACCACGATCTTAGCAGCACACTGTGGTGATCGACTGCTGGCAGAAAGGGGGCAGCAGGTGGTACATACAGACCCCAAAGAAGTGCTCAGTACTATTATTTTTTTGTGGCTGGTGCTGCTGCTGTTGTACATTGTATTGCTGTTATTTGTAGTACAGCTGCATAGAACCTCACTGCTCATTGTCCTGTGTAAGAGGTGGCATACACCATATAGCACCACTTACACACAGACTATACGACAACCTCCAAAAACTAGTGTGACCAGTATCTTTTGTCATCTGCAGCCAGTCAGCAGGATTGCTTCCTTTTTAAGTGCAGCCATATCTAACCTTACGGCTCATTGTCCTGTGTAAGAGGTGGCATACACCATAAAGCACTGCTTACACACAGACTATACGACAACCTCCAAAAACTAGTGTGACCAGTATCTTTTGTCATCTGCAGCCAGTCTGCAGGGTTGCTTCATTTTTAAGTGCAGCCATATCTAACCTCACTGCTCATTGTCCTGTGTAAGGGGTGGCATACACCATAAAGCACCACTTACACACAGACTGTATACGACTACCTCCAAAAGTAGTCTGAGTAATATATTTTCTTGGCTTGCTGTGATCTGTAGTGCAGCTGTCACTGGTGAACCCAAGTGGTAAGGGTCGAGGACGAGGGTGTGGGGTTCCAATGATGCAGTGGGCAGAGGCCGTGGTTTTGGGCAGGGTAACAGAACCCCTTGAGGAGGGAGCAGTGGCACACCGCAGACATTTACTCCCTACCTTATTCTCGCAACTCACGGGGTCTTAGGGTATATTGAAACCGCAGCAGTGTAAACAGGTGATGACTTGGATAGCGAATAATGTGTCCAGTAACTTATCTAAGGGTACAAACCAACTTGACTCAGTCTTAGAAATAAGCAGGCAAAACGCAGGTTGGCTTTATACAATTGTTCTGCGTTAAAATACGCAATTGCATATTTTTGAAGCGTGAAGCTACATGCGTTTTTCGCACAGGTTGTTAACAACTAATGCTTTGCTAACAACAAGCTTCACGCTTCAAAAATATGCAATTGCGTATTTTAACGCAGAACAATTGTATAAAGCCAACCTGTGTTTTGCCTGCTTATTTTTAAGACTGATTCACGCAGCAAAAACGTCAAGTGGGTTTGTACCCTAACACCCAGGGTACCCATGCTAAATCCTTAGCTGTTGAGCGTGTATGGCCTGAAGAGGAAAAATTGGTGGTGGAGGAGGAAGAAATTCAGAGTCAGCCTATTGAAGAGAGGGAATTCTTGCGTGTTGGGAACCTGGCGCACATGGCTGACTTCATGTTAGGCTGTCCTTCCCGTGACCCTCGGGTTAAAAAAAAATTTGACAGCACTGATTACTGGCTGTTCACCCTCCTGGACCCTCGGTACAAGCAGAACTTTTCCACTCTTGGAACGGAGTATTAGAGTGAATCAATATCAACAGGTCCTGGTGCAGAAGCTGAAAGGCTGCCTTACCTCTACCTTGTTCACTGAGTTCTCACCACCATGCTGTGTCAGGCATAATTTTTGGGAGGTTGAATGCCTGTGTCATCTACCTTGTTCACTGAGTTTTCACCGCCATGCTGTCAGGCATAATTTTGAGGAGGTTCCACGCCTGCCTTATCTAAAGGCCGGTAAAGACCACTTTATGGGCTGCTTTTTAATCTTCGATTTCAAATTTCAAATCAAATAGACTTCAAGTCAAGTGCGATTTTGCAGACTGTCAGGCCATCTATTGTATCTCCAAGATACACGCCACAGCTAAAAGGAACAGACAGTGAAAATGGTGGATCCTAAATCTAGCCATAATCTGGCTTTTTTTATTGGATGATTGTATTGTCCATTACATACCATGTTATTGCTGGATACAAACTTGAATAAAAAAAAAATCAAACTTCAAACTCAAAATTTAAACTAATTCGAATTCAAACTCAAAATCAAATTATAATTCAAATTTAAAAAATAAATAGAATTTATATTTTTTTTAATTTGGTCGCCAGAACAGAAGTGGTGGGGAGAAAGTGACATGATACTGGTAAAATTACCCCAACTGCTAAGGTAGTCAGGGGTGTCATGCCCCAGCCCTGGTCAGGCCAGTCTAGGCACTGGCAGGGGAACACTCTTCAAGGCCTTTGACCTTCAAAGTGACCTTCAGGCCTTTGACCTTGGTCGCATGTGCCTTGCCCATCTTGGTCTGGGTCAGCACTTTTGTCTTGAGTTTGACCACCAGGCTGTTGCCCAGAATTTAGCGTATCTGTGGGATAAGTGCAGTGTAGGAGATAGTCGTGTTGGTAGAGTTGTGTTGAGGTAGAGTAGCAGAGCGGAGGATACCGTCAGAGTCTCAACCCATGTAGTAATGTGCTCTACCGGGATGTTGGAGGATGAGATAGAATACTTAGAAGAACACCTGTGCCTGTGTATTGACCTTTGACTTCAGTCTTCACACCACCTTATGCCCACTAGCATTGGCCGAACAGTACTAATAAGTGACACAGGCCCCAGACCTTGTTACCTAGGTTGAGCGGGATGCTGAGGATTCCCTGCTGACACCTGTGCTGCGAGGCAGAGTTCATAGCCTTACTGCAACTTTGCTCTGCCCGTACCAGTTCCTGGCTCTGTGGCTCTATAGTGGATACTGTCCTGCTCTGTGACTTCTCCTTGTACACGGCGTGGGTTAAGGTTATCTTTTGGCTAGTCCTCTCCTAAGAGGTTTAACACTGCATTGTGCTTGGTGTAGGTACTTATGAGAAGGTTGGTGACAGTGTACTGTCCTGCATCCTACCTATGCGGGGTACTAGCTAAGACTGACTACTTGGGGACCTGGCAGAGGGCCAGGGCTCAGATAGGACCACTGTTGAGAGCTGTCTAGTTTGCATCCTTTCTCCACACTGTCCCGAACAGAAGACTCTTGCTCCTTCCCCACCCATGTGACTAACTTCCTCTACAGCGTGTAGGGTGCGCTGTGATTGGGTGAAAAGAGTGCAATAGAAGAACAGAGAGGAGAGGTGATAGGAAAGAAGAAAGCAGAAATCCTTCTGGTCTACAGATTCTGGTAACACATGAACACAATAACCCTTTGCGATCCTTCAGCTGTGCAGCTTCCATACACTAATACACAATACAGCAGCATCTAGTGGCCAACTCTTAATAGTACATTCATCATAATAAGACCACAAAAAGAACAGACTTTTGCGAAGGGTGTATGTAACAGTAACACCCCTAGTGGGACACCACATAATGACAAACTGACAGCCTTAAAGGTTCCTCTAAATTACAAATTTGCTAACTTTTCAAAACTGCTAGGTAATGTAAATATAAAAGGTAATGTAAAATACATCCAGACACAGCCTTGTGGTATAGCCTTGAACTTGGTCCTTGAACATACAGAGTTTACCCATGTTCTTTCAGATAACTATAATCTTTGTTGGCCTTTAGATAGTGTTTACCTTGTTACTTTGTATTTCAAAAAATCAACTCAGAGTATAAAATATATACTGCATCATTACAACTCTTCTTATTTTCATATTACCTGTAGTAAATTGTACACAGCATCACTAAGGGGTTGCGGATGAACTATGCAGAAATATGGTTTAGTTATACTTTAAGGGT
This sequence comes from Dendropsophus ebraccatus, assembly GCF_027789765.1. Lineage (NCBI taxonomy): Eukaryota > Metazoa > Chordata > Amphibia > Anura > Hylidae > Dendropsophus > Dendropsophus ebraccatus. The sequence continues at coordinate 65,539,347 of NC_091458.1, forward strand.
ATAAACCCACACACCGTATACACAGCGTATTTACTGCTGCGATACGCAGCGAATACGCAGCAAAAGAGCAACAAATACGCAACAAAAACGCAGCAGATTAGATCTAAATAACTGAACTCAGCATTAAATCTTCACCATCCAACTGCTGCGTATTTGCTGCGTATTTGTTGCGTATTTGTTGCGTATTTGCTGCGTATACGGTGTGTGTGGGTTTGTACCCTAAAAACTAAAAGGTCTGAATTGTTGTCATTAGAAAGCAATCTGAAGTGTACTTGTAAGAAAAAAACCTTTTGACATGTTACAGGAACATGAGACCCCTTCTGTTAAGGAGAATGAGCGGTGAGCAGCATGCATCGCCATGCTAAACTTTCCCCCTATCAATTATCTCAGTCCAGGCAGCTCCATATTTATAAATGACTTATAAATGAAACTGCCAGGATGGAGATTGCTGAGAGCCGGGGACTTCACCCTTACATGTTCCTCTGCTTGATGGGGGTTATAGCAGCGAGCTCACCGATCAAAATTTTTGCCATGCCCATAAAACATGTCAAAAGTTTTTTTTTTTATGAGAGTGCCCATTAAAAATATCTACCATCTTTTATCCTCAGGTACAAATGAAAGCCTTGAGGGTACCATAACTCTCGTTAGCACTATTAATTCATTACTATTTCACTATCTGCCCTTTTAAGCCTAGGGTATCTACTTCCAAAATATCTCTTTAGTAGACGCCTTAACCTTGAAATGATCCATTTCACCTCCAATACAGCAAACATATGTGACCCCTTACATATGTGATGCCTGTCACAAAACCAGTGACTTTTCTATACCTTCCTGCAACATTAATACCCACATTGATAGCACATCATCATTTCTCAAATTTTAACTGGAAGCCAATTCCAGCTCTATATGATTAATCTCTACTGACCCATTACAAACTGCAAATCTGACCTCTTTCTTACCCCCCTTAATCCCGAATGTGGACTTTGCATGATGCAAAACCTTCCTAGCTACTATAACCAACCACACAGAATACCATCTGATAAAATTTTGGGCACGTAGGATTGATGGTGCGTTTACACAGAGAGATTTATCTGACAGATTTTTGAAGCCAAAGCCAGGAACAGACCATAAACAGGGAATGGGTCATAAAGGAAAGACTGAGATTTCTCCTCTTTTCAAATCCATTTTTGGTTTTGGCTTCCAAAATCTGTCAGATAAATCTGCCTGTGTAAACGCACCATAAGCTATTCCCTGCATAAGGGTGGAATCACACTAGGTGTTTGTTTGTTTTTTAACCCCTTCCCGTCAGCAATCTGTATATATACGTTCCTACTGCACATAGGCCGTGCAGTAGGAATGTATGTATACATTCCTACACTGACAGGGCTTACTGGTGTGTAAGTGATCAAAATTTTTCTGTTACACCAATGTGATATTAATAGAAACTAGAGATCATGGTGCAAAAAATGACACCCCAACCAGCCCTGTAGGTGGAAAAATAAAAGCGCCATGGCTCTTAAACGGCGGGGAAGAACATTGCATTAATCTGACCTGGACTTTTGTGCATCAAAGGGCTCTGTCTTGAAGGGGTTAAATACCAAAAGAAACATTATAATTGGGTTGGGGCATGGCCTTTATTTTGGCTCAAAAAACACTGCAGGTAGACATTAGCTGAAGTCAATAGGGAAATATGAAATGCCATCCCCACGCAAAGTTTTTTTCTTTGCCATTTTTTTTTTAGAAAAGTACAAATGGTAACAGCATCCGCATCAGGCGGTTATAGAATACAAGAGAGTGTTTTATTCCATCTCAGCAACAGCAACGTTTAATCCAAAAATACGTCTTTTTTTTTTGTTTGTTTGAAACGTTGCAGTTGCCATGATGGAATAAAAAACTCTTTTGTATTCTATAACTTCCTGATGTGAATGCTTTTACCATTTCAACTTTTTTGATACACATGGAGTTCCAGAAGACAGGGGGGCTGGTAACATTTTGCATCCAATTACTATTTGATAATAAGACCTTGTATAGGTCTATGTATAGGAGTGCTGTAGTTCTTAATGGAATTTTTTCAGGGAATTTTTTTCTGTTAATGACAAACAACAGCCGTTGTTTTAAAATAACTGCAATCATTTGCTGTTAAATAGCGGCCATCCACTAAATTTTAACAGTGTGTGCACACATAGCCTTTGTGTGTTTTCAATCCCCTCCTGGTTTTGGTTTAAAAATACTGAGCAAAAATACTCTGTGTGAACATAGCCTTGAGGTGGAAGATACTGAGCAGACAACCTCTGTGTGAAAAAAATGATAAAAGAATTTTTAAAGGGGTCATCCACAATTAGAAAAATATAGGCGCTTTGTTTATAAAAAAAAAAAAAACACCACACCTATACTCAGGTTGTGTGTGGTATTACAAATCAGCTCCATTTAAAAGTGTCACTGTGGTTTGTAAAAGCTTTTGACTTTGTGGCATGCCACCACCGTGATGATGTTGTGCTTGATACAGAGCAGCCAAAGGTGTAAATGTCATGACGCCAGTGCTAGCACAGCACACAGGTGTGATGATGATACCTGCTTTATAGAGTACTGTGCTCTGCCGGAACTTTAGAAGAATACTTGAGAGATACTTGAGAGTTAGAAGTTTACTTGTGCCCATTTTTAGACTGTTGTCTGACCACCTTCTGCCCTACAGTGTCGAGCCAGACACAAGTCCCAGTTGTGGTTACCTGGGCAAAGCTAAATGTCCGAGGTTCCCCGGTGTTACCTGCACTGCGAATTAGGATACGTAGACCCTCTGGTTGCTTTGTCCTATCCAGGCTAGTTCCTCTGTAGACTAGGATACTGCCCTGCACTTTGTAGAGTGGTTCTCAGCGTGGGCTGAGATGATCCCCGACTTGTCCTCCTCCTTTAGTGTCTAGCACTGCATAATGGATATAGGTAAACTGGAAGTGCTGAGTGTCTCTTGCTGTTTCATACACGTGTGTCTCTCACCAACTCACTAACACACTCTGAACTGACTTCCTGTCCACACAGGGCTACTAGTTACTTCCCCAGGGCTGTGTGTATGTGTGGAGAGCAGGGATAGGTAAGAGAAAAGAGAGTATCTTCTATGGGTCAGCACAGACCACATGGTACAATAAGAACAGTAACCCTTTAGTAACTACAGCTGTGCAATTCATAACAGAACTGAAAAGTAACACTGACACCTAGTGGTGAAACTATAGAATGCTACCTTCATCACTACTAAACGGAAGAGAGAACTTTATGACAGGTGCCTAAGACACTTAACTGTGGGATACTACAACTTGTCATAGAGACATGTCAAAAACGTTGACCGGTCCGGGTCCAAGTGTTGAGAGAACGAGCTGGGAGAAGACCACGCCAAGTGCAATCCTCTCCTTGCTTGGTGTTTTTTGATTAGTCAGGCTCCATAGAGCCCGACTGATCACGTGACACACAGCTGGAAGAGGATTGCGCTTAGGTACAGGTCTGAACACTTAGATCCAGACCGATCAAAACTTTTGACATGTCTCTATGGCATGTTAAAGGTTTTTACAAACTACAGTGGCACTTTAATAGATGTGACTGCAATACCACTTACAAACTCAAACTGAGGACAAGAGTGGTGCTGTTTCAGGAAGAAAGCAGCAATGTTTTTTCTAATACTGAGTACACCCTTTTAAATGGGTTATCTATTTAGTATTAGCATGGTCATCAAAACTGGGGAAGCAGCTTGTAGCAGTGTACGCAGTGAAGGACAGCTATATGCTCCCTCACTCTGCTACAGGCTAGTCCAAAAGGAAAAAATCCTACAGTACTTCCCATAGAGACCCACAGGTCAACTATCCATATATAGTAATAAAAAAAGACAGCAACTTATAAGTACTGGAAGACTTGAGATTTTTATATAGTAGTAAATAACAAATCTATATAACTTTCTGACACTAGTTGATTTGAAAGAAATATTTTTTTGCTCAACAACCCCTTTAACCATCAGTTGTGGGAGAGGACAGACGGAACACTGCAACATACTTTCTTCTTTCCTGCTGTCCAGCAATCAGCTTTGCTAATAGGAGGGCAACATAACCGGACCGCCTGATATGTGAAGGGGGCCTACCAGAGCCCTTATGTGTGACATTGCTACACTGAACACACACAACCTTTTGGGTAAAACTGCCAGTGCAGTTTTTGTGCCAAAACCAAAAGTGGATCCAATAGAAAAGAAAAGTACAAGTCCTCCCTTTATATGTTCCATTCCATTTTAATCCACTTCTTGTTTTAGCACAAATACTGCAGTTTCCAAAAGCTTTTGTGTGTGTTTCCAGACCAACTGTTCTCAGCACAAATCTTCACAACCATCCATCCCTGGCTGCTCTTTGACTGTGTCCTTTTATAACAGGGAAAACTCCTACCATCCTTTCCAGGTTTATCTATAAACCACTCGATTTGCTGGTGCTGGCCTCTTAGCACCAGTGCAGACACACCCTGCTGCAGCTGCACTAGTGCAGGTAGGTAAAATAGACATATGCAGCACTATTATTTTAACATATTAGCTCATTTTGTTTAAAAAAAATGTCCTTAGTAGAGATGAGCGAACCTCAAGCATGCTCGAGTCGATCCGAACCCGAACTTTTGGCATTTGATTAGCGGTGGCTGCTGAAGTTGGATAAAGCCCTAAGGCTATGTGGAAATCATAGATATAGTCATTGGCTGTATCCATGTTTTCCAGACAACCTTAGAGCTTTATCCAAGTTCAGCAGCCCCAGCTAATCAAATGCCGAATGTTCGGGTTCAGATCGACTCGAACCCGAACCCGGTTCGCTCATCTCTAGTCCTTAGTTATGGCAGATAGTTCCCTAATGGCAAATCCAGAAAGAGAGGAAAATTAAGAATATTTGGTAGAAGCTTAATGAAAAAGGAAAAAAAGAAATACTGTCACACTGAAGGAGTTCATGTACCTCAGTTAAGATAATAAGCATAATACCAATTTTAGACATATAGCATATCAATTTATCAGCATACATAAGAATAAGAATTTATCAGCGTACATCTATGCCAGTGTTAGCTAAATCCCTAACCCCATGCCTTACACCAGATTTAGTAAGAGTTGCACGTCTCATAAATCCACACCAGCTCTGGTGTAGATTTTTAGTTACTAGCATGAGTAAAAGGAGGTTATCCAGGCTTAGGCGCAGTGCTGTTTTTGCTAGAAAGAAGTCGTGATTTTTATAATAGTGGAGGCCACACCCTCTGCATACCTATGGTCCCTTTACAGGGAGCGATTATCATTCAAATATTCCCGATAACAATCGCATTTGAGCTATAATCGGCTCGTGTAAACACTGCGCGTGATCAAGCGACAAGCAATAAATTGTTCATCATGTAAACGTGTTCTAAAATTGTCGTTCGCAGAAAACTAGCAGATTGCTTGGTCTAGACAGTCTTTCAACGATTCATCCAATGTTTGTGATGGGCTTAAGCGATCTTAAAACGATCGTAATAACGAATTTTTCAAACGATTTATCGTTCCATCTAAACACTGATCGTTATAAAAACACATTGTTACTTCGAAGTCGTTAGTGTGCGCAAATTATCGCTCCGTGTAAAGGGACCATTACTGCGCCCCTCCTGCCTGCCCATCAGGTGAGCAGGTCATACAGTATGCTGTCCCCTCAGCACAGGATTGATAAATTCCCCCAGATGAGCAGTTTGCATGCAAATATAATGCATGCACAATGTTCTTCAATCAAGGTTTCTTAGGGTCCATTTACACAGATTCTGTGCCAAAGATTTGAAGCCAAAGCCAGGAATGGATTTGAAAAGAGCGGAAATCTCAGGCTTTCCTTTATTACCTGATCTCTGTTTATAGTCCATTCTTGGCTTTGGCTTCAAATCTTTGGCAAAATCTTTCTGTGTAAATGGACCCTAAAATGGTAATCCCTAAAGCTTCCTGTGCAGGGATTTGATCTCAGAGGCCGGCAGTAAGCATTGAAGAATGTTTTTTTCAGCAAACAATCCCATCTCCTGGAACAGCACTGACAGTCTACTGTGGCCTTATTTTTGCTGGTTTCCCCCTTGCTCTCCTTCTCTATTTACTGAACTGGCTGGTTCAATGCATAACTAAACAACCTGGCACAGAAGTCATGGGAAAAAGCGGGCAGCACAGATGGCAGATTATTGGGTAACAGTTTATTATTAAGGGACACTTGGAAGGCATGATGACTGTATGCAGTGTCGGACTGGGGCACCTTGGGCCCACCAGGGAATTTAATTCTAGGGGCCCACCCTACATATACCAGATGTAACCAGCGTCAAACCTTTCACATTACTATAGCGACTTTGCACAGAGCTGTGTATGTGACCAGCGATGCTAGCTCACTGCTAGTAACTGGTCAGTCACTCTATGCAAACAGCATAGTGTGCCACTTAATTTTCTTGAAAGTAGATTGCCCGCTCAGCCAATCAGTGACTATGACAGGACACCGCTGCAGTCACTGACTGTCTGAGCAAGATATCTATTAGCTGCTCCGTGACATTGCAGCTGGAGGAGCCAGGGCTGAGATGTACACTGAACCCGGGCGAAAATTACTTCTGGCAGCTGTGAGAGAGACCCGAGAGCAACGCTGCCTGTCATTTGTTAGTTTCACAGGACTTCTCCTTTAGGGAATCTGTCAGTCCCCAGCAGGTTTAGGTATGGGAGGGGGAGCTACAATTTACTGAACATAATGTGTACATACATATAAGATACAAATATGCACAATATATACAGACATAAACAGTACAGATATAAAATAAAATGCACATTACCTATGTGCATATACAGTACACACACCCATGTACATGAAATCCTTAGGGATCAAATCAAATTCCTGATTTCATCATTTCCCTGCAACATATATATGATATGATATATACATATTTATGGTGGGGTCCATGTTGCTATGATATGCTATGATTGGTGTGACCCTGTTGCTTGAAAAAACTTTTGACAAACTTTGCAGATGTAGGTATAAACCTTGCATATGTAGGTATAAACCTTGCAATGCATGTTTTTACTTCAAGATTTGAATTCCCTTTAATCCCGGGATAAGCACATACATGCAGGAGTTCTACTATATACTGCTCATTGTGCAGGTGATAGATCTGTGTAGCAGGCAGATGTCCGGCTTTATGACTCTGCAATATGTAATGGACCCCCAACTCCCAAGCATAATAAGTTAAACAAAAGATTGCGAAATAAAGACACAACACATTGTAATCAGGTGTCAAAGGGTCCCAATTTTATTTAAAATTACATGACACTGCAAATGGCAGACCCCCGACTCATGAAGAGTCACCCTCCAGCACTCAGGAGAGGAAAAAACCCCTGTGGGGGAAACCTTGAGGGAGCCATGGCTGGAGAGCTGCCCTGGGCTTAGAGGGTAATACCATACCATAAATATAAACTTGATGTGAGAGAAATCTAGCTGCAATATCTGTCATCTTATTGATGCCTAGGCGGATGTGTCTCTTCTCCCTCATAGATCCAGGTCCACTTCTCAAGAAGATGGAGACTTGATAAAGGGGTAGTCTAAAGCAGACCACCCCCTTTTCCCCTGCTAGAACCTCCAAATTACATCAAGGGTAGGGGGCAGTAAAGTAGTCAAGCTCAAGGTCCTCTGGCACCTCCAAGATGGCACTGATCAGGGCGCGGTACATTGCTTTATGGAACCTTTTTTATGACATAAGCGCTTGTCATGCGCATGCGCAGTTGCCATGGTTACTGCAGGTAAACACAACTGGAGCATTAACCCATTAATGACTGGTGATGCACTTTACTGCAGAGGTCACTAAACACACTTGTGCCCATGATAATGATGACTGAAAACACATGGCATCAAGCTTCCCCATAATGCTTTGCAGTCAGCCCTTTCTCCATACCTCACACCTTTTTGGAGGGACACTTGTAGTTCACAGACATTTCTATACACTACAATTCCCAGCATTTCCGGTCACTCGGTCTAGAATCCACTGGTATACGGTTATATACGGTGATTTGGTAACATGAAGGAGACTGCTGACAATATGATGTAATTGTATGTTGAAAGGGCTGCCAAAGAGTTTTATTAATAAAGCTGCTGAAATGAATAGAGAAGAAGGGGATCCCTACCTGGATATTTATGATACAATTTGGTCGGTGAACTCCCAAGTCTCTTAATAAGTTCACCAATCACAATGCATGTTAAAACGCAACAGATATACGCATTGTGTGAACACAGCCTTCTCCCAGAATTAGCTCCACTCCTGTCTATAGGGTAGCTCTTCCTTAATTACATCCAATAGCCGCCGGCCTCCTGCAGATCCTCCAGCTGAAACATCACGTATTGGCTGATATGTGTGTTAGCCCAGGATAAACTATCTGTTGCCCATGACATACATCTCATACAGATGGAACATGTAGGCATTGGCTGCCATGTTAAAACAGGCTTATTTTCTTTTGGATTTACATTGTGTCATGAAAATGGGACAGGTTTTTAAATGCACATTTGTGCCTTACTTAGCAAAGGGGTGTTGCTTTACGGGAAAGGGGCATGGCTTGCATGTGACTACTTGCACTAAATTTGTGTCATAACATTTTTGCATAAAATAAGCCAACTGATCTATATATTTGATGTAAACTTAAACCAGGGGCGTAACTAGGATTTATGGGGCCCCATAGCAAAAGATCTGTATGGGGCCCCCCAACATGCTCACCTGTACCGAAGCTGCCCCCCTGCGGCAGTTCTGAGACGCTGTGCCCTAGGGTAGGGTAGCTGAGGAGTAGCAGGTTGCTCAGAATTTATGGTCTGCTCTGTATCCCTACAGGTGTGGGGACCCCTTTGAGTCTGAAGGGTAACGCTGGGGGCCACTCATTATACCGACTGTTATACAAGATGCTAGGATAACTGAGTGACCTCCATTATACAAGATACTAGGAAAGCTGAGTGACCCCATTATACAAGATACTAGGAAAGCTGAGTGACCCCATTATACAAGATGCTAGGGAAGCTGAGTGACCCCATTATACTTACTATACAAGATACTAGGGAAGCTGAGTGACCCCATTATACTTACTATACAAGATGCTAGGGAGGCTGAGTGACCCCATTATACAAGATGCTGAGAAAGCTGAGTGATCCCATTATACAAGATGCTAGGGAGACTGAGTGACCCCATTATACAAGATGCTGGGGAAAGCTGAGTGACCCCATTATACAAGATGCTAGGAAAGCTGAGTGACCCAATTATACAAGATAGGAAAGCTGAGTGACCTCATTATACAAAATGTTAGGGAAGCTGAGTGACCCCATTATACTTACTATAGAAGATGCTAGGGAAGCTGAGTGACCCCATTATTCTTACAATACGAGATGCTAGGGAAGCTGAGTGACTCCATTATACAAGATGCTGGGAAAGCTGAGTGACCCCATTATACAAGATGCTAGGAAAGCTGAGTGACCCCATTATACAAGATGCCAGGGAAGCTGAGTGACCCCATTACACTTACCATCCTTCCAGTTGTCCATAGCATCTCTCCTCCTCTGGCCCTGTGTACTCTGCTGGTTAGTTAGCCCCGTGGTGAGCACTGGGGGCGGGGCTTACCGGGGCCTACCTGGGACTGTTGACACTATGGAGAGGGGACATCCCTGCCAGCGGCTGTCGGACAATGTGTCCAGGGGAGGGGGAGGGCCTAGAGGGGAGATTGACCCTGCTCCCTTCAGGCGGCTGGCGGACAGTGTGTGTGTGTTGGTTAGGGGGAGGGGAAGTGGCTCTAGTGGCTTTAGCGCCATGGAGACAGGGGAGACAGGTCACGCTTTGCAAGGGGGGGCCCGTGCCCCATAGCAACTGCCTACCCTGTCTCCATGGTAGCTAGGCCACTGATTTAAACGCTGAAGCCTCTAAGCCTAAATATTTGCCAAATTTACCACCAAGCATGAGCCACTGTGATGAATCTGGTGCATTTGTAGACTAAAACATATACTAAAAGTGTGGAGTGGACCTGTCAAACTGCTTGGGTTTGGCAATGTTCTCCAAACCCAATCGCTCAGCATTTGATTCTCCACAACTGTAGAAGTTTGATACTACCCTAAGCAGTCTTGGAAAACAGGAAATAGCCATTGGCTGGATCCATGTTTTCCAGGCACCCCTAGAACTTTATCCAATTTCTGCAGCTATGGAGAATCAAATGCTGATTGATCAGGTTCAGAGAACATTGCCAAACCCAAGCAGTTTGAAAGGCTCACTCAACTCTTTATACCAACATAAAGCAGTGTATTAGGGCCCTATTACACCTACAGATTATCTGACAGATTTTTTTGAGCCAAAGCTCGGAACGGACTATACACAGAAAACAGGTAACAAAGGAAAGACTGAGATTTCTCCTCTTTTCAAATCCATTCCTGGCTTTGGCTTAAAAAAAATCTGTCAGATAATCTTTTGGTGTAATAGGGCCCTTAGTTCATTATAGTCCACATGAGAGAGAAAAGAGTGTAGCAGCAACTCACTAATGTTTTCTTAAACCACTCTTTATTGCAAACAAATTTTTCCAGTGAATTCAAACACACATCGCAGGACAACACTTGGCAGACGCCAGATAGTGGTCACAGGGCATAGAGGGTTATACTAAAAGTAGTGCAGACTGCTTTGCCTTCACTGGAAACGTATTAGTTCACTATGTTTGGTCTATTCAAGTCTCTGACACACATTTAAACACACACCTTTGATGGTATTGCAAAGAATAGCATTAGTGGAGACCATAAATATGATGTGAATGGGGCTTGTAGTAAAAAGAACCTTACATTTACTATTTACAAAAAACATTTACCACTGTATAGCAATAAAATTATTAGCCCTGTTGTTTCAGCAAACCTTGCATAGATTGATTATTTGGAATGAATATAAGAAATTTAGTAATTTATCTTATCAGACAAATGCTCCCCCCCCCCCTTACATCCTGTGATCTGATTACTCAGCAAGATACAAGTTTATGGGGTTAAAGGACAAGTGCCATGAAAACCCTTTTTCCCAGTAATTGAAGCACATTACAAAGTTATATAACTCTGTAATGTGCTTTTTTTTTTTTTTTTTTTTAAATTTGTTTTTAATAATTAATATATATTATTACCAAAATTAACAAATTATCAACTTATTACATCATTTTTCCCTTACCAATCTCCCACCCCATTCCCCCCTTGACCCCTCCCCCCCTTTCCCTTCCAACATATCATTATTTTCCTGTTGAGTCAAACCTGCAGGGCGCCATTCTTTTATTTTAACTTCTACTCCTATCAACTATATCCTACCCTCCACCCTCTATAATTTATACTAACACTTATATCCCATTCACACCCCCAGGTCGCCGGTCAGCCGCGCCCCCCCCCCCCCCCCCCCCCCCCCCGACACCGAGAGGCGAGGAGCCACGAAGCCGGGTCAAAATCCATCCCCACCCAATGCCACCATTCTATAACACAAATAAATAAAGAAAAAATAATCTTTGCATTTACCATTTCAGTGTGTTGATTTCATCCACTCTTCTAGCTCTTTACCTCCACCAGATATACCCCTGTCAAGGGCTTCACCAGGGAAGAGCAGGCTGTATTTCATTCATCCCAACTGCCCATGAACCCGGTCCCCCAGGTCCCATGAGCAGCTGGCCCCACCAGTCCAAAAGGTCCCACCGCCCACGTATAATGAACAGCAGCCACTTCCGGGCGGTCAGGCTCCTCCACTTCCAACCTCCCATCCATACAACACCTTCTCTTTTAATTACCAATCGATTGTCTTGATTTCCGGCCCTCTCACTGCCATCCTCATGACACTCCTCTTCTTCTATAAATACATTAGGTAGTTCTGAACACCCCTCTCCCCAGCCCCCGCCCCCCAGCGCAGAAGGGACGCGGACGCAGCCAGCCGACCACCCCATTCAACCACCCATTCATCTATTATAATTAAGTTCTTACAGGCGCCCCGAAAGTACCCCACAGGTTACATTTCTCTCTTCCCCTTCCCCCCCCCCACTAGTTATCATTTTTCTTTGAAGATTTGTTTTATAAAGAAGGGAAGGCAGCGAAAGGAAAAGAAAATAAATGAGACAAAGTTACAACCTCCTTTATCCCCCCCCCCCCTTCCTCCCCATCCACTGGTCTTCAAACAACTCAAAAAAAAAAAAAAAAAAAACCTAACCATCCTCCAGTCAACACTCTTTACTCAAATTTACTGCCAAAACCGTTGATATATTAATACAGATCTCTCCCAATCCATTACACTAGGGGTCTCCCTAGAGATCCATCTTCGGACCATCACCAACTTGGCATAAAACAACCATCTTATTATAATATTGATATTTTCTTTAGAAGTTTTAATCGCTGATGTATCACCCAGTACTGCCAGATAACTCACTCTAGGGATACAAAATCCAGTCCTCTCCTCTATTTTACCATAAACTTGAGACCAGAAATTAAAAAGCTCATTGCAGGACCATAGTAAGTGAATGAAATCCGTTCTTTCCTCCCCACATCTAGGACATTTATCATGAGTATATTTCCCAATTTTCCAAAGAAACAACGGGGTGTAGTACAGACGATGCACAATGTTGTATTGAATTAACCTATGATTCCCTGCTTTTGACACTCTCCTTATATTTTTATATATCACTAACCAATCTAGTTTTTGATTTCCTCCTAACTCTTCTTCCCATTTCTTTTGGGAGATAAACTCTATCTTTTTCTCCAGTCCAAGATATTTATAGACTGTTGATATTTCTTTCTTTTTTATTTGTTGATCTCTTACTTTATTTATCAACCAATCCTGACCTCCGTTTTCTACCTTTGCCCATTCAATATCCGCTTCAAGTGCAGTTTTTAATCTCCCATACTGAAGCCACATTGAATCAGGGATATTATATTCTCTTTTTACCTGATCCCAGTTCTTAATAGGACCTCCTCCCCATATATCCCCAAGTGAGCGAATCCCACCACACCATAACCGTCTCTGAAACTCTATTTTATTAACTTCTGGCAGTTTATTATTCCTCCATAGCGGTGAGAGACTAAGCAAACCCTGTACCCCCCTCTCTTTCTTCAACTCTTTCCAGATAGTAACTAACCCTTTAACCATAATCCATTCCCTCCACCCTCCAGCTTCCAGATACCCAGACTCTAATTTCTGAAATATATCATATTGTCCCATTGTCGTTACTTCCCCTAAATGCTGAAAGAAATCCTTGGATCTCTGAGAGCCCAACCAATATATCTGTGATGACAAAAAATATCGCTTCATGTCCGGTATACCCATTCCCCCTTTTTCCTTTGGAGGATAAAACGATTCCAACTTCATGCGTACTCTTCTTCTACCCCATATGAGAGAGTTAAATAAGGCTCTTATTCTCCTGAAATACCCTTCTTCAATCCATACAGGTGCAACCGAAAAAATAAACAGCAACTTTGGCAGACAAACTGAACGTATAAGTACAATCCTATCTATTTTAGAGATTGGGAGCTTTGTCCAGATATCAACCTTTTTTTCCAGCTCTTCCACCACTGGCTTAATATTTCTCACATTAAATTCCTCTAATCTCCTTGAGATCTCCACTCCCAGATATTTAAAGCTCCCCTCACTCTCTAATACCTTTAATTGGGGAAAACTCAACTTCAGATGGGGGTTCAAGGGCATAAGAATAGATTTTGACCAATTAATTGCCAATCCAGATAATCTCCCAATCTCTTCCACCAAATTCATTACTTTGGGTACCCCAACCATCGGTTCCTTGATAAATAATAACAGGTCGTCTGCGTACAATGCCACCCTGTCCCCCTCACCCCTCGCCCCAAACCCAGCCAAATCAGGATCAGATCTTATCTTTATTGCCAAGGGCTCTATACTTAGGGCAAAGAGTAAGGGGGAGAGGGGACAACCTTGCCTCGTACCTCTTCCCAACAAAAATGAGTCTGACACCCTCCCCTCAATTGAAACAGAAGCAGAGGCACCATTATACAAAAGTTTCACCATACTCACAAACCTGGGGCCAATCCCAGCACGTCTCATGGTCTCCCACAAATATTCCCACTCCACCCTGTCAAAGGCCTTCACCGCGTCCAGAGACAGGATGGAGTGAGAAACGGGGTTCCTCACCAACTGAACATTCTCGTGCACCCGCCTAACATTATGCTTAAGCATCCGTCCCGGGAGAAACCCACACTGGTCCTGATTTATAATTCCGCCCAATACCTGGCCAAGTCTGTTTGCCAAAACTTTAGCAAACAGCTTGGCGTCCGTATTAATTAGGGAAATAGGTCTATAGGACTGGACGTCTAATCCATCTTTCCCCTCCTTTAGAATCAGTACAATCTCCGCCTCCCCCATCGATTTAGGCAGTTCCCCAACCTCTATTGCCTTTTCCAATACCTTGAACAGAGCTGGGATCAGGATTTCCCTGTGTTCCTTATATAATCCATAGGGAAGGCCGTCATTTCCAGGAGAGGATCCTCCCTTAGAGTCATCCAGCGCCTTATACAACTCTGTTAGAGTTATTGGTCTATCCAACTCTTCCCTTTCTTCCAAGCTAATTCTAGCCATGGGCAGATCTAAAAAGAACTCACCCAATCCTTCCCCCGGACATTCCACTTCCGAGGAATACAGTTTTTCATAGAATTGTTTAAAGGGGTTGTCCGGCGAAAAAAATTATTCACAGAATAACACACATTACAAAGTTATACAACTTTGTAATGTATGTTATGTCTGTGAATGGCCCCCTTCCCCGTGTCCCACCACCCCCACCCGTGTACCCGGAAGTGTGGTGCGCTATACATTACCTGTCACGTGCCGACCACGGTCTCCGATCCTCAGCAGTGACGTCTTCTTCGGGAGGCCAGCGGATCTTCCCGAGTGCTGGCCGCCCTCTGCAGCGTCATCCGAAGCTCAGCCGCGATTGGCTGAGCATAACTGTGCTCAGCCAATCGCGGCTGAGCAGCTGATGACGTGGCCGCGTCATCAGCCGCTCAGCCGCGATTGGCTGAGCATAACTGTGCTCAGCCAATCGCGGCTGAGCGGCTGATGACGCGGCCACGTCATCAGCTGCTCAGCCGCGATTGGCTGAGCACAGTTATGCTCAGCCAATCGCGGCTGAGCTTCGGATGACGCTGCAGAGGGCGGCCGGCACTCGGGAAGATCCGCCGAACTTACGAAGAAGACGTCACTGCTGACGATCGGAGACCGTGGACGACACGACATGCGGTGAGTATAATGCACCACACTTCCGGGTCTAGCGTGGGTGGGGGGAAACACGGGGAAGGGGGCCATTCACAGACATAACATACATTACAAAGTTGTATAACTTTTTAATGTGTGTTATTCTGTGAATAATTTTTTTCGCCGGACAACCCCTTTAAATTCCTCCAAGATCTGAGTTTTTTGATTTGTTATCTCACCTGACTCCTTCCTAATCATATCTATACCCCTTCTACCCCCTTGATTCTTTATAATTGCCAATAATCCCCTGTTCAGAGTACCTGACTCCACATAGTTCTTCCTCCCCATAAATGCTATCTGATTTCTTACCTTTTCCAAGAGATATCCCTCCAATTCATCTTGTGCTTTTTTTAAATGATTATGTGACTCTATTGTTGGTGCCCCTTTATAACTATCCTCCAATCTATTCACTTTTTCTTTCAATTCATTTTCCCTACCCCTAAACCCCTTCTTTGTTTTAGATATAGCCCCAAAATATAATCCCCTTACTGATGCTTTTAAAGCATCCCAAACCCATTGTGGTGAAGCAGACCCCCAATTTATCTCCCATAATGTGCTTATCTCCCGCTCGATCCCCTTCTTATTATCCAGGATATCCAACCAGTGATTGTTAAGTCTAAATTTATGTGACACTTTTTCTTTTGTTGTTTCAATTTCCACCATTAGTGCTCCGTGATCAGAGAAACACCGTTTTAAATATTTTATATCCTTAATTTTTTGTACCATTTGATGATTAACCAAGGCAATATCAATCCTGGACATCGTCTTGCTGGACCTATTCCAGCACGAAAACTCTCTCTTACTTGGGTAAAGTTCTCTCCAATAATCCACCCAGCCCATCTCTGATATCATTCTTGTTAACAGGGAGCCATTAGCAATTTTTGTAGGTGACTGGAGCCTCAATCTGTCCTTTTCCTCATCCAACACCGCGTTCATATCCCCAATAATTAATAGTGGAGAATAAGGAAATCTTTGACTAAAGCTATACACCAACTCCAAAACCTCAGTGCCGAAAGGAGGAGGGATATATATAAAGGCGAGAACACAAACCAAACCCTCAATCATACAGTGAAATAAGATAAAACGCCCTTCCCTATCTATCTTCTGATCCATCACTTCCCAACTAATTTTTTTATGTACCAGAACAGCAATCCCCCGGGAATAATTTGAGTAACACGAAAAATATTCATTAGACCACCACAGCTTATGTAACACATGCGTCTTTTCTTCTACTAGATGGGTTTCAAGCAGTGAAATAATACAAGGAAGGTACTTTTTAATATAATTCATTATCCCCATTCTCTTAATCTTATCGTTAAGTCCCCTTATATTCCATGACAAGATTTTAATTGTCATCCTGTTGTTTTACCATTTATCTCTGCCCCTCCAACAAACCGACCATCAACAAGCGAGGATAGGGAGAAAAAAAAAAAAAAAAAAAAAAAAAAAACCCCCCCAAAAAAAAACAAAAAAAAAAACAAAAAAAAAAAAAAAAAAAAAAAAAAAAAAAAAAAAAAAAAAAAAAAAAAAGAAAAAGAAAAAGAAAAAAAAAAAAAAAAAAAAAAAGAAAAAAAAATTGTAAAACCAGAATGAGAAAAGGGAAAAAAAAAAAAAAAAAAAAAAAAAAAAGAGGAAACAACCATCCAATGTCCCGACCAGTGGACCCCTCCCCCCTCCCCCCAACTACCCCCCACCCCCCCAAACCCCCCCCTCCCCCCCAACCACCCCCATTTGACCTGAGAATTAAAAATATCCCAAGTCCCTTACTGAGCAATACGTACTGAGCCTCGGATTTACATTATTATCTAACCTTGGTCCTATAAACCTCTATGATCCATCCACTTAACTGCTTCCTCTGGAGATTCAAAAAAGAAAACTTTTTCTTCAAAAACCAATCTTAATCTGGCGGGGAACATTAAGCTATATTTAAGATTCTTCTCCCTTAATCTCCTCTTTACCTGTGTGAATGCCACCCTTTTTTTCTGAGTTTCAATCGCATAGTCAGGAAAGATCATGACTTTGTTGCCCCCCACCTTTAATTCAGACATGCCACGAGTTTTTTTTAATATATTGTCCCTGTCCCTAGCATTTAGTAGTTTAACAATCAAGGCCCTTGGGTAGTTTCCAGTCGGCATCCGACCTGGGATTCTGTGAGCTCTCACCACACAAAAAAATTCTGATAGATTTCCTTTACCTACAGTGTTAACAATCCACTCCTGCACAAATTTCTCCACTTCCTTGCCTTCAATTCCCTCTGGAAACCCCACCAACCTAATGTTTTCCCTACGAGATCTATCTTCCAGCTCAATCACTTTTTTTTTTAACAGGGTATTCTCCTGTACTGCTTTCTCCCATCCTTCCTGTAAAGGTTTCATCCCATCTTCGATATCGCTGATCCTCTGCTCCGCTTCAGAAAATCTATCCTTAAACTTACTGAAGTCATCCCTAATCAGAGAGATTTCAGATCCAATTGACCCCACTTGAGATGTTAGTCCAGCTATTGAGGCATCACACTTTTTTATAGCCCCCAACACTTCCCCCAGCCAGCTGGGCTGTTCTCCACCTCCCAGTGACTCCCTCCCCTCCTTATGAGACTCTGCCGACACTTTCTTACTTTTACCTGCCATATTTGGAGAACCAAACAATTTGTCTATTTTACCAAAGGTTTTAACACTTTCTTTCCCTGGACTGGTTCCTTTGTTAATTTTTGGTCCCATCACCTGCAATTACCAACACTTATAATCTTCCTAGTCCTCTCACCAAAAAAAAAAAAAAAAAAAAAAGAAATACCACCGTTAATAGAGTTAGATTACAGAAGAAGCGGCTCAGTATCACGATAACACCCAGCTATTTTATCACTGCCTGTAAGACAATGGCATTATAGAAAACCTCAGTCATTTAAGAAAGACACAGTTCCTCAGTTAGCACCAATAGAAATGTAGAGATATCCAAAATAGTCAATGTTCACAAAATTGTTATTGTTCCCAAACAGGTAGAGGATACTCCAATGACCGCCGCTATTCTCCAGTCTCACCCCTCTCACTTCAATGAAGACAGTCCAGCAGTCTGTGACCCCACTCCTCCCTTTCCAGTGTTAGTATAAAGTTAGAACAGTGGCAGTAAGAAAATATTCTATCTCCGAGGAATACAGTCCCTATCAAGCGGTTAATTTACACAATCCAAGTATCTTACATATGGCTCTCGTATTCCCCTCACAGTAGTTTGTAAAGAAACTTGTTACCGTGTCTCTCTATTGTCCTCCAAAGACCTGTTGAACACACATCTGTAGGGAAATACCGGCTCAAACTTTGCGCTGCCAAGAGGCCGTGCTCCGCAAACAAAGGGATGCACTCTCTCGACAAATCCCCCTCCCACTGCCGTGCAGACCTCTTCCAGGTGAGAAATGCCCACCGGGGCAGCCGGCTTCGGCTCCTCTCACCAACCGCAGCACTTCGCCCAGGATCCTGCGCTCCAGCCACCACCGCACTCCACGGACTTCTCTCACCAGCCCGAGGACTGCTTAGCTCCGCTACAGCACACCACCCGAAGTCCTCCTCAATCCGACTCTCGCTCTCTGCTGCCGTCCGCTCTCCCCGGACCTCTCTCACCGATCCAGGGACCACTCAAACTCCACGGTTCCCAGCGGAGACTCAATGTGCCACCCGGAGTCTGTTCTGGCTATCCCGTATGTCTGTGAGTTACCCGGGATGTTTCACCATCCCCCACGCCAAGGTTCAAGCCACATGGAAGCACACATGCCGAGGCTCCAGTACGGAGGCGTGCCTTAGCTCCGCCTCATGCTCCTCCTCCTCTGCAGCATCTGTCAGATAATCTGTCAGATAATCTTTTGGTGTAATAGGGCCCTTAGTTCATTATAGTCCACATGAGAGAGAAAAGAGTGTAGCAGCAACTCACTAATGTTTTCTTAAACCACTCTTTATTGCAAACAAATTTTTCCAGTGAATTCAAACACACATCGCAGGACAACACTTGGCAGACGCCAGATAGTGGTCACAGGGCATAGAGGGTTATACTAAAAGTAGTGCAGACTGCTTTGCCTTCACTGGAAACGTATTAGTTCACTATGTTTGGTCTATTCAAGTCTCTGACACACATTTAAACACACACCTTTGATGGTATTGCAAAGAATAGCATTAGTGGAGACCATAAATATGATGTGAATGGGGCTTGTAGTAAAAAGAACCTTACATTTACTATTTACAAAAAACATTTACCACTGTATAGCAATAAAATTATTAGCCCTGTTGTTTCAGCAAACCTTGCATAGATTGATTATATGGAATGAATATAAGAAATTTAGTAATTTATCTTATCAGACAAATGCTCCCCCCCCCCCCTTACATCCTGTGATCTGATTACTCAGCAAGATACAAGTTTATGGGGTTAAAGGACAAGTGCCATGAAAACCCTTTTTCCCAGTAATTGAAGCACATTACAAAGTTATATAACTCTGTAATGTGCTTCAATCACCTATCTGCCCCCCTTCCCTGTCTTTTCCCCCCTCCACCCCCCACCAGGAAGTGTCCTGACTCACACAGACCTAATTACTGCCGTCACCGTCACAGGCAGTCATCAGCAGGAGGGCTGCTCTAGATCCTGTTACAGCAGCCCCCCCTCCCCAGTCCAAGTGATGGCTTGCAGTTGTTCAGCCAATGTGAGCTGAGCAAGCTAAGTCACTAGACAAGGCAGGGGAGGGGAGAAGGAGCTGAGAGAAGAGCTTGGTGACGGTGATGACAGTAATTAGGTCTGTGTGAGTTAGGACACTTCCTGGTGGGGGTGGAGGGGGGAAAAGACAGGGAAGGGAGGCAGATAGGTGATTAAAGCACATTATAGAGTTATATAACTTTGTAATGTGCTTCAATTACTGAGAAAAAGTTTTTCATGGCACTTGTCCTTTAAGAGAAGTGCAGAGAGACCTGCAGATAGTACATGCATTCTTTGTATAACTGTGATAACAAACAATATGAACTGACATGAGATTTTTATCTTAGGAATGTAAACGTCTAAGAACTCAACTTGTATGCATAGCACTAACAAGTTCATACATTCACACACATATGCAGGCAGGTCTCCAACAATAAAAGACAGCAAGGAACCTGTCATTTACCCCTAACCCCTTTGGGGTACAGAATATAGGTTGTATGGTATGTTCACAAGCAGTGTGGGACTGGGGCATCTGGGGCCCCTCAGAGAAAATGATCTTGGGGGTCCACCAATGAAGAACCAGTGAGAAACATGTCAGTCAGTGTTTGTGCAGGTTCTAAAGCTGGGGCCCACCGGAGGATCCTTCAGTCCTCTGGTGGGCCAGTCCAACACTGTTTACATGAGACTGAAATGTTGTAGATTTTACTAGGCTCCAGCGACAACCTGTCGTGTCCATCACATGTTCTAGTAGTCACATTGGTTAACATGTCATTGCAAGATACCAGAAGACTGATCTGCGAAAGGGAATCATCCCAAGATCAGCATGTGCCTCTAAAAACTTCTGTGCACCTTTCTGCAGTTTTGCTGTTAAAACTTTCCAAAGAAAATGTCACATGTAAACTTATCCTCATGAAAAGCAATGAGCTAGTTAATCAATGGCTTGTATTGTTCTGTCATTAAATTAGAAGTTTAAAACTAAATAGACTATGGGGGGGGATTTATGAAGACCGGCGTACAAGTACAACAGTCTTATACTAAGCCCCACCCCCTTTTTTCCTGGAAGGATTCACTAAGAGGCACACGCCTCTTAGTGAATCCGGCCGGGCGCCTGAACCAGCGCCCAGTGTACTAAATCTACGCCTGCTTCCAGCAGGCGTAAATCATAATAAATGAGGCGCAGGAGGAGGCCCTCGCTGCCTTGTCACGCCCCTCCCAAGCTCCCCCAGCCCGCCCATCGGTGTGTATGTTGAAAACTATTGGACATTTGCTATATAATTTGATAATAAGTAAAAATGCTGGAAGGGTATTCCTCCCCAAATCTTTTTTGCATTGTTTATTAGCCCACCCACAGCACCATGCATTACTCAAACAAGTAATTTCTTGTTTTGACCCATTTTGGGGATATTTCTCCCGACTCACCCGCTCTGGATGGAAAAAATTAGCTAAACAGAGTCTACTCTGATACAGTCCCTCCTCCTGGCCCCCACCTTGAGTGTCAGGATCACATGTCCTCTTTCTCTTCAATGGGCAGGGTTAGCTATTATAGCCCTGCCCACTGAAAAGAAGGAGCATAGGAATGATAAAGATGGCAGTCTGTCTCCCTCAGCTCCCTCTGTCTGTCCCCACACACACACACAGCTGAGAGTGCCACAGACACACAACTGTCCTGCACAGCCACTGGCCCATTTCCATGCTGCTAACCCGCCGACTTCCCGCACGGCTCATTCCTGTGCTGCTAAATCGCTGACCCCCCCCCCCCCCCCCGGCACACAACTGTCAATCACAGTCAGCGGCCTGTTCCCATGCTCTTGTGGTGTCCCACGACGGGTGTTGCTATTGGTTACACCCCTCGCAACAGCCTGTACTTATTGTAAGTCAGTGGTGATGTAGTAGTGATAACGTTTCGCCACTAGATGTCGCTAATATAGATATATGCACTTAGTAGCTGCACGGCTGAAGTATGGAAAGGGTTATTGTTTATTTGTGTGTCATGTGGATCTGTGAGCCTATGGGAGTATCTTCTTCTGTCCTATCATCTCTCACTTTACTTATGCACTCTTCACTCACTCACAGCTCATTTTAGAAAAGCTGGAGATAGGAAGTCACATGGGTAGAGCAAGTTTAGTGGTCTTTTGTCACTAGACTCTGTAAGGGAAGGACACAAGAACGCTCCCTACAGTTGTCCCCTTTGGGCCCTGGCCCTCTGCCAGGTTCCCTAGCCTCTGTATGCAGTCCTAGTCAGGTTCCTGTATGGTGAGGAAGCAAGACAAGACACACCTAACAGTTTCTTTTCAAGCACTTTACTAAACACTATGCAGTGTTAAACCCCTCACAGGAGAGGACACGTCAGAGATAATCTCAGCCCACGCTGTGGACTAGGAGAGTCACAGTGCAGGACAGTATCCACAGACAGCAAACAAGCTAGGAACTGATCTGGATAGAGCAAAGTTGCTAAAGCCTAGGAACTCTATCTCACAGTGCGGTTGTCAGCAGGGATACCTCAGCATTCCACTCATCCCAGGTAACAGGGTCTGGGGCTTGTGTCACCCTCATAGGACGGGACACCCGACACTGGTGGGCTTAAGGTGATGCGAAGACTCAAACGTCAAAACACGGGCACAAGTATTCTCCTCTTCTTCTTCTTCTTCAGTATTTTTCTACCTCATCCTCCAACATTCCGGCAGAGCACATTACTACTTGGGTTGGGACTCTCACAACATCCTCCTCTCTGCTCCTCTGATTCTTCTACACCTCCCTCAACACGCAACTCAGTCAGCACGACTGTACTCTTCACTATATTCCTATCACAGATCTGGATCCTGTGTTGTCAAGTGTATTATAAAGTGTTTTATCAAGGGATCTATCAAGTGTAACAAATCCTGTCAATACACAGTTGTATGTCCTACTGTACTTAAGAACTTTCAGAGTAAACAAGAGATTATTTATGGTAAAAAGACTCTGTGATTCTTTGCCCCGCACCAACACAGTTTATACACACTCCTTGGGACATTTCCCCTTTCTGTGGGTGGCGGTACCAATAGTCCGGGAGGGTCACTACACCACTCCGGCCCACCGGGATAACATCCCAAGGGACCCCTCAGCAGCCTGGCAGGTCACTGACCACAGGGGAACAAGGTACAACCGTCCCTTTAAACTAAAAGCAGGTGTGCAATCAAACCTGTGTGCCCAACCGGCACTGATGTCACAACACAAAATCACTGGGCCCGGCTGTATCTCAGCCAACCACCACCGGAGTGGCGTCACACTCTAACATCTGGCAAGTGACCATCCGTACCTCCGCCATAGCACCGCAGGGGCTCATCACACTCTGACCCCTCAGAGCACAGGAACAGGCCACCAGCTGTGCTTGACCACTGTGTGCCGAGGGTAGGTGCAGGCAATTTGGCAACACAAAAATGGGCTGGTGGCCATGCGGGACAATTGTGTGCCAGGAGGGGGATGTCGGTGATTTAGCAGCACAGGAGCTGGCCATGGGTGGCTGTTCGAGACAATTGTGTGCATGTTGGGGGGGCATCATGCAGATCAGGTGCTATCCCTAACCTGGTACACAGGCTGTCAATCCCGGTCACCATAGTACCATAGCGCTGTGTGTGGAGTGCACGTCACCTAGCACTCTTGTGTACAGCTACAAATAACAGCATATATGGGGGGGGGGGGGTCACAGCAGGGGTCCACTATCATCCATTACTCACAACTCCCAATCCTGTGTTAACTGCGCAAAGTAGTAATGACCATCAGTGGGACAAGTATGCGAATGGACCAATCAGGGAGAAGTAATGCATAATGGGAAATGTAGTTTCCCAGCCGGCGTCATTATGGATATAGATATAGACCATATTTTAGAAAAAATTGTAACTCAGGAATGGTGTCAGCTAGAAAGATGAGAGATGACTCAAAGTACTCGGGGGCTTGGAAAACAAGACCAGCTAGGTTTGGGAGCTTTTCATTTTTCAGTTCTTGGGGGGAATACTAAGGGTTCGTTCACAGCTACAGGATCCGCAGCAGATTTGAAGGTGCAGATTTGATGCTGTGTTTAGTTATTTAAACGAAATCTGCTGCGGATCCGCAGCAGAAAATCAGCTGCGGATCCGGTAAGTGTGAACGTACCCTTAAGCATTATAATAAATGGGAAGTACAACAAGTATCTGGTATATATTCGTTTAAGAAAAATACTGAGACAAGATGACTGTTCCCATATACAACATACATATGAACTGTGCAAAGGCTATTAAACATTAAACTTAAGTCAATGTTAATTCTGTGTTAGAATTTGCGTGAAAGTTTAAAATTGTAAGGGAGGTTCATAAAATGTATTTCAAGCTCTGGAAAGGTTTAAAGGGGTGGCCCAGGATCTAAACTATTATGAGCTGCTTCACTCCCTGGCAGCCGCACCTTGGTGAAACAGCCGACTTCCCCTTCAAGGGGAGAAATCTACTGGGTTGTGTTAGCAAGAAGCTGCAAGTAAAACACCCAGGAGCAAGGCAAATCAGTTCCTGGGACAAGCCCTTTGTGGATTTTTTTGGTAGGGTACATGCAATTGCTAGTGCAGTAGATGCAGTGGTTGGTGCCACTGCTGGTTCTGTGTATATGTAGGTTGGCACTGAAGGTACATGTGTATTTGGGTATTCTGTGAATGGAGCCTTGAAGCATTGCAATTTGGCTACTAGATGTCTCTCTGTATTTTTCTTCTATTGCAAAGCACAGCTGAAGGTTTATATGAAAAGGGTTAATGGTGTAAGTGCTTAGGCACATTTTTCTGATATCTGACACAAGCTAAGAGTTGGTTTGCTTTCCGATGCCTACAAAGGTCACCCAAACTGATACTTCCCTTACTCCCCATGCTCTCTCCACAAAATTAGCAGTAGTAGAGGTGGCGTGGGCCATAGGTCTTTTTAGTTTTAGTCAGTCTTGTGAGAGTAAAAGCTGGTCCCTGCTGTGAGATTTTTCTGGGCCTGGCCAATCAGCCAGGGCCTTGTGCAATGTGCCATTGGCGTTCCTGTGAGCTATTCTCAAGTGTTCTTGCATATTAGCCAGGTCCGACTAGTACTCCTCTGGTTACTTTCTAATCACGCTGAGAGGCTATCTTCCTTCTCTTCAAAGCCCTGTAACGTTCACCAGGCGCTTAGTCAAATCAGCGCTCTGGTAAAGAGCAACTGAAACCGACTTACCCCACTGCAATACCCCAGGAAGCTGGCTCACCGTTAGGTGGGGCCTGTACTCGTGTTCATGTCATCTCACTGTCTCCTCCACTCTCAAGTCAAGTCTCAATTTATCGAGTAACCTCCTCTAAAAGACTTTGCTGAACTCCAGATTCACCCCAAAGCTCAGTATACCTGCTAAAAGCAATGATTCACATAGTTCAAGTGTTGACAGGATCTTGTCAAGTCAATGCTCCAGCCACCACTATGGCACCTTGCGTACAAAGGAACTGTATATTTGCTGTACGGCACCTTTTAAAAAGTTACAAGTAAAACTGCTATCCTGTTTAATTTCTCTGGACATAGGGGCTGGACATTAACAGGCATGTATTGGCATCCTGCTGCAGTGGTACCGCAATACTTGGACTTGCAAGTAACAACTAGCACCCCTGGGTTACCACTGTTGCAGTTGTTGCTGGTATGTTAGATGAAGTTATTAGTAAAGTGGATGCAGTTGCTGTTGGTGCAGTCCCTTGTGCACTTACATGCAAAAGCAAGAATGTAATAGAGACCCTTACTGCCAGCTCACACTGAGTAAATTCAGCTGAATCCCGCCTGCCTCAGTGTCAAACGGAGACTCTATAAGAGGGCTTGCACGTTTCCGCTCTCCTCCACTCAAAGAATTGACAAAAGAATTCCACCAAATTTACTCAGTATGAACTGGCCTTTACAGGGGCATCTCTAAAACAGCTTGTGAGGTCACTAACATTCTAGATTTAGTTGTCACGTTCGTATTCCGCAGCGGAACAGTGAGTCCTAACTGAACCCAGCCCACTGTCCCTGCCTACTTGGACATACTGCCCTAGGTGACAGACCCCAACTGGGCCCCAGTCCCTACGCTGCTAAGTGCAGGGCCAGACAAGGAAAAAGTCAGCAGTCCAATTCAAACCAGCCAGGTACATATAAACCACAAATCAGAACCAAAATCACAGTCAGAAAACAAGCCAGAGGTCAAACCCAAGATAGCAAGATAGTACAAAAGGCCAAAGTCAGAAACATTGTCAGGAGCGAGGTACAAAATCACATAACAAGCCAAAGTCAGGAACACAAAGTAATGCTGGTGAAGTTAGGCAAGGCAAAACTATCACTGGCAGGCATGGAGAATCAGCTGATTGTTTAAATCCACCGCCCCTGATTTGCATGGAGCGTCTGGCTGCTTGTCATTGCCTCTGGCTCCTGCACAGCTTCGCTCCTGCCCCGGACTGCTGATAGGCTGCTTATCTGCAGTATCAGCTGGCTGGGCATGTATGGAATTGTCAGCCTGCCTCTGTCTCTGCAGCGCTGCAGAGCGACCAGGTAAATACATTACATTAGTATTTACTAATGGGAATCGGGTATTTGAAGTTAGGGTCCATTTACACAGAAAGATTATCTCAGAATTTCCTTTATGACCTGATCTCTGTTTATAGTCTGTTCCTGGCTTTGGCTTCAAATCTTTGGCAGATAATCTGTCAGATAATCTTTTTGTGTAAATTGACCCTTAGGGTGGTATTACACGGGCCGAGCAGGGCCCGATAATACCTGTAAACGAGCAGCGATCTGCTAGATCGTTGCTCGTTTACTGGGCCTATTACATGGCCCGATAATCGTTTGACAAGAGCTGCAAGGACATCGTTACCGATGTCCTTGCAGCCCTTGCTAAACTGGCATACATTACCCATCCACATTCCAGGGCTGCTCCTGCCGTCCGCTTCTCCCGGGGTCCCGGGCTCTAGCTTCACAGCGGCCTGTCAGCTGGTAGGCCGCTCAGCCAATCACAGGCCGGGACCCCGGGAGAAGCGGACGGCAGGAGCAGCCCTGGAACGTGGATGGGTAATGTATATCGTTAGTCGCCGGCCACGCACCGCTATTACACGCAGCGGTGCACGGTCGGCACCCGACAAAAATAGGGTCTAACCTATATCAACGATCAGCCGATGATCGTTGTCATCGGCTGATCGTTGCATTTATTACACGGAGCGATAATCGACCGAATCGGGCCAATTTGGCTGATTATCGTTCCGTGTAATAGTACCCTTAGAGTGGGCGAAAATTTAGCTTTGCTTTATGTTTTTTAATAATCAACTTATGGTTATGATTTCACATACAAACTGGTTGTATGTAATCATATACTGCAATCAAAGTATTGACTCCAACTGGTCAGCCCTAAACGGCAGCAGACAACTGGGCGATTTTCCTTAACCTGATCTGGTAAACACAGAGACAAACGTACAAAAACAATGAAGGGGTGGTCAAAGGTCCTAGTCGGTAACAGCCGGTCAAAAAAGGTACAGAATCGGTATTCAAGGGATCGTCAAAGTCAACGCCAAAAGTCAGATAAGCCGGAATAGAAGTCAGTACAAATTTAAGGTCAAGAAAACACTAAATAACCAGGCTCTATCGCAGGCAAGGAATGGGAAACAGGGAAAGGTACTTATGGAACCTGGAGTTCCAGCCCCAGGCGTGATTGGGGCTGCGGCTCCAGCTGTCAGTCAACAATCAGTGAACACACTACACCTTACGCTGATCGGCTAGGGGAGTGAAACCCTGGCCACCACTACAACAAGGAATAGTAGAGCAGAGTAAAACATGAGAAGCAGTCTGGCTGCTATGGACACCGTCGTTGCGCCCCTAGCAACCGGCCTGAGTGGTTGTTATGTATGCTTTGGCCGCACGCACGGCCCGAGTCCTAACAGCATCTTAGAACTCTGCACTGTGCTGTTCCTACTTGCCTAAGCTTACACTGGCCTGAGCCTGCTATTCTGCTTGAAATACACTCATTACTCTCCCTGGCTTCATTGGTACAGTACACAAGCTCTGAAAGCCAAGGAATGAAATGTGGGTTACTCCCTCTTGGCTTTATCAGCACATTGCACAAGCATTGGAGGCCAGAGGAGGGTGTCTGGGATTCTGCTCCCAGTAAATAAAAAGTGAATTTAAACAGATAGGACTGGGCAAGCTTGTAATCACAAGCTGGGGTTTAGTGTCTCAAACCTAGCTGATAGGTTCCCCTTTAAGCTCAGTTGTGTATTTGTTTATGATTTTACAGAGATATGCAAGAGTTAAATCTGTCTGAGATCCCGAGAGCCACGTCCAGTCCAACCATTATACTTTTCCTCCCTTTTAGGATCCACTCCAAGTTTGGGAAAATAAACACAGCACAACTTGCAGCACAGCCAGCCTTGGGTAAATTAAACCTAAGAATTGCGCAGTGTGATATAAAAAGATAACTACTTGTTTTCGATTTACTAAAACATATTAGCTCAACTCTTTTCCATAACACATCAAGAACCCATTCTGCTTTGGAACTGTACTAGAAAGGTAAGACAAAATCTTTCATAAATGCCTGTAAGGTTAGCATCCAGCTATAGCAGTGCTGTACAATATTCTAGAAAACACAGAGGTTTATGTAGAAACATTCAGTGCTGGGAGGAGTCATATTTCAGATGCATAGTTTTGTACCATTCGCATTAAAATCTGTTGTTCTGACATGCTGGTTGTTTCACAGTCACGCACTAAATGTTCTGCAAATGTAATAGCCTCATGTTCAACATACTGTAATATTACACTGTTTTTAAACATCAAGATACAAATCTATACACATCATACAGAAGATTTACACCAACAGTGACATTAGGGGTTCCATAACAAACATGCATATTAAAATAATGATCTTTATAGAATGTAATTCATTATATAAAGGTTCTTACAATAACAGCTTGTCATGCTTTATCTAAACTTAAAGGGGGTTTCCAGACAAAATGTAGTGACAAGCTCTCCTCAGGATAGCTCATAAGTCACTGATTGACAAGGTGCAGACACTGGGCACTAATGCTGATCAGCTGTTTGGTGCCCAATACACAGTGAACAGAGTTTGTCTCCGTTTATGGTGTAGCAGTGGTGATGTGTAACTGCAGCTCAGCTCTGATTCACTTGAACAGGACCTGAGCTGTAGTTACACCCTGCCACCGTTACACAGTGTACAGAGAGAAACTCTATTCTCTGTGTCATGCAGTGCCAGTGATTAGGGTGGCTGCTGGGTGTCTGCACCCCACCAGTCAGTTACTGATGAGTTAGTCTGCAGATAGCTCATAAGTTCATTTTGCCTAGAAAACCCCGGATATTTTAAATTTTTTCATTTTTCAAGATACTCAACCAAAGACTGAAAAGTTTAAAAAATAAATTATGTATCTATACAAACAGCAAAGTGAAACAAAAGCCATCATTAAAACCTAAACAAACAAAACGGTTTCTGAGGACTAAAGAGAAGTGATCATTAGAGATGAGCAAACCTGCCGGATATCTGGTTCGTACAAACCAGAAATCTCGGCATCTGACTCCCGCTGTCTGCCGGCTCCGAGCAGCAGTGGATACAGCGTAAGGACCGCCTGGAACACTGGGATACAGCCTATGGCATAGGCTGTATCCCAGTTTTCTAGGCGTTCCTTAGGCTGTATCCACCCGCTGCACAGAGCTGGCAGCTGTATCCAGCCGCTTCCGGGTGTCTGACGTTGGCCCGAGACGTGACGTCTCAGGTCCGCTCAGCCACCCAGTGAAGGAGGCGGGATCTAAGCGGACTTGAAACGGATCCCGCCTCCTTCACTGAGGAGTAATAAATGATCATCAGGATCATTTTGTACAGCTATTATTTAAAAAGAAATTTATAAAAAAGGCATTTTTTCCATTTAAAAACCAGTGTGTAAACATAGAGAGAATGTAAGATGAAGAAAAAAGGAGAAATGATAGAGAATGATAAGAAGAAGAGAGAGTGCGGTTTGCCTGGTAAATATAGTCCTGAGACAATACATGTAAATAAAAGCAAACAAGGAGAGTGGGCCCTATTACACTCACAGATTCTGTGACAGAATTTTGGGACCAAAGCCAGGAATGGATTTGAAAAGAGGGGAAATTTTAGTCTTTTATTTATGACCTGTTTTCTCTTTATAGACTGTTCCTGGCTTTGGCTTCAATAATCTGTCATATAAATCTGTGTGTGTAATAGGGCTTTAAAGTGTCACTGTCGTGAATTTTTTTTTGCAGAAATCAATAGTCCAGGCGATTTTAAGAAACTTTGTAATTGGGTTTATTATCCGAAAAATGCATTTTTATCATGAAAAAGCAGTTTGAAGCTCTCCCCCCTGTCTTCATTGTTCTCCTATGGAGAGAGCTAAAGAAAAGACCAAAACAGGACAACAAAGAGTTAATCTACAAATCCCTCATGGGATATCTCCTGTGACAGTCACCAGTGACCTGTCTGAGCTCAGATTACAGCTGTCACCCAGCTCCGTGTCTGTAATCCTCTGTTATCTGCTTTCTGCTGCCGGCTAACTCCCTCCTTCCTCCTCCCCCCTCCCCTCTCCCTAGAACAGACAGGGTACGTCTCCTGCAACAAGTCACAATTTTCAGATTTTTCAGAGTGGATGAAAAAGAGGAAGGAGGGGGGGACCTGGGAAAAGGCTTTTTACATGCAGATAATGGCAGATTTGGCTAATAAACCCAATTACAAAGTTTCTTAAAATCGCCTGGACTATTGATTTCTGCAAAAAAAAAAAAATACGACAGTGACTCTTTAAGGTCATAACCACACAACATCCCTTTTTGACCTTTAAAAGACGTTCTTTCCAAATTCTGTCATTTTGCGGCCAAATAACGTCTGTTATTTGGGTGCAAAATTAGGGCCATGCAAAAAAACAGTGGTCAACAAATGGCCGGAAATGTAGGACATTTACTAGTACTGACCAGATGTAGGCCTGCACTAGTTTGTGCGATTTTTCCAAGATTTTACAAATGATAAATTGGATGCAAATCCCAGATTATGCAAATTTGTGGGTAAATACTTGAAACAGACAAAAAACATTTGTCAAATTCTGGTCCATAGATAGAAATTAAACCAAAAAATAGGTGAAAAATCCAATTATTCACCTAAAAATAGGTGCAGAGCCTTGATAGATTTCCCCCATTGTGTAGTGGTGGCCTTACATTGATTATTTTGAAAGTTAAACATCTAGAAGCTTTTTGTCTAAAAGCCCAAAAGCCCCAAAGCAGCCTGCTGTTGCCCTATAACTATTAGGCTATGTACACACAACATATTTTTTCGTATTTCTACAGCCATTGTTGCCAATTGCAACAATGTCCATGGTTCATACGAAAAATACGTTGGCTTGCTGTCTATGGGATCCTGGCCGGAGCCTATACAGATAGTATACGCTCCAGCTGGGACCCCTAGCGGCACCGCAAACAACTGACATGTCAGTTTTCTGCGGCCGCTATTCAGTGAAACGTGGCCGTAGAAAACCCTGTCAGTGCACACTGTGTGGAGCGAGTGGCTCCAGCTGCAAGCTTCATAACGTGCAGTGAGGAGTTCTGATGTGGGCGCACACAGATGCGCCCGCATCAGAACTCTGCGGGCCGAAAGATCATCTGGCCAGTACTGCACTGGGATGGGGCCAGGATGATCTTTTTTAGAGACCGGCCGCTCCGTGACCCGGTCGGGTCACGGAATGGCCGGTCTCTTGCGCCATGTGAACATGGCCTTAAAGATGTTATCCAGGATCAGACAACAACTAGTTGCTTCCTCCAGAAACAGCACCACTCTTGTCTTTAGTTTGTGTGTAGTTTTGTAGCTCAGTTTCATTGAAGTAATTGGAGTCAAGTTGTTATACCACAAATACATTGAGGATAGGTGTGGGGCTGTTTTTGAAAGAAAGCAACTAGGTCTTTTTTTTTAATTCTTAATAACCATTTTAAATAGAGCTTAGAGCTCCCTGTCCAGAAAAGTAGTGGGCGCTGTTAATAGGCCAACCATCTAAGTGTTTGGATTGGGCGATCACCCAAGTACAAAAGACAGGTTGGACAACCATACACATGTCAGGCAGCATCTTGGACTGACCAAACACATATGCTATTGTGGCAGTGGATGTGCAATAACAGCCTAGTCAGAAATCTGCCTTCAGGAGACTGGACCTGGATTTCTGGTAAGTTCAGCTTTGTTTTACAGCATGATAACAACAAAAAAATAATGAATGCAAATTGCAAACTTGCTTTATTTCACATCTACTGTTGATTTAGATTTTGAAAGTTATAACAACAGTGACACTTTAAACTGTCTATGGATATGTGGACATTACTGCCTTTATGACTCAGGGGCAAACAATCTACACAGTCATTTAATTATGTTTATTCCATTAAACATTTTTTCTTACTTTATCTCAGTCACAGTTCAGAATGCTTTCCTTTGGCCGAGTATTAGGGTATGCTTGCATAGCGTATACATTGTGGATTTCATGTAAGGTAAAAAAATTCAGTGTGTAATAAATGAGTTTCTCTGTCTATAATCTACATCCAGTGCTGTGGATTTGATACTGAAATTTTCATTGATGGACTCTTGCCCTCTAAGTTCATGGATGGTGACGCAACCATGACATTATTTGCCTTCACCTGACCTATATTGGAGTACACTTACCCCTTTTGACACTTTGAGCTTGTAAAAAGAAGCTCTGCGACATACCCTATCCATAACGTATCAAATGCTGCCAACTACCCCTGAGGAGCCCCCGCTGGACTTCATGTTGAAATGGGAGACTAATTTAGGGATTACTCTTACTTAGCCAACTAAATCTTTGACCATTTCATGTCTATGATGTCTTATCAGTGAAAGGATTCTACAGATTGAATTATAACCCATTCATAGGAGACAAGCAGCCCCATATGTGTGTGGTAGGTAATTAATAAAAATGAGCATGCAAACCCAGCAGTACTGCATATGTTTGTATATAGAGGCCTACAGTTATCTTGTGTCTATGAAAGCCAGGGACAAAACTTTGCCAGCGGTACACAAGGTATTAGTGTATTTTATGAAACTGTCCCTGTCAAACAAAAATTAAACTTTTGACGTGTCCTAGGGACACATCAAATATTTTGATCAATCCGGGTCTGGGTGTGCAGATTACATTGGAGATACAATTCCCCCTGCATTAACAATAAGTGGGGTCTGAACATGCAAACCCCAAAGGATTGAAACTTTCACATGATTCTAAGACACATGAAAAGTATTTTAAATTTAGATTGCCTGTTAAAAGGAGTATATCTCTTAACGATTTTTTAACTGTTAGATAATGCAGAAGTAGGCAATTTTGCGAATGCTTTAATTAAGCAAAAATGCTTACTTTTGTTTCCGCGCCCAGTGCTCTGCTCCTTTTTGCTCATTGCCCAGGTTACCAACCACCATTCTCCCTTCTGTGAGGAAGTCTATTGCAGCATGCTGGGAGTTATAGTTTTGCAACAGCTGGAGATCTGATCTGAAAGCATTAGCAATTAATTTTATTTTTTTTTGTTGTAGACTTTTACCACCTCCATCATGTGGCTCCTTGTGTTGATGCTGTTGGGTTTGCTGTTAATATATAGATGGTACAGGCAGAGCCAGATATTGGAGAATCTCTCAGATAAATATGTATTTATCACTGGATGTGACACTGGATTTGGAAACCTGCTGGCCAAGCAACTGGACAAACTTGGAATGAAGGTTCTGGCTGCTTGTTTGACAGAGAAGGGAGCTGAGGACCTGAAGAAGGAGACCTCTACTAGACTGCAAACTACAATATTAGATGTTTCTGACAGCAAGAAAGTGAGAGCGGTCGGCGAGTGGGTGTCTCATGTTGTTGGAGATAGAGGTATGTTAAGAGCCATTTACATGACTAAACATTGTCTATATGAGCATTCATTCACCATCTGTCATCTTACCTTGCCGCTCTGGACCTCCAGAAGCACGCTTCAGCAGCTTCACAATGGGCACACTGTAAGGCCTTATTCACACACCCCAGGAAATTGTCCATGGTCACAGATCCACAACCACAGACAGTTTTAGGGCCCATTGAAGTGAATTTGACCATTTACATGATCCATGCCGCGACCCGCAACGCAAAAAAATAAGACATGTCCTAGTGCGGATCGTGACATGGATCACCCCTGCCGCCCAGCCGCAGAGATGACAGGAGAGCATGATGTGCTCTCCCATCATCTCATCTACTACTCACCTACTCCCCGCACTGACCGGCTTCATCTTCACCCCAAGTGGCCTGGACTACGCTGCCTTCTCCTGGCAGCATAGTCCAGGCCACTTCCAGGGAGCGCATGTAGCCGGTCAGCACGGGGGAATAGGTGAGTAGTATATGAGATGATAGGAGAGCACATCATGCTCTCCTGTCATCTCTGCGGCTGGGTGGGGCGATCTGTGCCGAGCGGCAGTGGGGACTCCGGCTAGGGTTCTGATCTTAGTTGTATGCAAATATTTTCAAGATAACATACCTTATTGACCATTTATGCTTTTTATATTGAACATATTTTGTAGGACTTTGGGGTCTGGTAAATAATGCTGGCATTCCTGGTCAAATGGTTCCCCTTGGATGGCTAGAAAAAAACGACTTTGTTAGAGTTCTGGAGGTGAATTTACTGGGTTTGATTGATGTAACACTGACGTTACTGCCACAAGTCAGGAAAGCCAGAGGAAGGATTGTTAATGTTTCCAGTATTGCTGGCAGATTGCCTCTTATTCCAGGGGGTTACAATATCTCCAAATACGGGGTGGAAGTCTTCTCTGATCTTTTAAGGTAAATATAATTTATTGAACATGTAAATTGATATTAAAATGTTAAAGAGCACCTGTCACTCCCGACCCCCCGTTAGAGCCCCCTATACTCACGTGATCCCGCCGGGTCCCGCTTCCTGAGTCACGGAGATATCAGCGCCCAAAGCCCGGCGCGCGCTGACAGGAGAGTCCGACGCTCATAGAGAATGACGGAGCATCGGACTCCCCATTCATTCTCTATGGGCATCTGACTCTCCTGTCAGCGCGCGCGCCGGGCTTTGGGCGCTGATATCTCCGTGACCCGACCGCCTCAGAAAGCAGGACCCGGCGGGATCACGTGAGTATAGGGGGCTCTAACGGGGGTCGGGAGCCTGTCACCCCGGCACGGGGGGTGACAGGTCTCCTTTAATATAATTTTTTTTATACCCATTATGTTAGTTAAATTTTGCAGTGAAACAGAAAAGACCAAGGCAGTATGTACTAAAATTAGTTTGAAGTAACTTTTCAGGATAAGTTGTTGTCTGTACATGGGGAGTAGCATTATTTGTGGCCAGTATATAACTTGTACATGGCAGGTTTCACCAGATTGTTGCTCTGCAAGCTCCATCTTTAATGTTCAGTTTTCACTGAACTAGTGGGTCGAGACTTACATTTTATTATGCTCCAATGCACTGCGCACACACAGTAGAGAGGATCCTGTTATCCAATGTGTTTATATACACCCTAAGAAGCAGTGGTAGCATGAAGGACATGGTGGAACGTCACACATCACACACTGATTAAATCTCCTTGAATCAGTCTTTCCTCTCAGGACAAATTTGAGCAGTTTTTCAGTCAATAATGAACCCCACTTACTGTCTCCCTTTGGGCAAAAGTCAATGCCTTGATGCAGATGGAGGATCTTATCTTAGTAAACAAAAGATTTCACTCCCCCTTCCTGCCCTGTCTCTTCATCCTTTTGTTTCTCTTTTTTTCGTTCTTTTTTTGCTTATTGTTTTTGAAAAGGAGGAAAATGCTAAACAGGATCGGCAGGCCTTCTCCACTTTTCTAGAATACCACATCCTTATTTTACAACTGTATTGTATTCCTCTTCTGTAAAGGATACGGAATGTGTGATGTTATTGTTTTTTCTTCTGTTTGATATACTGTATTTTCCTGCATATAAGACTACCTTTTAACCCCGGAAGATCTTCTCAAAAGTCAGGGGACGTCTTATACACCAGGTGTCATCTCATAGGACGGGTGCTGAAAAACTTCGATACCGGACTAGAGAATCTGTGGTTGCTGCATACGGTGGGGGGAGCCAAAAAACTGCCACATCTTCACCGTATGCGGTGACTGTATGAAGGAGAGAGCAAGCTGCAGGCATTTGGGGTATGGGGGAAAAAGAGATACGGTAGAGTGGTGCTTTGCCCAGAAAAACACACCTCTTTCACCCGTCTGGCCCGCACTTGTATCCTATCGGTATTACTGTACCTCCTGATGTTTTTTATCAATTTTTGTTGGTGTGCGTTGGAAGAGGGGTAGTGCAATTGCTCAAGAACCCAGTTCTTTCACAGCTCCTTCCAGATGCCTCCAACAAAGGACAATTATTTAAAATAAAGAAGTGAGAATGTAAAACAGAAATATGTAAGCAAGTCTACATCCACAGAAGATCTGTGGCTAGTTTTTTAAGATGTCTGGAACAACCTCCCTATAAAGTTCCATCAAAAATTGTGTACCTAGCAGAACTGAATACTGTTCCTCCAGGTATGTAGATATACCAATATAAATATATACAGTATAGGAATACAACCCTTTCATACAATGTTGAAACCTAAAAAAGAAATAACCACTTGTTAACCCCTAGACGACCCTGGACGTATCTGTACACCCTGGCCACCTGTCACCAGACCCTTCAAAGCAGGTGGGGACTTCATAGCAGTTGGGGGCCCTCACCGTTAACCCCTTAAACGCCACCATCGCTGCGAGATTGCAGCGTTTAAGTGTAAGTGGCAGGAGCAGTTCCTGTCACTTACAGATCGGGAGTCACACTGTTGGGGTCCCAATCGTTGTGTCGGACCGCCAGAGGTCTCTTACCTTGCTCCGTGCAGTCCAATCGGCATTCTGCTCATTGAGTCTGCCACAGGCAGGCTAAATGGGCAGAGTGCCTAATACACTGATCAATGCTATGCCTATGGCATAGCAATGATCAGTGTATGCAATCTAATAATTGCATATAAAGGTCCCCCATGAGGACATAAAATGTGTATTAGAAAAAAAGTGAAAATGTCTTTAAAAAAATACCCCAAATCTCCTCCCTCAATAAAAATTAAAATCACCCCCTCTCATATTTTATAAATAAAACATATAAAAATAAATAAATGAACATATTATATACCGTGGCGTAAGTAATTGTCCGATCTATTAAAATATAACAATCGTCATTCTATACGGCGAATGTCATAAATGAAAAAGAGGGGGAAAAGCGTCAGAATTTATTTATTTTTGTTACATTATATATAAAAAATAAAATAAAAAGTGAGTAAAACGTCCGATCTACATAAATATGGTATTAATAAAAACTAGAGATCATGGCACAAAGAATGACACTCCATGCAGCTCCGTAGATAAAAAACTAAAACCATTATAGGAGTCACAAGAGGGACATTTTATCAATAATTAATTGCAAAAAAAAAAGATTTCATTAAAAAAAATAAAACATTAGAGAATCTGTATAAACCTGCATATGGTTGTGTTTGGACTGACCTATAGAATGATGGTATCATGTCGCTTTTACCGTATAGTGCATTATGCAGACACAGGAACCCCCCAAAAGTTATAATATTGTATTCTTTATTCCAATTTCACCAATTTATATTTTCTTGTTTTGGCGGTTCCATCATAAATGTTATGGTAGAATGAAAGACACCGTTACAAAGCACACCTGTTCCTAAAAAAAAATACCAAGTAGATAGAAAAATGAAAGTGCTAGAGCTCTTAGAAGGGGAGGAGGAAAAAACAAAAGCGCAAAAATTTAAATTTGCGCGGTCCACTGGGTCATTTTGGGCTGGGTCCTCAAAGGGTTAAACATCTCTATGAATTTAAAGTTATGTTTTATGGTTGTAATGTAGTACACAGAAACTGTGTATGATCTAGGTTACTGGCTTATCTACAGTTTGGTTACCAGAAAATGGATCTTCCTAAATATTTTTTTCTTTTATCTTTTTAGACAGGAAGTTGATGATTTTGGAGTAAAAGTTTCAATTGTTGAGCCAGGGGCATTTAACACAAGTCTTTCTCTCCTGCCTTTCATTAAGAAGAGTGTGGAGGATAAATGGCAGATGTTGGCAGCTGAGACTAAAAAGATCTATGGAGAACAATACTGTAAAAAACGTAAGACTTTATTAACCTGTATTGAAAAACATTTTTGTAAAAATTGAAATCAACTGATCCCTGTCCATACTATCCGCAGACTGTATGTTGTGTATTTTATAAGTCTGATACCTTTTAGAGATGAGTGAACTTACAGTAAGTTTGGGATCACGGACGTTCGGCATTTGACACCCAGTGGCTGGAGAAGATGGATGCAGCTCTAATGCTGCCTGAAAAACATGGATACAGGCTATGGCTATGTTCCCACACAGTATTTTTTGCTCAGTATTTTGCAACCAAAACCAGGAGTGGATTGAAATCACAGAAAGGCTTTGTTCACACACTGTTGAAACTGTTCACAAACTGTTGGCAAATAAACGGCCTTTATTTCAAAACAACTGCCGTACTTTGCGGGAACCTAACTGACTATCTATGTTTTTCAGGCAGCCCTAAAGCTGCATCCATCTTCTTCAGTCACTGAGAGTCAAATGCTGAGAGTTTGGGTTGGGACAAACCTGACTGTAATTTCGGTCATCTCTAATGCTTTTATTAAGTTTTGTTAATCTTCCATTGTGTCATCAGTCCAGCGGAAAAAAATTTGTATTGTCCCCAAAAGTCACCAACATACACTTATTACGGGAAATGCACATAAAGTTCTTTTTCCCTGCACTTACTACTAACTGAAGTCTTTACTTTCTGGATAAAAAGGTGATGTCACAACCCAACTCCCAGAGCTGTGTGAGCTGTGGCTGCTGGAGAGGATGATAGCAGAGCGATGCTTAGTGTCTGTTATATCCCCCTCCAGGACCCCCCACCACAGCTCTCCCCTAGCTAGGGGACACCTACACCAGCATACCCGCTCCCCACCCTGCCCAGCGAGACCTGCAAATTGCGCCTGGGCAGCAGCAAATTCAAACTCGCCGGCACCCAGCTCTGTCTCCTGCTCACCACAGCTGCTGTCTCTCTCTCCCCTGCCCGGGACTACACCCCTCACATGCCGGGGAAGGTGTCCCCTAGCTGAGGGAGACCAGGAGGGGGACAGAGCTGACACTGAGCATCCCCCTGCCATCATTCTCTCCACAGCTGGTACAGCTCTGGGAGTCAGGTCGTAACATCACCATTATTATCCAAGATTTCAGGAATTAGAGAGTGGAGGGAAAAATAACTTTATGTGCATTTCCGTAATAAGTGTATATTGATGATTTGTATAAGATTTGAGGGCCAATATAATATTTTAATTAAAAATTTTCGTCAGACTTCTTTAATTACTTGGTACATTCAATGAGGGAAACAATAAAAATTAGTGCAAGGAAAAGGGGTAAAGTTGCCCACAAAAACCAATTAGGTCACCTGTGTATTCATTGACTGCTGAATAACTGGTCAAGATTGTGCATAATATTCTTACCTTAAAGGGGTTGGCCACTTTATAGTAAAATAGGTCAGTACAAAGTATTAGTAAGTGTACTCACTGCATATACTGACAGCAGCTCCCTGTGTACCTCATAGAGCTAAAGTCAGACTCCACTTCACCAGGCTGTGGTGCCCTGCTCTGTTTTGTTTCAGTCCATAAAATGGCCGACATGGAGGAGCATGTGACCCTGCCCTGCCACAGGGAGTTGCTCTCAGTATATACAGTGAGTACACTAACTAATACTGTACACTGAGCAATTTTATTATAAAGTGGACAACCCCTTTAATGATTTTCAACATTATAACTATAACTACACCACGTTAGTGTCTATATACTTTGAAAGTCTTTTTTTCATATTGTTGGCCCCAACAGGTTTGAAATCAGTCATCTGCCATTTTCAATACTGTTTGTGTTACACTTGTCTTTCTGGGGGTTAAATACTAAATATGGTGTACACTCAGCCAAAAGAAGACATCTAAGATTCTAGTAGTATCAACAGGGTTACTGAGCAGTTTACATTAATTATCATTTTGTATTACTCAGATCTACAAAACATAGACCTATTGATTACAAAAAGTTCTTCTAGAAACTACTTGGTAACAAACTGTATGGAGCATGCACTGACTGCATGTCACCCCTGGACAAGATACTCTGCTGGACTGGATGCTAAACTATTCTACATCCCACTTTCCTATTGCCCAACAATTATGATTGATTATTTGGCATCAAGGAATGCACCAAAAGCTGCTGAACGAATTCAGTGATATACAGGAGCACATAGGTGGGTAAAAATGAATGCATTCTAGTTGTTTGTAGTCCATGGCCCAGACATTTGTCTCAGACAGATAGCAACCAATCACAATCCATGAAAGCTTGATTGTAATTTGTCTAAGGCTGCATTTACACATACAGATAACTGACCAATTTATCTGACAGATTTTTGAAACTGTCTGATTTTTTTTGTTGGTGAACTCTGTTGTGTTTTTGTTTTTTGCGCTACTTTGCAGCATAAAATGATAATCATAAAAAATGTATATACTGTATCTATTAGAGATTAGCGAGTGTACAGCAATAAGGAAGCAAAGCGCTAGTTATCTCTGAAATCCGCTTATCAGCCTGCTTCCATTTAACTTAATGCCGCTCTGTGACACTTCTCAGGTGCTGGGAAAAGTTGCATCCAGTCCTGGAAGACTTCTCCCAGGTTCCCAGGATTGGATCCAGCCTTTCCTAGCACCCGGGGAGAAGTGGCATGGAGCGGCAGTCAGTTAAAAGGCAGCAGCTGAATTAACTGGTTTGATGAGAATTAAAGAGGATGTACCGCCAGGTACATCCTCTTTAACCTAAACCCACTGATCGAACGGCGCCAGCACGGGGAAGCCGGTGCCGCGGTCCGTTTTTCGGAACCGAGGCCCCGTTCCCGCGCACAGCGCCGTTCTATGCACCGGAACCGGACGGTGCTCAAGCACTGGAGGCCGGCCGGCCGCCCCAAGTGGGAGGGAATTCCCTCCCCTGTATGACGCGGCTCCATTCATTCTAAGGGAGCCGCGTGATAGAGGGGAGGGAATTCACTCCCACTGTGGGCGGCCCGGCCCGCCTCCAGTGCTTAAGCACCGGCCGGTTCCGGTGCATAGAACGGCGCCGTGCACGGGAACCGGGCCTTGGTCCGAAAAACGGACCGCGGCACCGGCTTCCCCGTGTCGGTGCCGTTCGATCAGTGGGTTTAGGTTAAAGAGGATGTACCTGGTGGTACATCCTCTTTAAGGACCTCCTGTTCTGCAGTGCAAAGTCTTTTATATGCAACCTCTGTGTAGAGCAACAAACCATAACTACTCTTAACTTCACAAGACATACCTTCACAGGTTAGAAAAGTTGTAAATTAGAGATGAGCTAATATACAGTATAAACAAAGTGAATTGCTTTGTTAGTTCGTCAATCTGCTTAATAGCCTGCTGCCTTTGAAGTCTGTGCCAGTCTGACCTGGGTGCCTGGAAAAGCTGGATCCAGTCCTGGGAAATTTTTGGGTTAAGCTCTTTCAGGCACCTGGGGTGGAGCATAAAAGAGCAGTATGGACTTCAAAACCAGCAGGCTGTTAATCAGATTGCCGTGCTAACAAAGTGATTCGCTTCCTTTGTATAGTAAATTCACTCATCTCTACTGTAAATTAGTGTGCACCTATCCAAATTACCTTTACAGTGGCATGATAGTCTATACTCCTGTAAGCAGGCATATATACAACACGAGGCATTACCTACTTTTTAAGCATTTGTTATATACTGTTCAAGGGAACATAAAATGGTATACAAGTATATTATACAGTACTTACATTGAAGGGAGCCATAAGCAAATACACCCCCACTGGATTCTCAGTGTGTAGTCTGATAAGCAGATTTGCTTCATAAAGCCAAAGAAAAGTATTGAGACTGCACACCTTATACAAGAACTTTCCAAACCCGCTGCTTATTGTATTAACTAAAAAATGTATGACATTGGTACATCTTTAGTAAACTGATCAGTACAGACCAAAGAATCTCAAGGATCATATTTGGTTTCGGCCGTATACAGCAGCTGCAACGTGTAAGCGCACCAATGAGATGTCTAACACTATGACTAGTGCTAAAATAATTTTATATATTTTTGTTTGTTTTCCAGATGTTTTTGCCCTAAAAATATTCCTTGACTATATTATTGCTTACTCCACCTTTGTCTCTTCAATGCTATTAATCAAGAAATACCATGAAGTCTTTTAATATGGTCATTGCTAAACTATCATTTAAATAGCTGATAACATTGCATGAATGACCAATATTAAGCTGTGCTGCGTTATGATATGGGAAGGTAATATATATTATGGAAGTATTTTTAATTCCCCTAAAGCTAAAAATAAACAGTAAATAAAATATTTGTTTTCTCTTTCATTTTGTGTGTAAATTGTTGCATTTATTTGACAAACATGTCATGTTGACGTATTACATGGCCCAAAGAACGCTGTATATGCGAGCACAGGTTGAGGCGAGGGGCGTTAAATCCTGTGCCTGGTGCAAATTAGCAAAAAGTTTCAAGTTTTTGTAAAATATGATCATCAAGTAGGCGTAGTTTACCACAAATTGGGCGTGGCTTTGTAGGAAAGGGGCTCCTACTCACATCACATTTTCAAGTTACACCTAGACCAGATTTTTTTGCTGTTTGTAAAACCTTTTTTGCTGTTACACTTGGGTTTTTTCTCATGATTCTAGCATTGCATGTTATGGTCTTTTGCAGCATAAAAAAACTTTAAACCTGGAGCACTGACTGGTATCCAGGGAATAGGGATGTGGTGGTTTCCAGTTACTCACCGTGCCTCACCTTCTATGCTCCAGTCAGGCTTCTCTTTAAATAAAGGCAGACTAGGCTGGGTTACTGACATGTATATTATTACTAAGAAAGACCTAAAAAATGTATTATAGATAAAGGCTACAAAAGCATTAGTAAAAACCTAGGTGTGCATCTATCCAGTTAAACAAGTTGTGAACAAATAGAGAAAATGCAGGACTTTGTCTACTGTCTAAAGGAAAAGGATTCTGTTAAAGTGTCACTGTCATTTTAACTTACAAAATCTAAATCAACAGTAGATGCAAAGCAAAGCAA
The DNA here is from genome assembly GCF_027789765.1 of Dendropsophus ebraccatus. Classification (NCBI taxonomy): domain Eukaryota; kingdom Metazoa; phylum Chordata; class Amphibia; order Anura; family Hylidae; genus Dendropsophus; species Dendropsophus ebraccatus. Next base: position 65,582,446 of record NC_091458.1, read on the forward strand.
GTTTGTAATATACATTCATTTTGTTGTTGTTGTTATCATGCTGTAAAACAAAGCTGTACTTACCAGAAATCCAGGTCCAGTCTCCTGAAGGCAGATTTTCTGACTTGTGCTGGTTAAAAAAAAACAGACAAAACACAGGAATTCCGGCCAGTATAGAGAGTCACGGCTCAATGTGTCCATCAATCACATGACTGCCTTCTCTCTGTGAGTGCTCAGATGGCCTGGGATACACAGGACCTCCTGTTTTCTGACTGTTTCCTGTTTTTTGTCAGAAAACAGGAAGTGCTGTGGTTTCCATGATAACAAAAAAAAAATAATTAATGTAAATTGCAAACTTGTTTTAAATCACATCTACTGATGATTTAGATTTTGAAAGTTATAACGACAGTGACACTTTAATGTTGCTCCAAGAGCACAACACTGAAAGGAGTTAGAAAAGTCCAAGCTTAAGAGAAAAAACCTTGTTTCACCTGTTTACTTGCAAAAACACTAAACAAGAATGGTGCCCGAGGAAGACCACCACACAGGAAGCTGCTACTGTCCTATAGATTTATGTGGCTCACCTTAAGAAAGACCACCTGGATGTAACACATTGGACCAGATTGAAGGAACTATGAAATTAAAGATGTATTAACACCTTACAGCAGGATTTTATGGCTGCCCTTGTGCTATATTCCTCTGCACAAGATTACATGATGACAGCTGATAGTATTATTATTACCTTCTAATACAATAAACCTGAACTCTTAACTCATTAACTTAAAGTGGCTGCAGAGATTAGTCTGTGACCTTTTGCTATGTTTTACTGTTGTCTGTTTCCATGACAATTGCTTGTGCTGCAAAGCAAGCAACATGGCTACAGCAACCTAGGCAGGGTGAGTTAGTCCTCATGTTATGCAAAAGAAGAGCCCGTGGAGCCTCATTGAAGAGTCTCAAAACACAGGACTAGCCAGATATCCCTCCAGGAAGGACCCAGCCAAGGGGCAGCTCCTGTTAGGAAACCACCAAAACCACCATATTAAGTGGCCCTATAAGTCAATGTAATGACAAGGGATAAACAAAGGCTAGGTAACCATCCACATACAGCTGTTTCGGGGTGTTGCCCCTCATCAGTGTGGAGCAGGATTCTGGCTAGGTGGGAGCAATGCCTAGTAGAGCCATAAGAGAAACAGATTGCTGAACTCAGGGAGACCAGCCAAACAACAACACTGTCGGCTGGTAGTGAAAGCGCTCAATGCAGTGAAGTCCTAGGTGCATTGCCCACTGGGAAACATGAATATGCAAAATAAGAGCCCGTGGAGCCTCATTGAAGAGTCTCAAAACACAGGACTAGCCATATATCCCTCTGGGAAGGACCCAGCCAAGGGGCAGCTCCTGTTAGGAAACCACCAACAGGAGCTGCCCCTTGGCTGGGTCCTTCCCGGAGGGATATCTGGCTAGTCCTGTGTTTTGAGACTCTTCAATGAGGCTCCACAGGCTCTTCTTTTGCATATCCCGAACGATGTGCGAAATAGGCTTAAGCGATCGCAAAACAATAGCAAACCAATTTTTCCATGCAATATATCGCTCCGTCTAAACGCTGATCATTATAAAAAAAATTGTTACTTCGAAATCGTTAATCGTGCGATCGGGTGAATTATCGCTTCGTGTAAACGCAGCATTAGACAGCACAACTCGTGCTGTTCAATCAGCCCTCAGCTGTCAGCTGTGCATTACCTATTACGCAAGTAGATGGCTGGGCCGTGTAATAGGGCCCTAAGGCTATGTTCACACATAGCATTTAATGCGCGTTTAATTAGTGTTTTCTATTGCTATCTTGCAACAAATTGTGCATAAAATGCGATAAAATATTAATATTTTTGCCACAATTCCTTTGAAAAACAGCAAAAATATCGCTATTTGCCCAAAATTCATGGAAAATAGCACTAATTAACACTAATTATGTCAGGATGGTATCTCTGCAGAGCATTATGCGCCCCTCGGCTCGTGCTGTTCGGCCGAGAAGGCACTGATTTTCTTGTATCCTGTTTCTATGTTTTGTTTTGTAGTGTGTGAAGACTGGTTATTTGCTCACCTTGAGAGACACACCTGACTTTACCTGCTGAGTTCTGTCTGGCCATGTCAGGGTTAATCTGTGTTTGGGTTCTGCTGTGACTGACAGGTCTTCCTGCCAGTGGATCTGTTTTGTTCTCAGCTGTCTGTGCTTGGAGTTCAGGGGGATGGTCCAATTATGTTCTGGATCAGAACCCTGGCCTCCTATATAACTACCTCAGTCTGGGATATCTTTGCCGGATATTGAGCTTGTCTCTGCCTGGTTCTGTGTTTGCTATTATTGCTCTGTTTATTCTGACTCTGCTTTGTATTTCTGACCTTTCCTGCTTGCTGCCTGCCCCTGACCATACTGCCTGTTTTTTGACCTTGCCTTTGGATTGTGATTTTGTACTTTTGCTGCCCGATTGTTGTGACCCAGACTGTCGACCATTCTTTATTGTGTTTTGTCTGTCTGTCTTGTCCTTGTGTCCCACCTAGCCAGTGCAGGGACTGACGCCCAGTTGCTCGCCGCCATTTTAGGGCGGATTGTGGCAAATAGGTAGAGGACAGTGGGCGGGGCTGAGCTTAGGGCTCACTGTTTGTCTTGTCCTGCTGTCCGGTTCCTGACAGAATATCCGGCCTTACTTTTTTTTTTCTTTCTCTTCTCTCTCCACCTTGCTATGGACCCCATGAAAGCTCTGGTTGAGCAAATGCAAAGTCTCAACCAGCTTGTTCTGGACCTTACGCAACGGGTGCAGCAGGTAGAGTCTTTCCTGGGCCAAAATGCCATGCTATCTGCTGCTGTTCCCCCAGAACCTCCAGTGCAGCTTCCTGATAGGTTCAAGGGCGAGAGAAGGGCCTTTCGAATCTTCAGAGAGGGATGTAAGTTGTTTTTCAGACTTTGTCCCCGGTCCTCTGGGGATGAGAGCCAGAGAGTGGGCATAGTTATGTCACTCTTACAAGGACCTCCGCAGGAGTGGGCCTTTTCTTTGCCTCCAGATGCCACTGAATTGTCTTCTGTGGATCAGTTTTTCTCCGCATTGGAATTACTGTATGATGACCCTGACAGGGCAGCAGCAGCTGAGAGGCAGTTGACAGTTTTGAGACAGGGCAAGCGACCAGTGGAGGAGTATTGTGCCGAGTTCCGCCAGTGGTGCGTTCCATCCGGATGGAACGATCCTGCGCTTAGATGCAAATTTAAGCAGGGGTTGTCTGATGGCATTAAGGATGCCTGGACAGGACACCCAGATCCTTCCACCCTAAAGCAGGCCATGAATTTAGCTATTCGTATAGACCGCAGGCTCCGTGACAGACATAGGGAGAAAGTAGGCTCTGACCCTTCTAAGACCTCTGTCCCCTGCTCTGTCAAACACTCTGTTGTTATCCCTGATATACATGAGGACGAGCCCATGCAGCTGGGACAATTGGACGCCAGGACCAGGCGAGAACATCGTAGACACAACGGTCTGTGTTATTACTGTGGTGATAGTAGCCACTTCATCAGTTTCTGCCACAAGCGTCCCAAGCGGCAAGAAAACCTGCACTCAGATCATCAGCGTCCAGGTGACTCCCAGGAAGGTCACTTGGGCGCACAGGTACCCTCCGGCGAAATAAACATTGCTAGTTCTACTGTAACTGATTTGCCTGTATCTGATGCCAATTTATCATGTTCTTCTGCTTGTCCTGTCAGTAAGCCTGTTCTCCATGCCATGGACTCTTCTTCTGATGAATGGGAGTCAGATGGCAATCTTCTAAGTGAAGTTGAGTCCTGTGAGGGTCCTGAGGCCCCTCGTAAAAGGGGGGGTACTGTCAGGATGGTATCTCTGCAGAGCATTATGCGCCCCTCGGCTCGTGCTGTTCGGCCGAGAAGGCACTGATTTTCTTGTATCCTGTTTCTATGTTTTGTTTTGTAGTGTGTGAAGACTGGTTATTTGCTCACCTTGAGAGACACACCTGACTTTACCTGCTGAGTTCTGTCTGGCCATGTCAGGGTTAATCTGTGTTTGGGTTCTGCTGTGACTGACAGGTCTTCCTGCCAGTGGATCTGTTTTGTTCTCAGCTGTCTGTGCTTGGAGTTCAGGGGGATGGTCCAATTATGTTCTGGATCAGAACCCTGGCCTCCTATATAACTACCTCAGTCTGGGATATCTTTGCCGGATATTGAGCTTGTCTCTGCCTGGTTCTGTGTTTGCTATTATTGCTCTGTTTATTCTGACTCTGCTTTGTATTTCTGACCTTTCCTGCTTGCTGCCTGCCCCTGACCATACTGCCTGTTTTTTGACCTTGCCTTTGGATTGTGATTTTGTACTTTTGCTGCCCGATTGTTGTGACCCAGACTGTCGACCATTCTTTATTGTGTTTTGTCTGTCTGTCTTGTCCTTGTGTCCCACCTAGCCAGTGCAGGGACTGACGCCCAGTTGCTCGCCGCCATTTTAGGGCGGATTGTGGCAAATAGGTAGAGGACAGTGGGCGGGGCTGAGCTTAGGGCTCACTGTTTGTCTTGTCCTGCTGTCCGGTTCCTGACAAATTAAACCTGAATTAAATACTAATGGTGCGTTTACACAGACAAATTTATCTGACAAAAGCCAAAGCCAGGAATGGATTAGGAAAGAGGAGAAATCTCAGTGTTTCCTTTATGACCTGCTCCCTGTTTATAGTCTGTTCCTGGTTTTGGCTTCAAAAATCTGTTTGTGTAAACGTACCTTTAGGCTGCCATTACACAGAGAGATACAACCTAGAGAAAAAGAGGAGTGGCTGCAATAATGCCTCTGGGCTACATTTAAAAGCCAACGCCAGAATGTCGGTACATAATTTGATCAAACCATATTGCCTCATGTACCGCATGCAGGTCTTCTGAGTCCCTACACTAAAACAACACTGTGCCGGTCAGCGACCGCCAACCCCGCAAAAAAGGGCCAACAGGGGAGGGGGGGGGGCAAAGCATAGCCTTGCAACCCCACTGTCACAGGACCAAACCCCATGGGCCCCCCCCAACGGGGCTGGCGGTCGCTGACCGACGCAGTGTTGTTTTAATGTATGGAATTATGTGGGCCAGAAGACCTGCATGCGATACATGGGGCAATATTCTTTGATCAAATTATATACCAACATCCTGGCATTGTTTTTTTTAAATATAGCTGAGAAACATGCAAGCCATGGGTGTAAGGTGCAGCAACTCCTTTTTGTCTGGGTCTGTATTTTACACCAAGAGATTTATCTAACAGATTTTTTAAACCAAAGCCAGGAATAGATTTGAAAAGAGGAGAAATCTCAGTCTTTTCTTTATGACCTGTTCTCTGTTTATAGTCTGTTCCTGGCTTTGGCTTCAATAATCTGTCAGATAAACCTCTGTGTAAAGGTGTGAACATAGCCTAATACTACAACCAATTTGCAATAACAAGTAATTTAGGATTAAAATGAAGAGGAAATGGCTGAGCAGGTTTTATATGTAGACTTTTAGAAAGGACTTAAAAATAAAGTGAGTTATCCTGGTTATATCATTACACTGCAATACTTGGAGAAGTGCCAACAGTATGTTATTTCAAGGACGTAGCTAGTAATCATTTAACCAACTTTGTAATAGGGACGGCTGTTAAAATCTTTGACTCTCTAGGCTTCAGGTGAAGAGGGAAGCTTGTAAGGTAAGGAGTTGCATCCTAACTTGCTCTGAAATATAATTTCTTCTGCTGAAAATCCTCTTTTTGGCGAGGCCATGTGCACCGAACTTGTACAGTAGGGTTTGGACCTGTCTAGCTTTTATGTGCTGCTCAACAAGTTCCTTAGGATTTTTAATGTATATATAATTTAGCAAACTTGCCTGCTTCTCCCAATATGTCTGCTTTTTTTCTTCCCTTTGTTGACAGATCATTGTATAGGTTACAAACCACCATTCTAAAAACAGTGGTCTGTTTGGTGTATATATAACTATAATATAGATATATAGAGATACAGTGTAAATATACTGTATAAAATATATATAAATATGTATATAATATTATATCTATATATACACCAGCCGAACCACTTTTTGTAGAGCAGAGTGATGGTCTGTAACCTAGACAACAAGCTGTCAACAATGGGAGGAAAAGAGCAGGGTATCATTAAATGGAGGCAAGTTTTCTAAATGAATGTGTTTGGGAAAATATTACACTTGACAAGTAATGAGAATAATCTTTCAATTCTCTGTGTTATTATAGTTATGAGGATATATCACAAGTGTAGGTTTTTCATGTACAGCAATATATATACAAGAAAACAACTTTTTTTTATATTTTATCTTTTTTAACTTTTTTTTTATATTTCATCACTTTTAATGCCATTAAGGTTAGGTTCACATGTAATGGAATCGCAGCGGATTTCACAATGCAATATCCGCTGCAATTCCCCTCCTGTCACCTTCAATAGGATTACATACTGCACCTGCAGCGGGATGACAATTCCACTGCGAATGTGTAAAAGGCAGCCCCCAGTGCATGCATTATCAGGTCCGCACTCTGGCTTGCTTTAGGGGCTCCTGGCATCTGGATGTCCCACTCAGCCAATCAGTGTGCTGCCCTGCCGCAGCCACTGATTGGCTGAGCGGGACGTCCAGACACCGGAAGCTCACGAAGCAAGCTGGATGCGGGCCTGGTAATGTATGCACTGGGGGGATAAGGGGGCTGCCTTTTACACACTCGCCATTGTTATTTGGAGCACTGGGGTGGGTCTACCGCTCCCAGATCACAAATCTGGCCCACCTCCAGCCAGCCCACTCCACTGATAATGATTGGAAAGGGTGGCCTAGCCGGGGTGGATCGGTGCTCAGGGGGCAATAGACAGACTTGAGTGCTCCGAACGGACTTAATTCATGCCGGATTTAACTGCAAAGTACACAGAAACAGCGCTGAGGATGAAGGTAAGAAACTTGCCTTCCTCTTCAGTGCACCTAGCACAATAGGGAGCTGTCAGCAGGTAAGATTTGTCTAAACTGCTGATAGTTTCCCTTTAAGGGACTATTATCATGCATGTATATTTCACATTTATAATGCATTAGCATGCTCTTGTATGCTAGTATATAATGGTCTCTGTCACTATCATACATTCTATTATTAGGGCTGTGCCAAAGCTGGTTTCTGAATTTGATTACCAGTGGCTGAAGAAGTTAGATGCAGCCTTAAGGAGTCCTGGAAGACATGCATATAGAATATTACTGTATCAATGTTTTCCAGGCAGCCTTAGGGCTGCATCCAACTTCTTTATCTACCAGTAATCAAATGGCGAGAGTCTGAACTAGAGCGTGCTAGAGGTTTGCTCATGGGTGGTGTTAAGGTTAAATTTATATGTTGACCTCTCTCTATGGAGAGAAGCCAAAAACCCAGGTAAAGGATGGTTTTTTAATTATATCTAGAGTTGGAATCCTGCAGTATTACCAGCTCGTTACTTATACGTCATGGACACAGATAAGACAATGTATCATGATTATAAGCCTGGAGAAAATGGCCCAAGTTTTATTATGGTAATCACATTTTATAGACAGATAAAATATAGGGTGGTAACAAATGCTAATAAGGCATAGATGAGGCGGTGCTAGTGATTTAGATATTCAGTCATGCGCAATGGCATCTATATTAGTATTCATTATTATTATTCAAAAAGGTTAGAACAATACATTCTCTGCAATGATACTTTCACATTATTCCCACTGTAACAGACAGGCAACTTTCCTCTGAGAACGGCCTTGGACGCTGATAAACATGTCTCTGAGGGAAATAGTTCTTGAGACAAAACATTCTTTCTAGTGTCCATATCAGAAGTTTTCCAAGGTAAGAAATGGTCCAACTATAAGTTAACCCTATCAGGGACTCTCTAATGTGCTGGAGCTTCTGAGCAAGAGGCCTATATATATGTGTATTCATATAGGTACGGTGCAGGTAGGTAAAATCGTATCGCTGGCCTTATCATTCCCCCATTTGACATCCGTGGAGCATGGATATGGTTCATCACTGGTGGTTGGGTCGTAGCCGGAGGTTTTAAGGACTCTACCCTCAGTCGCAGGTTGATCAAGGGACCACAGGTGAAAACATCCTCCAAGTACTAGTACAGCATCCAACCTCCAGAAATGTCCAGGCGGCACAGATTCAAGAGAACCGATAAGAGAAAGAAAGCATAGTAACGTTAGTCTCTTATATGAGGGTGAAGCTTCTTCCTGTTTGTCGAGGTTTTATACGAGAGAAAATACACATGAACACTTTTACTGAAAAACAGATCAGTATTATGCATAAGACCACTTGGAAGAGACCCTGAAGGACTCCCATTAGTTTATGGGCATCACCATAGGATAGACAAAAATAGTACCATACGTTTTATTGAAAGTTATAGATGGCGGAACAAACTTACAGCAGATGAGGTAGGAAGATCTGCAATAACCGAAAGAAAATACTAAACAATGGGCGAGTCTGTATAGTATACATCAATATACAGCTTAGTTACAACAAAACAAATAAAAGCTTATTATCAATACCCAAACTAATATATGTATATGACAAATACCTCTCCGGATTTTATCAAAATAACCAAACCTTATTGTCTCATCACTCCTGTCCCTAAGATTTGTCCCTAATCTTGACTACAGATGTAGCCCCCTTCTCTAGGTCCCTTTACCGTAGGACTGCTTTAAAGGTAAGACAATCCTCCGTCCCGAACCTAACTAGTCTCCTGTCACTCCTACGTCTCCCTGTGACACTGAGTGATCAGACGATAAGTTCTTCACTGTATATAACAGATGTGACTCTATCACAAGGACTCTACCACTTTGGTATCATGTGGGTATTGGAAAGTCACAAAAACTAACTTTAAAAAGTTTCTGAAAATAAAAAGTTTAGATGTGAACAAATCTTATCTCATGGCAAAAGCAAAAATAAAAAGTTGATTGACACATAAACCAAAAACAGCATAACAGGTGAATGCAATAAAATCTCCACAATGTGACCTACTATGTAACCTCTAGATTCACTTATAATAACCAATTAGTGAATTCACAATCTTCAGTACCGGATTCTAAAAATTTCCACTTCTTTTTAGTCTTTTTACTTCATTTTGTACCTAGAAAACGTCTTTATGATTAGATCACACAGGACTAATGACTGGTCGCATGGTCACATCTCTTCCTGTACATAATCATATAGTATTATACATACACCAATAATATGAAGTGACTGGGCGCTTATTACCGATATAATATTTGAATTGTCTCTTGTCTGACTGAGATCATCATATATTACACATAAGATAACCACCATAGAAATAACAGCAAAGTGTAAACGATACATCACCTAAGGTTTCAAAGCCTTTTTATGAGAATAATATATATCATATGATCCTTTTTGTAATAGTAGCATTGGTATGGATCCTTTATCCTTAAACCCATCTTTTGACTGACAGGCCTCTTTACAGACACTTGGATTCTTGGCCTCAGTTATATCGCTTCTTTTAAGGCCACTAATATCACCTCAGACATTGGCTTTGTCGTCTCCCATAGTTTTGGCTGACCTGTAAAGAAGACACCAATACAGACAAGGACATACCTGTATAGGCCACCTGTGGCAGGTGGATGACGTCCACTTACATTCCCTGAAACAGGCAGGAAGATGACAGACTATGCAGACAGGCACTTTACGGTGTTACTTACAGTAGGTTATGACAGGTGTAGATAATACAGCCGTACACAACCCTCTCTGCTATATTTGTTGTCCCCTGGGCCGCCCAATGTGAGGATACTACACCACATTACACATGGCTTCCTTCTGCTGGTTTTGTCAGATAACTTACAGTGGGATACAAGGCAGGCGGCAAACACAGTTACTTACTGTCTGACTGCCATCTTTACCCAGTACCTCTTCTCCATCCGCTGGTCTCACAGCTTGTTGCTGATTGTCTCTGGAAAAGACTTAAAAACAAACAGATCCACATCTCCTCCTCCACCTGTACACTATGTACGGTTACCTCAGGAAGAGACTGGAAACATCTCCCCATTCCCTTGTACGCTTTGTACACTGTTACCTTGGGAAGAGCACAGAAACCACCGCATCACCAGCTTTATCCATCATCCATCACCCTTTTTGGCATCAGGGTTTGTCAGCGTGAACGTTGCGTCAGCCGCTCTATGGCAGCTTTTTGGTAAGCCCAGGGACCAAACAAATCTCTAATTTGCCAATTAACCCATAATGGTGGGCTTCATATAGACATCTGCACAGTTACCTTCAACCATCCTACATGTCTCAGTGATTGTCCTCACCTCCAGCTTATAGCAGGAGCGGTTTCTGCAGTGGAACGTCACTCTGCATGGCGGTCACCATATATCCTTGCGTCTTGTGTCATCCATCTTTGAAAAGTCTGAGATAATCTACAATGAAAACTTTTAAACTTTCATTAATATTTGGGCTTTCAATTACATTTTCATCTTTCACAATTTAAAATATCAAACACAATAAGTAACAAAAACATCCTTATTCAAAAATAAAAAATTTGTACGGTGTTTAAAAAAATTTAAAACATCAAAATTGGCTACTCCATCAAAATGGGCTGCTCCCATTTCCATTCACCTCTATCCCCTCCCCCATTTGAATCTACATCAATAGGCAACAGAGATGCTGGATTCAATGCACTTAGCACAAGATATATATATATTGGGGGGGCATAAGGCGTGCAGACTGGAGCCATGGACATGGGTTTGGTTTTTACTAGGGATAAAAGTACATATATATTCATGAGCTAAGTTTGCTATAATCATCACAAAACTGTTAACCCTAAAAATAAAAACATTAAAAAAATAATTAAACATTGTACACTCGTCCCATATTAACCTTCTTTTGATAAAAAAAAATTAAATAAATCCACTGAAATGAATATTCCTTCAATACGCTGCTCTTATCAGTAAGCAGAACGCTCTGAGCTTCACTTCTAACCTTGAGCAGTGAGCAGTAAAATCATAGATACAAGAGTTAAAACTTCTTGGAAGTTTTTATTTTATTTTTTTTCTAACATCCTTGAAGTTACAGAAGATATCAGCGCTGTGCTCTTATGCACCAGACTGAAACCTTGGACAGTGGCACACATACTTATAACTTAGTAGGAAAAAAAAAAAAATTTGCGTAGAACTTATTAGGATAGATGTGTACACATATGTACACATATATATATATAAACACTTGTTAAATAAAGTTACATAGAAATATATATATTTTACTGTAGTAAACTACTTCTTCTTTGAAATATCATACGTTGGGGACACACACTTAAAGAAAATCTGCTTACAATATATATTGGGATACATATATATACTTTTTAAATAAATGTGTAAGTTACAGTAATAAGTTACTACAGGCTCCTTATACCATTGGGTTCTTAATAAGTGCACAAAATTCTGCGTTTGATCTTTACCAATTATCACTTTTCTCTTGACATTCCTAATAAAACGTACTTTTTCTCTCTGACTCCTACTGACACTTCCGTATAACAATCTTATACACTAACAGGTCTACTAGACCCAGCTCCTTCAAACAGTCTCATTGCTTTTCCCTCCAACAAACCTTTGTCTAACTTTCTTCACCATCAGGTAATAATATTCATTAATAAATGTGCAAAACAGTTGTTAGACTCTATCGGAGAGTCCTGTGCCCGCCCCCTCAGTGACACTAAGCAGTATGGGCGGAGGACAGAAATGCCAGGAGTTAAAATGGCCACCGGACTAGATAACCGGATATAAGGGTGTTGGCTTAGGGCATGGTTTTGAGACGTCACAATTATAATGGAGACGTGGATGATATGGGGAGTGGTTGGCTTTCAGTCGCCATCTTTGAGGGCTGATTACAGAAAAGTGGTGTACACAAATAAGCAAATGTTCCACGGTCGGGACAACAGAAAATGATCAACATTTTTTTAACACGTAACATACTTCTAAAGGGGAACACCAGCTTAGTAAGACTGGCTGAAATACAGTATAATGTAGGAGCGTACATTACATTACACTAACAGCTCTGATTCTTTTTTTTTTTTTTCCTAATGCTGCTTGCATGTGATCTGCAGCCCTCAGAGCTGGTTGATGGCCTTGTACAAAACATAACAAATAACACACATTATGTACTTTGTATGCTGCTTCACTACGCAGCATTAATTAACCTCTTCAGCTCTCTCAGTACTGTATCTAGCAATGAGCTGGACTGTTCTCCTTATCTAGATATTGTTGGTCACCGGCACATGACATGTCCACCCAGCTGGACCTGTGCTTCCCACCCATTATCCTAAATGTTTTCCTTCTGTCTGACCCTCTGGCTCTCATCTATCTACTCCACACCCTCCCCTCTTAGAACTCTAATCCTTGATTCCCCCTTAGGGATAGTACTTCGATTAACCCCTAAGATTCCTGGAAATTTCAAGGACCCATTTGCCCTGCATGTTACATGTAGGTCTAGTTACCTACCCACAAGGCAAAAATAAGTGTGCACAGGAGTGTAAGGGGTTTCCCAGGTGTTGGTAAGAGAGCCAGAGGTTGGTGGGGCTAAGGCATGTATCTGCCTTCATATCAAGCCTCCTAAAGATCTGTTCTAGATCTTGCACTGCATCTTTACATGCCCATCGCTATCTTCCTTAGCTTCACATCAGCTTCACATAAACTTCTTGTGGAGACTGGGGATCCCTTTTTTTAGAGAATAACTGTCTCATCCTTGCTCAGCTAATCCCTAGGTAGCGTATTGGGGAACGAAACCTAAACCTTAGGTTTTAACAAGCACAGCCGCTATAGGCCCAGCCGTCACAGTGACACACTATGGCGACGCACTACAGCAACCTTGCTATAGGCCCAGCCGTCACAGTGACACACTATGGCGACGCACTACAGCAACCTACTGTCCCTCGTTGCTAATTCCTCCTAGGGGGCAAGGGGGTAAGTCACAGATCTTCTGACCTGCTCTCTACCACAGTACAAGCACAAATAATGGGATCAATACAAGTATTGTTCCCGCTGCTCGAGACAGATATCACTTATCAGGAACCCGTTCACTCCAAAAGTTATGTGCCTGCTGTCTGTGACCTCGCAGCTGTTCTCGATGCCATGCTGTATTACAAGGGTTAAGAATTAATCACAGCCTCCCCGTAAGGACGCAGAAGTGAATAAGTTCGGCAATCCCTTTCCTTAATTCAGCATAAATACAGCAACAGCTTATCTCAATCACACAACAGTTTGCGACGGCAATGCAGCACTTTAACCTTGTCCTATCCTGGGTTACAGAGTTCTTTGTCTAACAAATAGACTCAGCTTTACAAACATATATAGAGAACACAGGTGTGACGGGAATCTGATTAGATCCGTTCCCCTGAGGCGCAGATAGTACGTAAGAAAGGAAAGTCTTTCTTACCTGGCCAGTTATATCTGCGCGTCCGATGACGGATAAATCACCACATCCCGTCAGTCTGCGTTCTAGTTTGCAAGCGGCTGAGTCCCTGCCAAGGGCGCCAAATGTTAAGGTTAAATTTATATGTTGACCTCTCTCTAGAGAAGCCAAAAACCCAGGTAAAGGATGGTTTTTTAATTATATCTAGAGTTGGAATCCTGCAGTATTACCAGCTCGTTACTTATACGTCATGGACACAGATAAGACAATGTATCATGATTATAAGCCTGGAGAAAATGGCCCAAGTTTTATTATGGTAATCACATTTTATAGACAGATAAAATATAGGGTGGTAACAAATGCTAATAAGGCATAGATGAGGCGGTGCTAGTGATTTAGATATTCAGTCATGCGCAATGGCATCTAGATTAGTATTCATTATTATTATTCAAAAAGGTTAGAACAATACATTCTCTGCAATGATACTTTCACATTATTCCCACTGTAACAGACAGGCAACTTTCCTCTGAGAACGGCCTTGGACGCTGATAAACATGTCTCTGAGGGAAATAGTTCTTGAGACAAAACATTCTTTCTAGTGTCCATATCAGAAGTTTTCCAAGGTAAGAAATGGTCCAACTATAAGTTAACCCTATCAGGGACTCTCTAATGTGCTGGAGCTTCTGAGCAAGAGGCCTATATATATGTGTATTCATATAGGTACGGTGCAGGTAGGTAAAATCGTATCGCTGGCCTTATCAGTGGGTATAATATGCATTGCATAAGGCAGCATTTAGAAATGCAGAACATTGTCATCATTAAAAGACGACCTTGCTTATCTGGTCCTACCTTATATTATTTCCGTTATTGTTACCTTATTACAGCCGCAAGTCCTGGCTTGATCATGGCTCCGAAGATTAAAACCAACAGCTTGTGTCATAGTTGGGTCAGAAACTGCAGTCTTAATACAGACATTAAAAGGGGGCTACCTTATGCCATATTGTCCCTCCATGCTTGAAGGAGAGAATACCTTTGTAATACATTGCATGATGCTACATGCTACATTTTTTAAAGAGAAAAAAATATAAACATTAATATTATAAAATTAGAGGTATATGGAGGTACGGGAAGGGCTTCTAGTTCTCTAAGTGCTTTACTATAAAACCATGTGCAATAGAGCCTAATTATGACCTAAATACTGATTTGTTCTGTGCTGCTCTCCTGAGAACAAATACTTTCTCCTCCTGTTTCCTCCTCCCATCCCTCCCTCCTAGAGGGCCCCAGCCCCTGCCTCCTACAGCAGCCTGACAGAAAGCTACTTGCAGACAGTGAGGTAGTAAGGTAAGACTTAGTGCTGGGCTCATGCCGAATGAATGAGGGAAGGACAAAGGTGAGAGTGTGCTGACTGAAAGACACTACACTGAAAATTACTTGATCAGATATGGCGAATATAGAAGAAAAGCTTTCCCAGGAAAATGATTACACTAAAAAATAACTGCTAAGTTTCTTAGGGCTTTTCCTGTTTTTATCATCTCATATCATTGACAGTTCTGTTTTCATTTCTATTCTTACCTTTCTTAGAGAAGTTTGTCTTCTCACTTATATATTTTTCTATATTTTACTCTACTTTGAGCTGGGTTTTTTTACACCCAGTGCGGGTATGATAACTAGAATGTTTTCATGCTTAGTTTGCAAAACATAGCTGACTATGGAAGACTTTACTTTGTGGAGAAGCTTCGGTTCTATAGGCATGTCTAGGTCACGGGTGTTTAGGGAGGAGCAGCACAGAAAAAAAAAAAGTTATGAATATTTTGACGTAGCTACTGCCACCATGCTGTGGCCTAGAGAAAATAATCAATTTCTCCCTTTATTTGAAGCCTCATAGGTCAGAAATGATGTACATTTCACCTGTAGATTTGCAGCCATAGCATGTCCATTATGTTGTGAATTTGTTATTGATTTCTCCACTTTCTGTGCACGTAACTTTTTGCTGCATATTTGGTACAAATTAAAAAAAAATCTGATGCATGTGGAATCCCCCTAATGAGTATTCAATCCAAATGCCCAGGTGGCGGGGTTACTAGGTAGATTGGTGTTGTTGTGTCAGCTCAGCCAAAGATGGTATTGTTGTGACACCAGTGCTTGTCCAGCACACAGGTGTGATGTTGGTACCTGCTTTGTTTATGTGGCTGGCTGTGTTCCCCAAATGGTTGGTGACCTTCTGGGTTTGTGTGGGTCCCTTGGGCTCTTGTCCCGGTAGTCCTGAGTGGCAATTGACCCACCCATATTATCTATACTGCCACCCACAGAAAGGGGGAAAATAACCCAAGTTGTGCGGTTTGCATGTATGGGTGCTGGTGCGTATGAAGTATGACAGAGCTCCAGTGTTGTAAAAATAGAACAGTTTTACTGTAAAGTCTTTAAGCAATAAAATACACTTTGGTAGAATAGATAAATCTTGGACACATACTCTTAATACTGAACTAGTTGTGCTTAAGGAGGTGCTTGGAGAAGTAGCGTAGCAGAGAGGTAGTTGTAGCGGTGCTTGGAGAGTGTAGAAGAGGAGATGAGTTTGTTGAAGGAGCCCCAACCCAGTGTAGCAATGTACTTTACCGCAACTTGAAGAGATTTGCTTATAGTAGTTGTGTTTAGACTGTGTCTGACCATCTTGTGCCCTATAGTGTCGAGTCCTGTCAGGGTACTTCAAGCCCCAGCTGTGGTTATCTGGGCTTAGCTAAATGTCTGGAGGTGTCCCAGTTACCTGCACTGCGAAATAAGATACGTAGACCTTCTTTACAGTAGTTTTGTCCTATCCAGGCTAATTCCTCTTGTACTAAGGATACTGCCCTGCGCTTTTTAGATGTGTTCTCTGCATGGTTTAGGTTGTTCCTGGACTCCTCTCCCTTATTAAAGTGCTTAGCACTACATTTATGTTATGTTCTGCCGGATGAGTGAAGGTCTAACTAATGGAACCCGAACTGACTGTTCCTTGTTTTCATTTTACCAATATTGAATTGAACAGGTCATATAGCATGGCACTGACTGGACACAGGTAGAGTACACTATAACATTCAATGAGTTAATCTTCTCTGTTTATTTTTTCTTCATCTGGTCCAAACCACCATGACTTCTTCCAGCTACATCTCATCTCTGCAAAGTTTGACACCCAGACATCTTTGACAACCTCCTCATACTACCACACACTCATAATTGTCAACAGTCCTAATTTTGCTGCGACTGTACGTTTTGAGGCTGGGTTCACACACAGTATATTTCAGGCAGTATTTGGTCCTCATGTCAGGTCCTCATAGCAACCAAAACCGGAAGTGGATTGAAAGCACAGAAAGGCTCTGTTCACACAATGGTGAAATTGAGTGGATGGCCACCATATAACGGTAAATAACTGCCATTGTTTCAATACCAAAGCCGGTGTTTTAAAATAACAGCAAATATTTGCCATTAAATGATGGCCATCCACTTATTTACAACATTATGTTAACAGAGCCTTTCTGTGTTTTCAATCCACTCCTGGTTTTGGTTGCTATGAGGACCTGACATGAGGACCAAATACTGCCTGAAATATACTGTGTGTGAACCCAGCCTAAAGGGTTATACCAAGCAAATGAATTTTATGATATGTCCCAGCAAGCCCTGCCCTTGTGATGACAAGCCCCACCCCCTATGCTGCCCATGAGTGGGATATTGACTCTGTCACAGGCCCTAGGAGGAAAAGGGCTGTAGAGCAGGTGGAATATTAACTCTAATATTACTGACAGAGGTAACTCAGCTTTCACAGCATCTTCTATTGTACTCAATATAATGGAAGTCACCCAGCTTTTCCAGTATTTTGTAGTCAGGGTAATGGAGGTCACCCAGTTTTCCCAGCATCTTGTATTATACTCAATATGATGGAGTTCACCCAGCTTTCCAGCATCTTGTAGTCCGTGTAATGGAGGTCACCCAGCTCTCCCAGCCTCTTTCACTGAGTATGATGGAGGTCATCCATCTTTCCCAGCATCTTGTACTCAGCATGATGGAGGTCACCCAGCTTTCCCAGCATCTTGTAGTCAGTATAATGGAGGTCACAAAGCTTTTCCAGCATCATGTACTCATGTGTATGGTCTTAACTGTAAGATCCATACAATGAGGACAATATAGGAAAAATTCTGAAAAAGGACAAACACATCCCGGCAAAACACACCCACACTAGACTACGTCCACAATAAGCCACACCCCTTGTTGCCAAAGCCTAAGTGTCCCTTGAAAAATTGAAATATTGACCACTATGCACACTGCACCCCCTGAATATAATACTGCCTCACATTGAGCCCCCTAAAAACAACAGCCCCTCACATTGTGCCCCCTGAATATGCTGCTGCCCCAAAAAACAATACTGCTACAGACTGTATCCCCTGGAAACAACATCCTGCTCCCCTGAAATTCATTATAATACACAGTGTCCCCTGAAATACCTTATAGTATACACCATGCCCCATGAAATTCTTTTTTCATGTTTCAGGACACTGTACATGGCAGTGGGTTAAACTGTATAAAATCAAGTACAATATACACTGCCCCCACCCATATTATAATTTAATATTGAGGGGTTAAAATGTATAAAATCAAGCACAATATATATAATGATGATAATCCTGCAGATTTTGTATAAAAAGGTCATCGTAAACTTCACATGAGTGGATTCAACAAGCATTTTTGCCAGGTTTCTGGTACAAGAAAAAAGTTGCACATTTTTTCACAATACCCAGTTTGCAACTTCCTGGCAGATTTACTGTCACTGTGGTGCACCCCCCACCCCCGCCGGTGACTAACTGAGCGGCATTGTCTTGGCATCAGGAAGCGGAGTGCAGTGGAGACTGGGTGCAGAGATAACAGGCTGCGAGGTGTGTAAGAGGTAAGAACAGGCCTTTTAATTGTTATGCAGCCTGGGCATATTGTTCTACAATATTCTGCACATTTTTACATTATTTGGGTATTATTATATTTTGGAATTAGTTTCATATATATTGTACTTCATGCATTCCATCCATGTGAAAACTGGTCTAGCGCAGTTACGGTTGATAAACATATGATAATAGTGTGAGCAGAGCCTTATACAAGAAATATTTTCTCCTTTTCATGTATTCCCTTCCTACTAATCAGGTTCTTTATCAGCTGAAAGCCACCTTGTACTATTGAAATAGATATGTAAGAAAACAGAAAAAGTTTCAATCTCTGTGTTCTATTTTAGTGACACATTACTATTGCATCCATTATGTGGATTCCTCTGCTGGTTCTGGTGGGTTTGCTCTACCTATACAGACGATACAGACATGGTTTGATTCTGGAGAATCTCACAGACAAATATGTCTTCATTACTGGATGTGATTCTGGATTTGGGAACCTGCTTGCACGGAATCTGGACAAACGTGGAATGAGGGTTTTGGCTGCTTGTCTGACAGAGAAAGGAGCTGAAAACCTAAAGAAGGAGACATCAAGCAGACTGAGCACAGTCATTTTGGATGTTACCAAAACCCAGAGTGTTAAGGAAGCTGTCAAGTGGGCATCTGCAATTGTTGGCGACAAAGGTTAGAGTTTAGTAATCTTGTTCAGTTTAAGATGTGACTTGTAGAATAATATCATTACTTTAAAGCGAAAGTGCCATCAGGTACATTCGCTTTAAGTGTTGCACATGAATAGAACGGCACTGGCGCAGGGAAGCTGATGCTACTTGCAATAGCATAACATAGATCAGTGTTATCAGCGATCTGTGTACACAGCCTGCCTGCACAGATGGACGATCCGACAGAACGGAGGCAAGTGGCTTACCCCCACCCGTCGGTACAAGCATGGCTGCGGTGGTCCCGATCAGTTAGTGACAGGTGCTTAACCTGTTACTGACTTTGTTAAACGCTGCGATCGCTGTGCCGCTGTTTAGAGGGTTAATGAAAGGCAGCTGCGGGATAGCAGCTACCTGTCACTATCCTTGGCTCCTGGGACACTGCAGCAGTTCCGCACACATTAAAACCCTGTGACACTTGCAGGTTGCTGCAGCACTTTTCAGTTTTTGTATGTCAGAGAGACATGTCAAAAGTTTTGATCGGTCAGGGCCTGAGTGTTCAGGGATTAGAGAAATTAGTCGGGAGAGGACCACACCGCCACACAGTCTTATTGCCGGTCTGTGTCTGTAAAGAGACGTGCCCCATAGATAATGCAGTCCATCTCTTCACGTGACACAGACCTGGGAGAGAAATATGCTGAGCGCCACTTCTCTTGGCTCATTCACCCAATCATAGATAATGATAAACAAAAAGGTTTATGCATTTGGGGCCTGACCCTTTGCTAAATCTATGATCTGCATTTAGCACAGACCTTTGATTTTACATATGCATCCTGTGCTATCCAGAAAGCTGCTTTGTACATCATATTTTCTTGCACCAACAATTCTTTTAGGGAACTGGCATTATATCAAAGGTGACATCAAAACAACATTTTCTGAACAGAGAGCTCCTATTATGAAAGGACAGCATAGGTCTGATACAAGTATGTATAGCTATAATCATATTTTCTTTTTAACCACAGGAGTTTGGGGCCTAGTAAACAATGCTGGAATCAGTGTTCCGAGTAGTGCTACTGAATGGATGACAAAAGAGGATTTTTTTAAAACCATAGATGTAAACATAATGGGAGTTGTAGATGTGACAATCCATTTGTTACCCTTGATCCGGAAAGCTCGGGGACGAGTGGTCAATGTATCCAGTATAGCAGGAAGACTAACAGTATGTCCAGGAGGATATTGCATTTCTAAGTATGGAGTAGAAACCTTTTCAGACAATCTAAGGTTAGTGCAACCAACTACATTGCTTTACTTTCTACTTTAAGCCCATTCACACATATAGGATTTGCTAAACATTTGAAGTTGCAGATTTTATGCTGCAGATATCAATGTAACTAAATGATGGAACACAGCATTAAATACGTGGCATTGCAGCGGAAGAGGATGTGGATCCACTGGTAAAAGCCTCACTAGGGGGGAAAGTCTAAGGGGCCACTTGTTTCAACAGATTGGTTTGCCTGCGGTGGCAGGAAAGGTGCAGAAAGTACAATGTAGACAGGGCGCAGCAAGGAACAGCAGCAGAGAATAGTGCAATGCATAGAAACGGCAGGAACAGGGGCAGAAAACAGTCAAGAACATGGGCAGAAAATACAGACACAGCTCCAACAGGGAGAGAAGGCAAGTTAAGAGTTATTTATACACCTGTGCTGCTAAGTAGCAGCCAATTAAAGGCGCCTATAAACTTCATTGAGCGCCCTAGGGGCCGGAGATGCACATGCTGGTCAAGAGAACACAGAGCAGTAGCGGGGATCGGTGAGAAGTCTTGTGGAGGGGCCAGGCTGCATCTTCACATCAGGGACGTGGTGTGTGCCACAGCACTAGGAGGAGAGGAACAGGGACGGCCACAGCCTGTGGTACGAGCCACAACCGCATGCATGACACGCATCAAATCTGCAGCAGATCCTGAACCAGATGCTGAACATGTGAATGGACCCTTGAAGATTTTTTCTTATGATTATTTTAGGTAGTACTTGTGTATCTATAAAGCTTTCTAATATGCTTTCTCATTCAAAAGTGGCATCTTGATTAACTTCCAGCTGTCTTTACTCTGTTCTCCTGGCTGCAGACTCTCTGTAAAGGCCCTATTACACAAAACGATTATCGGCCGTATTCGGACGATAATCGTCTTATGTATTAGAAGGCAATGATCAGCCGACATGAACGACATTAACATGTTGAAAGGCAAACAACTAATATTGCAACGATCTGCTGCCGTCGCTCCATGGAACAGGAGCGGCGGCAACAGACTGCTGCTATCTGCTATGGGCTGCCCGAACGATCTAACGATCCTGATAAAATATTAAGGCAGTAGTAAACTACACCAAAGTATGAGCAAACAACACACCATAAAGAGTTTGCCCACAAGTATGTAATAAAAGGAATATGAGTTGTAAAGACCTATATTATGAAGGTTATGCAGAAATGCCATAAGTATCCCCTAGATGCAGGTCCTACCTCTAGGACCCACACCTGTCTTCAGACTGAGGGCTCTATGGCCTGGAGGTGATCTGGATGCTGAAGCAGGCAAGTTACATAATTTTAGTCATTTGCTCAATGACTAAAATGGGAATTGCAGAAATGGAGTAGCACACAAGTTATGCTGTATACCTACCTCCCAGAGTTAAATAACATAGTTCACTGGGTCATATTGTTTTTGCAACTGGCATGGAAGTTGATGGAGTTAGGCATACTGCATAACTCACTGGCTTCGGCTGTTGTCAGGATCCCGACCACCTCCAGCCACTGCTCATAGGTTTGAGGGAACCAGGGGACCCTTAAATGGAACATAGATGCGGGTCCCGAGGTGGGATGTATCTGAAACTTGGTTTTGAGAATATGAAATAGTTTTCAATATACTTTTTCTGTTACATGTGTATTTCACAGACGTGAAATGAAACCATTTGGGGTAAAGGTATCTATAATTGAACCTGGCTTTTTTAATACACAAATTACAAGTAAGGAATTGTTGAGAAAATGTTCAGAAGACTGCTGGAACAGAACTTCAGAGGAAGTCAAAAAAAGCTATGGAGAGAACTTTTTTCAACAGTGTGAGTATTTAAAATATGTTCTTTATGTACTGTAAGTATGTATATGTAATATTAATTTGATCAATTAAAGGGTTTTTTCACTATTGGTCTTTTCCATCTAATACTAGATAGTGATATTACATTGTTAGGTAAGACTGTCCCAAGTATCTTTTCACCTTTTAAGCGCCTACTTCCACCATGTTACTTTCTACTAGGAGGTTGCATTAGACAGGCCAACCCACGGGGTAAGTGAAAGCTGATCTGATAGATTGGCGCTCTCTTACCGAACCTATTACATGGGTCGATAATTGTGCAACCAGGGCTGCACAGACATCATTAGCTTTACAGAATATGAAAAACATTTAAAAAATTGCCATAGCCACTGCAACCCGCTCTGCTAATCACTGCCTGCGGCACTCTCCTGTCTCAGTCAGTGATTGGCTGAGTGGGCTGTCACCCCTTTCCTATGTCGCCACTAGGTCTTTTCAATAAGAAATATTACCCTACTGAGCATTTGACAGTGAGGACATTAGTATAGAACAGGGATGGGGAACATGCGGCCCTCCAGCTGTTGCTAATCTACAATTCCCATCATGCCAAAAAAAAAACGGGCTGAATTAACAATCTTTCTTTTTATATTTTTTATATAGGTGTAGGCTCTCTGGACAAACTACCAGCAATGTGTAATAAAGACCTGTCTCTGGTCACCAACTGTATGGAGCACGCTCTGACTGCTATGTACCCCTGGACACGATACGCTGTAGGATGGGATTCCAAACTGATCTATTTGCCACTTTCCTATTTACCTACAGTGGTGTCTGACTATATATTAACAATCGGACAACCCAGACCAGCAGAAGCTATCTGATGATTCTTCTAAAACCCCATTGGCTTCATAGATAAATACATTCTGATATCGCCAGTTGAAAATTAAACTTTCAAGTTTGTATAGTTCAAGTTTGAGTAGTGAGAACTGCTCATACTGTTTCTGTTTACACCTGCATTCATTTTTGTTCTCCTGTTCAGTCAGGAACACAAAAATAGAGATGAAAGCATTTCTATGAATATAATCTACAAAGATAAGTATAGTCAGATAATAAAAGAATAGTAGCCTGCAAGGACTGAATTCACATACTGTAAAATGAAAACAAAAACAGCTGTAGAAAAGGTAAAAAGCAGCCTTTTTTTTCAAATACAGTACTGTGTTCTGGAAAAGTCTATGGAAAAGCAGCCATCAGTGCATCAATGTTGGAATTACATCGTTTTTTATACAATATGCGCACTAACAACTGCTTTTTCATAGACTTCAAGCACGTCATTAAAAAAAAGGCTGTTTATTTTTTTATGCTGGCTTCACATTTTTATAGAAATGACACAGATGCTATTGTGAAGAAAAAATTAAAATCGCACATGTAAGTCTCTTTAAAGTGTTCAGATATCAATGTCTTTTACACTAGACCAGAAACGAAACTTGCTTGTAAATCTGTACATGAAAAAGTCCAAATAATGCCTTATCCACATGTTGCATGTTCTACAATAAAAGACTGTGTGTCAGGAAATGGTGGGACAGATCTGGTGTAAGCATTAAAATGACACAATACCGATGCTGTGAAATAAAATATTTCATTGTTTTGCAACTTAACTGTACGTTTCTAAGAAAACAGCATCCAAAAAGCTATATATATATATATATATATATATATATATATATATATATATATTGGTTCAAAAGTAGGTGGACAGTATGTGTAATAGGGTTATGAAGGGATGAAGGTGGAAAGTTATCAAACATGGTGTAAAGTGAAACTGTCTCAGTTGCCCCTAGCAACCAATCAGATTTCAACTTTCATTCCTTAATTAATTAATGACCTTTATTTCCAACAAGATGGGGCCCTCCACATTATTCAAGAGTAGTCCGCAAGTATCTTGATGAAACATTTCCTAATAAATGGATTGACCAAAGAGGCACACTTGATTGGCCAGCACGTTCACTAGACTTGACCCCAATGTATTTTTCCTTTTGGTGTGTAATCAAGGACAAAGGTTATAGTCGAAAAACAAAAAGTCAGTGATTTGAAAAATTACATAACGGATACATTTTAAAAAATTAATACCCATAGAGACTTGTGCAAAAATGTTTCTCAAAGCGTAAGAGGCAGACTTAAGAATTGTGATGGAAAGCAATGTAAGCACCTACATTGATAAAATTTAAGGGCTTTTGTATTATTATTCAAAATAAAATTTATTTGACAATGTTATGCTTGTGTTAGTAAATATAATTGTATGTATAAATCAAAATAAATATTATTTTCTGTCAATCTACTTTTGGACCACCCTGTATATATGAATGAATAGTTTTGCCTGTCATACATGCTTTATTTCATAGGTTTTCATATTGGTTATGCTCTTCATTACATTAGTTTTCATTACAATAGTTCACAATACCTCATTGAATAATAAGTTGTCAATTCTATAAAATTTCCCAAAGCTACTACAATGAAAATTATACGGTATGTCCAAGGCTCAAGTGTGTTACATAACCCCAATGTGAAATTTGTAACAAGAACCCTGAACTATTATGTAAAGGTAATAGAGACCAATCTATTTAATCAATGACAATGTGTAGTAACACTGAAAGATTCAAGTTCTCTCCTGGATGATAATGAAGAGAAAGCAGAAATTTAATCAACTGCATCCTGAAGGAGATGGAACAGCCCTCTGCAGGTCTTTTTGTAGTAACCCAGGGTTTACTAGGTGGATCTTGCAAGGGCAGTTGTTGGTGTACCGCTACAACACTTATCATGGGGCCTGAGTGGTGTATGCCCTCCCTGGGTCCCAAACATATGCCCGTCAAAGGTGTAGATGCAGTGTAGTGCTGAGGAGCCACATGGTCCAGGATAACCTAAACAGTGGGAAGTTTTACTGTAAGTTTTCCTTAAAGGCACAGTACACAGCAATAACAATTCTTTTAATAAAGGTACAGAGATCTTTGTAGGGCTCTTATTACTCATAGGTCTGTAACCATGAGAAGGGGGCATCCTCTACATCTAGAGGAAAAAAGATTTCACCATCAGCACAGCCGCGGATTCTTTACTGTACGAGCAGTGACACTATGGAACTCTGCCACATGATGTTGTCATGGCCGATTCATTAAATAAGTTCAAGGGAGGCCTGGATGGTTTTCTTAAACAATATAATATTACAAGTTATGGGCATAACATTTCTGGTTATACGTTGATCCAGGGATTGTTCTGATTGCCATTGGAGTCTGGAAGGAATTTTCTCCCTGTGATGGGATAGTTGTCATCTGCCTCATATGGGTTTTTGCCTTCCTCTGGATCTACAAAGTAGGGTTTCTCTAGGTTGAACCTGATGGACTCTTCTCTTCTTTAAACCTTATTAACTATGTTACTATGTAATATACGTAGCTTGAGAGTAGAAAAAGTAGAAGCAGAAGAAGATAGCCCCCCAGCGTGGATAAGTCCTTGCTTCCTGTCTATAGTAGCCTCACCTCAGGTACTACTAACCCAGCATGGATAGCACTGAAACACAGAAAAGCATAAGGAATCAGCTTGCAACCTACTGCAGCCTAGACTACACTTACATACAGATACAGTCAAGAAAATGCAGGTCCCTAAACCTAGCATGAAGACTTGTGTTTAAGTTTAGGTAGCTACGTGAGACTTCATGATAACTAAGGTGAAACTTGTTAACAGTAAAGTGTGGTGTAAATTAAATAGGACTAATGTAAGAATTGTCACTTTTGATAAATGCACTCAGTGGTCCCTCCTTTCATTGACCCTGATACCAGGATGTTGTGTGCAATGGTGCCTGGGAGTGAAGAGGGCTGCAGTGGCGTAGCATGGGTCGGCAGCCCCTGGGGCAAAACAAAATATTGCACCCCTCAACAGGCCCATGAACATAAGAGAGCAGCAAAGTATACAGAATAAAGAAATACTCTGCCCACCCGCAGTCACCAGGGAACACCCTCTGCACCGGCAGCCCTCACACACTGCCGCCATCTAGGCATTATGGATTGTGCCCAATACCATAGATAAGTGTACTATTGATATTGGGATTATGATGATGTGGAAGGACCAATTTTCATGTTATACATGACCCATACAGTCATTAAAATGTACTGTACTGTACATTGTACCTAGGTATAATGTATAGTATGATACTACTCATAGGGCACTGTATAATACTGTAAGGGTGCTGATAAGGCCAGATTATGGGATTTTACCTACTTGCACCGTACCTATATGACTACACCTATATATATTGCCCTCTTAAGAGACTGGAGATGATCAGAGCGTGATGAGAGCGTGATCAGAGGGTGACAGAGAGATGTTCTGGATAAAGAAGAGGAATGCTGGAAGCACGTCACTGAGAACAACTCCTGGAAAGTTATCATTTGTAGACACAATCCCCAAGGACCCAGAGACTCTTATCTATAAACAATTTATGGAAAACAACTACATTGTGCTCTTGGATTCATGAAAAAGTATCTTTGTACAGAATGTATTGTTTTAACCTTTTTGACCTTTTTGAATAATAATAATGAATACTAATATAGATGCCATTGCGCATGACTGAATATCTAAATCACTAGCACCGCCTCATCTATGTCTTATTAGCATTTGTTACCACCCTATATTTTATCTGTCTATAAAATGTGATGACCATAATAAAACTTGGGCCATTTTCTCCAGGCTTATAATCATGATACATTGTCTTATCTGTGTCCATGACTTATAAGTAACGAGCTGGTAATACTGCAGGATTCCAACTCTAGATATAATTTAAAAACCATCCTTTACCTGGGTTTTTGGCTTCTCTCCATAGAGAGAGGTCAACATATAAATTTAACCTTAACATTTGGCGCCCTTGGCAGGGACTCAGCCTCTTGCAACCAGAACGCAGATTGACGGGATGCGGTGATTTATCCGTCATCGGACGCGCAGATATAACTGGCCAGGTAAGAAAGACTTTCCTTTCTTACGTACTATCTGCGCCTCAGGGGAACGGATCTAATCAGATTCCCGTCACACCTGCGTTCTCTATATATGTTTGTAAAGCTGAGTCTATTTGTTAGACAAAGAACTCTGTAACCCAGGATAGGACAAGGTTAAAGTGCTGCATTGCCGTCGCAAACTGTGGTGTGATTGAGATAAGCTGTTGCTGTATTTATGCTGAATTAAGGAAAGGGATTGCCGAACTTATTCACTTCTACGTCCTTACGGGGAGGCTGTGATTAATGCTTAACCCTTGTAATACAGCATGGCATCGAGAACAGCTGCGAGGTCACAGACAGCAGGCACATAACTTTTGGAGTGAACGGGTTCCTGATAAGTGATATCTGTCTCGAGCAGCGGGAACAATACTTGTATTGATCCCATTATTTGTCCTTGTACTGTGGTAGAGAGCAGGTCAGAAGATCTGTGACTTACCCCCTTGCCCCCTAGGAGGAATTAGCAACGAGGGACAGTAGGTTGCTGTAGTGCGTCGCCATAGTGTGTCACTGTGACGGCTGGGCCTATAGCGGCTGTGCTTGTTAAAACCTAAGGTTTAGGTTTCGTTCCCCAATACGCTACCTAGGGATTAGCTGAGCAAGGATGAGACAGTTATTCACTAAAAGAAGGGATCCCCAGTCTCCACAAGAAGTTTATGTGAAGCTGATGTGAAGCTAAGGAAGATATAGTTAGCGATGGGCATGAGAAGATGCAGTGCAAGATCTAGAACAGATCTTTAGGAGGTTTGATATGAAGGCAGATACATGCCTTAGCCCCACCAACCTCTGGCTCTCTGACCAACACTTGGGAAACCCCTTACACTCCTGTGCACACTTATTTTTGCCTTGTGGGTAGGTAACCAGACCTACATGTAACATGCAGGGCAAATGGGTCCTTGGAATTTCCAGGAACCTTGGGGGTTAATCGAAGTACTATCCCTAAGGGGGAATCAAGGATTAGAGTTCTAAGAGGGGAGGGTGTGGAGTAGATAGATGAGAGCCAGAGGGTCAGACAGAAGGAAAACATTTAGGATAATGGGTGGGAAGCACAGGTCCAGCTGGGTGGACATGTCATGTGCCGGTGACCAACAATATCTAGATAAGACAGAATATTGTAGTGTGTGTGGCAGACCTAAGCCACATCATTATGTTACACCATTGTACCCAGTTTATATCTGTATACAAACCCCAGATCCTGCGAAAAGCCAACCTATGTCCAATGGTGGCGTATAGACCCTTTGTTCTGCAGGAATCTTCCCCTTGGTCGGCTGTTGAAGTAGTTACTTTGATTTAAAGTGCCCCTTACCTGATAGTAAGACCAATGCCTTTGTGGAGGTGGGCAGCCTAACGTCAAATAGTGTATATTGCCATGTAAGTGTCTAAGTACAATGCCACGTACTCAGACAAGGAGAACAGTCCAGCTCATTGCTAGATACAGTACTGAGAGAGCTGAAGAGGTTAATTAATGCTGCGTAGTGAAGCAGCATACAAAGTTTTTTTTGTGTGTTATTTGTTATGTTTTGTACAAGGCCATCAACCAGCTCTGAGGGCTGCAGATCACATGCAAGCAGCATTAGAAAAAAAAAAGAATCAGAGCTGTTAGTGTAATGTAATGTACGCTCCTACATTATACTGTATTTCAGCCAGTTTTACTAAGCTGGTGTTCCCCTTTAGAAGTATGTTACGTGTTAAAAAAAATGTTGATCATTTTCTGTTGTCCCAACCGTGGAACATTTGCTTA
Source organism: Dendropsophus ebraccatus (assembly GCF_027789765.1). Classification (NCBI taxonomy): domain Eukaryota; kingdom Metazoa; phylum Chordata; class Amphibia; order Anura; family Hylidae; genus Dendropsophus; species Dendropsophus ebraccatus. The sequence goes on from NC_091458.1 coordinate 65,611,238, forward strand.
TTTAGCTACGCCACTTTTTCTGTAATCAGCCCTCAAAGATGGCGAAGGAAAGCCAACCACTCCCCATATCATCCACGTCTCCATTATAATTGTGACGTCTCAAAACCATGCCCTAAGCCAACACCCTTATATCCGGTTATCTAGTCCGGTGGCCATTTTAACTCCTGGCATTTCTGTCCTCCGCCCATATTGCTTAGTGTCACTGAGGGGGCGGGCACAGGACTTTCCGATAGAGTCTAACAACTGTTTTGCACATTTATTAATGAATATTATTACCTGATGGTGAAGAAAGTTAGACAAAGGTTTGTTGGAGGGAAAAGCAATGAGACTGTTTGAAGGAGCTGGGTCTATTAGACCTATTAGTGTATAAGATTGTTATACGGAAGTGTCAGTAGGAGGAGTCAGAGAGAAAAAGTACGTTTTATTAGGAATGTCAAGAGAAAAGTGATAATTGGTAAAGATCAAACGCAGAATTTTGTGCACTTATTAAGAACCCAATGGTATAAGGAGCCTGTAGTAACTTATTACTGTAACTTACACATTTGTATTTAAAAAGTATGTTGTAGGTATATATATATGTATCCCAATATATATTGTAAGCAGATTTTCTTTAAGTGTGTGTCCCCAACGTATGATATTTCAAAGAAGAAGTAGTTTACTACAGTAAAATATATATATTTCTAAGGAGTAGTAACTTACTACTGTAATATATATATTTCTATGTAACTTTATTTAACAAGTGTTTATATATATATATATGTGTATATATGTGTACACAACTATCCTAATAAGTTCTACGCAAATTGGTTTTTTTTCCTACTAAGTTATAAGTACGTGTGCCACTGTCCAAGGTTACAGTCTGGTGCATAAGAGCACAGCGCTGATATCTTCTGTAACTTCAAGGATGTTAGGAAAAAAAAAAAAAAAACTTCCAAGAAGTTTTAACTCTTGTATCTATGATTTTACTGCTCACTGCTCAAGGTTAGAAGTGAGGTACAGAGCGTTCTGTTTACTGATAAGAGCAGCGTATTGAAGGAATATTCATTTCAGCGAATTCATTTAATTTTTTTAATGTTTTTATTTTTAGGGGTAACAGTTTTGTGATGATTATAGCAAACTTAGCTCATGAATATATATGTACTTTTATCCCTAGTAAAAACCAAACCCATGTCCATGGCTCCAGTCTGCACTCCTTATGCCCCCCCAATATATATATATTTTGTGTTAAGTGCATTGAATCCAGCATCTCTGTTGCCTCTTGATGTAGATTCAAATGGGGGAGGGGATGGAGGTGAATGGAAATGGGAGCAGCCATTTTGATGGAGTAGCCAATTTTGATGTTTTAAATTTTTTTTTAAACACCGTACAAATTTTTTATTTTTGAATAAGGATGTTTTTATTACTTATTGTGTTTGATATTTTAAATTGTGAAAGATGAAAATGTAATTGAAAGCCCAAATATTAATGAAAGTTTAAAAGTTTTCATTGTAGATTATCCCAGACTTTTCAAAGATGGATGACACAAGACGCAAGTATATATGGTGACCGCCATGCAGCGTGACGTTCCACTGCAGAAACCGCTCCTGCCATAAGCTGGAGGTGAGGACAATCACTGAGACATGTAAGATGGTTGAGGGTAACTGTGCAGATGTCTATATGAAGCCCACCATTATGGGTTAATTGGCAAATTAGAGATTTGTTTGGTCCCTGGGCTTACCAAAAACACTTGTAAAAAAAAAAAAAAAAACTGTTCAAAGAAGAAGAAAAGCTGCCATAGAGCGGCTGACGCAACGTTCACGCAGACAAACCCTGATGCCAAAAAGGGTGATGGATGATGGATAAAGCTGGTGATGCGGTGGTTTCTGTGCTCTTCCCAAGGTAACAGCGTACAAAGCGTACAAGGGAATGGGGAGATGTTTCCAGTCTCTTCCTGAGGTAACCGTACATAGTGTACATGTGGAGGAGGAGATGTGGATCTGTTTGTTTTTAAGTCTTTTCCAGAGACAATCAGCAACAAGCTGAGAGACCAGCGGGTGGAGAGAAGGTACAGGGTAAAGATGGCATGCAGACAGTAAGTAAGTAACTGTGTTTGCCGCCTGCCTTGTATCCCACTGTAAGTTATCTGACAAAACCAGCAGAAGGAAGCCATGTGTAATGTTGTCACGGCCGCGGCGGCTTCCCGCGTCCCGGGTGGCCGCCGCGACCGCCTCCTGTCCCGTGCAGCCGCCGGGGTCCTTGTGTAGGGACCCGGCGCTGCTGCTGCTTCGGCCCCTGGGGCGCCTCACCTCTCCCCCGTGCATGTCGCGGTCTGTGCCGGCCGGCGCGCGCGTCCCCGCCTCCTCGGGCGCGCGCGCGCCGGCTGTCTCAGATTTAAAGGGGCAGTGCGCTCCTAATTGGTTAGTGGCACCAATCACTCCCCTATAAATCCCAGCATGCCCTGTCCTTAGTGTTGGAGCCTCTACATGCTTCCCATAGCGTTGGCCCAGCCCCCTGTTGTTCCTGTGTCCTATTCCGCTACCTGGTCCCAAGTCCCTGTTCCTGAGTCCTATCCGTTACCTGGTCCCAAGTCCCTGTTCCTGGTTCCTGTTCCCCTGTCACTCCATCTGTTCCCGTGGTCAGCCTGTCACGTGCGCTCTCACCTGCAGACCATTGCCTGTGCCATCTCCTGCCACGCCTCGCCTGCCGACATCAGCAACCAAGCCAGGGGTAGCGACCTGGGGGTCGCCTGCCGCAGCAAGTCCATCCCGCCTTGCGGCGGGCTCTGGTGAAAACCAGCGGCCCCTTAGACTCCGCCCCCTGGTGAGGTTAGTGCCATCGCTGCTGTCGGTCCAGTGGATCCACTACTCCAGGCGTTACAGTAGGCTCCAACCATGGATCCCGGCGAGGTGCCTGATCTCCGTGACGTCGCCAGAGTGGTCACTCAGCAGGCGCAACAAATCCAGAAACAGTCGCAGCAGATCCAGCAACTCACTACCGCCTTACAGCAGCAGACTACTGCCCAGCGCACACCACCTCCTGACGCTTCTTCTTCACTCCGACTGGCTCTCCCAAGCAAGTACTCTGGGGACTCTAAGTTGTGCAGAGGATTCTTGACTCAGTGCACCATGCACATTGAACTTTTGAGTAGTCAGTTTTCCACCGAGCGCTCTAAAGTGGCTTTCATCATCAGCCTATTGGAAGGTAGAGCCCTGGCCTGGGCCACGCCACTGTGGGACCGTGATGATCCTGTTGCTGCCAATCTCCGGGCCTTCCTATTCGAGTTTCGCTCCGTCTTTGAGGAACCTGCCCGTGCTTCTTCAGCCGAGACTGCTCTCCTCAACCTCTCTCAAGGCAGCTCCTCTGTTGGTGACTACGCCATCCAGTTCCGCACCCTGGCAGCTGAATTGGACTGGAACGAGGCCGCCCTATTGGCCACCTTCAAGAAGGGTCTGTCTAGTCGAGTGAGAGACGTGCTCGCTGCCCGAGACCTGCCTACCTCCCTGAACGAACTCATTCTACTGGCCACCCGAGTTGATACTCGTTTTTCGGAGAGGGAGGAGGAGGTTCGGCATGAACATTTACTAAGCCGTTCCCGTCGCCATCCCCAGCTGGCGCCGGTTTTCCAGAATCCTGACCTTTCGATGTCCCAGCCCTCTCCTGAGATTCCTATGCAGGTGGAACGGGCTCACCTGACGCCTGATGAAAGAATCCGGCGCCTGGAGCGGAATCTCTGTCTCTATTGCGGTGGTTCCGATCACTTCCGGCTGGGATGTCCCCTACATCCCCAAACATCCGGAAAATGCTCGCACCTAGGTCCGGTGGGACAGGTGTCCCTAGGTGTGAATGCCACCTTTCCAAGTCTGTCTATGCCAGTTTCCATCCGGACTCCCTCAGGACAAAATCATCAGACTACTGCCTTCCTCGATTCTGGGTCAGCAGGCAGTTTTATTGCGGCAACATTGGTCCAAAGATGGCGGCTACCCGTGACCCGACTAGCCAGGCCCCTGACTATCTCCTCGGTCACGGGCGAAATTCTTACCGACCGTGTGTACTACCAGACCGCACCTTTAGTCCTCCAGGTGGGTCCTTTTCATCAAGAAGAGATATCCTTCTACGTCCTGCCCCATTCTTCCCCCGCGGTCCTCCTGGGACTCCCGTGGCTGCAAGAACATGCCCCTCTGCTGGACTGGAGAACCGGGGAGATACTCAGTTGGGGTCAGGACTGTTCCAACCAGTGTCTCAAGTCACCTCAGACCAAGTGTACTATGTCGTTTTCTGTCCCAGCCAAGCCTCTATCCGGCCTACCGGCAGAAGACCAAGACTCGGCGGATGCCTTCTCTGCCGAGGTGTACCCTCTCTCCGTACCCAAGACTGAGGTCATGTCCTCTCACCACCGGGAGAACTTACAGAAGGACCTCGTCCACAGACCCACATTCCCTTGCCACGTTTTACCGCCTGATCGCCTAGTACCAGTCGTCACCTCCACTCTTCGGAGAGTACCCCCCGGAAAGACTCATGTTCACCCTGCGCTTCGAAGAGGTATTTTGAAGTGGGGACATTCCTCGTTGGAGGCCGGCCACCCTGGAGTCCGTAAGACCGGCCAACGGATCGCTCGCCACTACTGGTGGCCCAGTCTATCCCAAGATGTCAAAGACTTTGTGGCTTCCTGTGCCATTTGCAGGCAAGAAAGAGGGGGAGGCCAAAGGGGGGGGGGTACTGTCACGGCCGCGGCGGCTTCCCGCGTCCCGGGTGGCCGCCGCGACCGCCTCCTGTCCCGTGCAGCCGCCGGGGTCCTTGTGTAGGGACCCGGCGCTGCTGCTGCTTCGGCCCCTGGGGCGCCTCACCTCTCCTCCGTGCATGTCGCGGTCTGTGCCGGCCGGCGCGCGCGTCCCCGCCTCCTAGGGCGCGCGCGCGCCGGCTGTCTCAGATTTAAAGGGGCAGTGCGCTCCTAATTGGTTAGTGGCACCAATCACTCCCCTATAAATCCCAGCATGCCCTGTCCTTAGTGTTGGAGCCTCTACATGCTTCTCATAGCGTTGGCCCAGCCCCCTGTTGTTCCTGTGTCCTATTCCGCTACCTGGTCCCAAGTCCCTGTTCCTGAGTCCTATCCGTTACCTGGTCCCAAGTCCCTGTTCCTGGTTCCTGTTCCCCTATCACTCCATCTGTTCCCGTGGTCAGCCTGTCACGTGCGCTCTCACCTGCAGACCATTGCCTGTGCCATCTCCTGCCACGCCTCGCCTGCCGACATCAGCAACCAAGCCAGGGGTAGCGACCTGGGGGTCGCCTGCCGCAGCAAGTCCATCCCGCCTTGCGGCGGGCTCTGGTGAAAACCAGCGGCCCCTTAGACTCCGCCCCCTGGTGAGGTTAGTGCCATCGCTGCTGTCGGTCCAGTGGATCCACTACTCCAGGCGTTACAAATGTGATGTAGTATCCTCACATTGGGTGGCCCAGGGGTCAACAAATATAGCCAAGAGGGTTGTGTAGGGCTGTATTATCTACACCTGTCATAACCTACTGTAAGTAACACCGTAAAGTGCCTGTCTGCATAGTCTGTCATCTTCCTGCCTGTTTCAGGGAATGTAAGTGGACGTCATCCACCTGCCACAGGTGGTCCATATAGGTATGTCCTTGTCTGTATTGGTGTCTTCTTTACAGGTCAAGCCAAAACTATGGGAGACGACAAAGCCAATGTCTGAGGTGATACTAGTGGCCTTAAAAGAAGCGATATAACTGAGGCCAAGAGTCCAAGTGTCTGTAAAGAGGCCTGTCAGTCAAAAGATGGGTTTAAGGATAAAGGATCCATACCAATGCTACTATTACAAAAAGGATCATATGATATATATTATTCTCATAAAAAGGCTTTGAAACCTTAGGTGATGTATCGTTTACACTTTGCTTTTATTTCTATGGTGGTTATCTTATGTGTAATATGTGATGATCTCAGTCAGACAAGAGACAATTCAGTAGGATCCAAATATTATATCGGTATTAAGCGCCCAGTTACTTCATATTATTGGTGTATGTATTATACTATATGATTATGTACAGGAAGAGATGTGACCATGCGACCAGTCATTAGTCCTGTGTGATCTAATCATAAAGACGTTTTCTAGGTACAAAATGAAGTAAAAAGACTAAAAAGAAGTGGAAATTTTGAGAATCCCTTACTGAAGATTGTGAATTCACTAATTGGTTATTATAAGTGAATCTAGTGGTTACATAGTAGGTCACATTGTGGAGATTTTATTGCATTTACCTGTTATGCTGTTTTTGGTTTATGTATCAATTAACTTTTCATTTTGCTTTTGCCATGAGATAATATTTGCTCACATCAAAACTTTTTATTTTCAGAAACTTTTTAAAGTTAGTTTTTGTGACTCTCCAATACCCACATGATACCAAAGTGGTAGAGTCCTTGTGATAGAGTCACGTCTGTTATATACAGTGAAGAACTTATTGTCTGATCACTCAGTGTCACAGGGAGACGTAGGAGTGACAGGAGACTAGGTTAGGTTCGGGACGGAGGATTGTCTTACCTTTAAAGCAGTTCTACGGTAAAGGGACCTAGAGAAGGGGGCTACATCTGTAGTCAAGATTAGGGACAAATCTTAGGGACAGGAGTGATGAGACAATAAGGTTTGGTTATTTTGATAAAATCCAGAGAGGTATTTGTCATATATATATGATTGTTTGGGTATTGATAATAAGCTTTTATTTGTTTTGTTGTAACTAAGCTGTATATTGATGTATACTGTACAGACTCACCCATTGTTTAGTATTTTCTTTCGGTTATTGCAGATCTTACTACCACATCTGCTGTAAGTTTGTTCCGCCATCTATAACTTTCAATAAAACGTATGGTACTATTTTTGTCTATCCTATGGTGATGCCCCTAAACTAATGGGAGTCCTTCAGGGTCTCATCCAAGTGGTCTTATGCATAATACTGATCTGTTAGTCAGTAAAAGTGTTTATGTGTATTCTCTCTCGTATAAAACCTTGACGAACAAAAAGAAGGTCTACCATCATATAGGTAACTAACGTGATTATGTTTCTTTCTCTTATCGGTTCTCTTGAATCTGTGTCGCCTGGACATTTCTGGAGGTTGGATGCTGGACAAAATACTTGGAGGATGGGTTCACCCTATGGAGAAGATGTGACCCCTGAGCAACCCGCGGCTCAGACAGTATCTTTGGAACCTCTGGCTATGTACCAACCACAGTGATTCCAGTCCAAGGCTTCACGGATGTCAAATGGGGGAATGATAAGGCCAGATTATGGGATTTTACCTACTTGCACCGTACCTATATGACTACACCTATATATATTGCCCTCTTAAGAGACTGGAGATGATCAGAGCGTGATGAGAGCGTGATCAGAGGGTGACAGAGAGATGTTCTGGATAAAGAAGAGGAATGCTGGAAGCACGTCACTGAGAACAACTCCTGGAAAGTTATCATTTGTAGACACAATCCCCAAGGACCCAGAGACTCTTATCTATAAACAATTTATGGAAAACAACTACATTGTGCTCTTGGATTCATGAAAAAGTATCTTTGTACAGAATGTATTGTTTTAACCTTTTTGACCTTTTTGAATAATAATAATGAATACTAATATAGATGCCATTGCGCATGACTGAATATCTAAATCACTAGCACCGCCTCATCTATGTCTTATTAGCATTTGTTACCACCCTATATTTTATCTGTCTATAAAATGTGATGACCATAATAAAACTTGGGCCATTTTCTCCAGGCTTATAATCATGATACATTGTCTTATCTGTGTCCATGACTTATAAGTAACGAGCTGGTAATACTGCAGGATTCCAACTCTAGATATAATTTAAAAACCATCCTTTACCTGGGTTTTTGGCTTCTCTCCATAGAGAGAGGTCAACATATAAATTTAACCTTAACAGGTGCGTTCACACCTACAGGATCTGCAGCAGATCTGCAGCAGATTTGATGCTGTTTTCAGTTATTTAAATGAAATCTGCTGCAGAAAATCAGCTGCAGATCCTGTAGGTGTGAACGCACCATAAAACAATATATGGGTTCTGTCAGGCCTGCATTTGAAGTTCATAGTGCCATAGGGATTTTGCTGACACCCCAAACCAACATCCCCAGGAGTGGGGAGAGGTAAGTGTTGGAGTGCGTTCTCACATTGACTTTAAAGTGTCACTGTTGCTTGGGAAAACTTTTGACATGTCATAGAGACATGTCGAAAGTTTTGATCAAGTTTTGAATACTCAGACCCCTACCGATTGGGAGAACGAGCAGGAAGAGGACCACGCTGCAGCATGTCCTCTCCCTCCTCTATGTAAGTAAAAAAAAAAAAAGAATCGGGCTCCATAGGCTTACACTATGAGTCCGACTCATCATGTGACACGGAGACTGGACAGGTCAGCACTTAGTGCGGTCTTTTCCCGGCTCATTTTCCCTGTCAGCACAGGTCTGAATACTCAGGCCTGGACCGATCAAAACTTTTGACATATCTCTTTGACGTAAACAGGAAAGTGCAACAACAACCGGCAAGAGCCAGGACTTACCACACATACTCCCTCCAGCATACACATGGCAAAAAAACTGTTCTAAAGATTTTTAAAAATGAAGTTCTTACCAAACTATTTGATCAAACAGAATGTGTCATCTTTAGAGATGAGCGAACCGGGTTCGGGTTCGAGTCCATCTGAACCCGAACATTCGGCATTTGATTAGCTGGGGCTGCTGAATTTGGATAAAGCTCTAAGGTTGTCTGGAAAACATGGATACAGCCAATGACTATATCAATGTTTTCCACATAGCCTGAGGGCTTTATCCAAGTTCAGCAGCCACCACTAATCAAATGCCGAACGATGAGGTTCAGATGGACTCGGGCATTTTTGAGGTTCGCTCATCTCTAATCATCTTGCCACGCCAAGGTGAACCCCAGAGAGAAGGTCCTACTCTAGCAATAGCTTCTCTTGGGCTTACATTCAGCCTACAAACTGGAAATGAAGGATACAGCTAATCTCTGTTTAAGATTTTTATTGTGTGTACGCTAGAAGGAGTATATGCGGTAAGTCCTGGCACTTGCAGGTTGCTATTGCACTTCCCTGTTTTTATCTGTATTTTAGCCACAACAACATACAAACTGCATAGTGTGAACTGAGGTGTGGTAATGCTGGCCATTTGTGCATTTGTAAACACACAAAAACACCAAAAAATGCAACAGCTCACCGCAGTGGCAAGTTACAGACCCACTACAGACATGAAAATAGTAAAAAGCAGTCCCCCAACTGCTAAAAAAAAATTCCCACATAAATAATGAGGCTCTTGGTTACCATTTGCAAACAGTGTAAACTACTCCACCACGTTACGGTGGCCTCATACCGGGGCAGCCCTACAATGTACTATGGCCTCTCCATGGCATGAAATATGCCTATGCTCTGGGCATGCAAGATCCGTCTTATACCGGCAAAAAACGGATCTTGCATGTCTTGAATAGGCGTAAATCAACTGGTGTCAGAAAGTTATATAGATTTGTAATTTACTTCTATTAAAAAATCTCAAGTCTTCCCATACCTATTAGCTACTATATGTCATACAGGAAATGTTTTTGTTTTTTTTTTCAGTCTGACACAGGGCTCTCTGCTGACATCTGTGGCCGAGACAGGAACTCTCGAGGGAAGGAGAGGCTTTCTAGGGAAATCCTCATAGAAAACCTCTCCTCCTCTGGACAGTTACTATATCGGCCACAGATGTCAGCAGAGAGCACTGTTTCAGACTGAAAAAAAAAGCATTTCCTGCATGACATATAGTAGCTAATAAGTATAGGAAGACTTGAGATTTTTTAATAGAAGTAAATTACAATCTATATAACTTTCTGACAATAGTTGATTTGAAAGACAACTCCTTTAATGTACTGTAAGCCCAAGAGAGGCCATTGCTAGAGTAGGATCATCTATCTGAGGGCACCTTGGAATGGTGCATAGTTTTTTTTTTTTTTTTTTAAAGGTTTTAATTTTTTAAAAGCCTTCAAATAAAATAAAACAAGTTACCTATTGTTGTAATAGTACGTACATGAGGAACATAGTTAACAGTTTTACCATAGGGCTAACAGCTTAAAAACGAAACTCCCTGAAATGAAAACAAATTCCTTTTTTTTTTTTTAATTTGACAGCGCATTTAATTTTTCCCAATTTCACAGCATATTTTATGGGAAAATTAAGTCTATTGTTGCAAAGTACAATTGGTGTCGCAAAAAAAGACTTTATAGCCCACAGCCTGATGAGCAGAATCCTGATTGGAAGGAAGCGATCTCTAATATATAGCTATAGTATATATTATGGGGCACTGTGCAGCTTAAAGAGCCAGTTCTATGCCTCTGAAGTGAAGAAAGGGGTTCTGTGGCAGCTCCTGGTCCATATACTCCATTCCAGCCTAAGGGTGGATGCGCACTACGGAATACGCACGTAAAGGCCACTGCGGATTCCGTCGCTGGCCCCTGCTCGTGGCAGCACGCATTTCTGCCCGTGCCATAAACACTATTTTATGGCTGGGCCGATTCCGGCAGACGGCGGAATTCGTCTGTGCCTAGAATGGAGTCTATGCCACAGGCAGAGATGCGCACGCCCGCAAGCAGGGGCCGGGGACGGAATCCGCGACCTTTACGCGCGTATTTCATAGTGTGCATGCTTCCTAAGGGTCCATTTACACAGAAAGTCCAAAAGATGTAGAGGAGACAGCACATCCAAAAAAAAATCTTCACTTAAGGGTACAAACACACACGGCATATACGCTGCGTATTTACTGCTGCGATACGCAGCAGATACGCAGATTAGATCTAAATAACTGAACACAGCATCAAATCTGCTGCGTATCTGCTGCGTGTGTTTGTACCCTAAGGGTGCTAACACACACACCGTATCTGCAGCAGATACGCAGCAGATTTGATGGTGCAGATTTGATGCTGTGTTCAGTCATTTAGATCTAATCTGCTGTGTTTCTGCCGCAGAAAATATGCTGCGTATCAGTCGTGTGTGTTAGTACCCTTAATCACACAAGTGCTTGCACTTTGCACTTGTGTGATTAAAGTGAAGATTTTTTTGGGATGTGCTGTCTCCTCTACATCTTTTGGATATCCTATTACGGACCTAGGTCCGGTCCGGTAAGACAAGCACTCTGACTCTCATACTACATCACTGGTGCTGCTTTAATATTTGTTTTACACAGAATGGTTATCTGACAGATTATCTGCCAAAGATGTGAAGCCAAAGCCAGGAATGGATTTGAAAAGAGGAGAACTCTCAGGCTTTTCTTTATTCTGTTTCTGGCTTTGTCTTCAAATCTTTGACAGATAATCTGTCAGATAATCTTTCTGTGTAATTGGACCCTAAGAGCTGATGAGGCTCAGGAATCCACCTGATCAAGCCCTGTTAAAGACTTCAGAGCTTCTCAGGTGTTGGCTCCCACTGTGGAAGGACACAGGCAGTGCTAGGTCTGAAGGACAGAGTCTTGGTGAGGCAACTGTGTACAATTTGTGATATTGATCATAAAGGGCCTATTACACAGGCTGATTATCGTGCAAAAAAACTGTTAAATTGTTCGAATTTAAGCGAAAATCTTTTGGTGTAAATGCGGCAATGATCAAACGTCGACCCAATACTCTTTCATATGTTGTTGGCTGCATCTTTTAACCCCTTAACGACATCGGGCGTAAATTTACGCCCTCGCGCCCTGGTACTTAACGTATCAGGGTGTAAATTTACGCCCGATGTTTCCCCGATCGCTGTGTGTTCGCACACAGCGATCGGGGAAGATGGCCTGCTATAAATCGTAGCAGGCCATCTTAGTTTCTCGGCACGGGGGGTGGTTAACACCCCCCGTGCTTACGATCGCCGCTATTGGCTGATCAATTCAGATCAGCCAATAGCGGCGATCGGAACCTTTCCGGGTTATCGGTGACCCGATGACCCGGAAAAATGTCGGTCGGTGCTGTCTGAAGATGGCACCGACCGCCATTACTGTAAAAAGTAATGGTGGTCACGGTGCCACTGGCCCGATCGCCGTGAGTCCACAAAAATAGTAAATACCTGCTCTGGACACCTCAGCTAGGTAGCTGAGGGGTCCAGAGCAGTTATTTGTACATTACTCACCTGTCCCGGGGTCCTGATCGGCGTCTTCCAGGTTCGCGGCGTCCTCCGTCTTTCTGTGGGGTCTTCGGCTATTTCCGGCGGTCCCCATCGGCTTTTTTCGGGTCCAGCCTCGTCTTTTTCTGGATTTTGCGCTCTGCTGCCCTCTAGTGGCTGATATGTGTAATACACTTATCAGCAGCTACAGGGATGTTCAGAATGTAGAAAAAGTTTTGCTTTGTTTTTTTCCCAAATTTTTTTTTCTATTTTCCACACCCTATCGCCGCTAAGTGTTGATCAGCATCGCACGAAAGTGCGCTGCTAATCAGCATCTCCTCCTTTTTGGCGTAGGGTGTTTTTTTTTCTATATTTTACTGCCACGGTCTGCTAAGTGCCGCGCATAAGTGCGGCATTTATCAGCAACTCCTTTGTTGGCGTAGGTTTTTTTTTTTATACTTACTGTAAAAAACACTACATTACACCACACTACATTGAATAAAGTTTGACACTACACCACTACATACCCCATATACTAGTCCCCGTATAAAGATGGCCCCCAGGGTGTTTTCGGCGTCGGACGCATACGTTATTATTGCCTCCGACACCGAAACAGCCAGTGAGGATGAATGGGGGGGATCCTTCTTTCCTCCATTCATCCTCATCATCCAGTGACGTGTCTGGGGGTAGCGTAGCGTACGCTGCCCCCCAGACACGTCTTTTCCGCCAGTTCCGTCCCAATAAGAGATGACGGTATGAAATTCTACAAACTCTGTGAGAGTACCTCAGGGTACACTTACAGATTTAGGGTACGTGCACACTGCGGAATAGCGAAGGATAACCCTTCGTGCATTCCACAGCTGGCACCCGCCGGCGGACTAATGCGGGCGCGTGTCTCCACCCGTGTCATAGACTCCAATCTATGCATGGGCGGATTCCATCGTCCATCGAAAGAATGAACACGTTGGACGGAGAGCGGAATCCGCCCGTGCATAAAATGGAGTCTATGACACGGATGGAGACGTGCGCCTGCATCTCTACGCCGGTGGGTGCAAGGTGTGGAATGCACGAAGGGTTATCTGTCGCGATTCCGCAGTGTGCACGTACCCTTAGAGTGTATGTAGGAAGGGACACCCGAATCTAGCCCCAGATGCCCCCAGATGCCCCCTCCCCCCCATCCTCGGAACAAGTGGGAAGATCGTCCGGGAACTGATCTTCCCACTGCTGGATAAAGGTCACCACCTGTACGGGGATAACTTTTATACTAACACCCCCTCTTCCGGTCCCTCGCTGCCCAAGCTACTGTAGCTTGCGGCACGATCCGAACATATAAGAAGTAGTAATAAAGCCCTAATATTTAGCAGCCATGGAGCGGACCCAGCGCTTCTGGATATGAAGGACCCCGTATCGCACCAGGACAACATTTTCCAGGTGACGTCCCCCACACTGGAGAACGGGAGACCCCAGAAGAAGTGCAGAGTGTGGCATAACAGGGGGATCAGGAAGGACACCATTTTCCAGTGTGACACCTGTCCTGATCACCCCGGCCTCTGCATACAGGATCGCTTCAAGGCGTACCACACGTCATTGGAGTTCTACATTATCTAAATTCTGTCCCTTATTCCTATTTCAGGGGTCACGTTGATCCAGGGATTATTCTGATCGCCAGTATGGAGTCGGGAAGGAATTTTTCCCCTGTGATGAGGCTACTGTCGTCTGCCTCACGAGGATTTTTTGCCTTCCTCTGGATCAACACAGATTGAGTTTGATGGACACCTGTCATTTTCAACCTTATAAACCAATAATTGGCCTAATACCCCCAAATAAATTAATAATTGTCCCTTTTCCCCAGCTAAATAGGTATGGCTGCCATTGCCATTAGAGGATACCATGATGCAATTACAAAGCCTCTGTGCTGCCAGGACAGTAGAAACCCCCCACAAGTGACCCCATTCTGGAAACTACACCCCATAAGGAATCTAACAAGGGGGGCAGCGGGGATATGGCCCCCTGGTGACGGCCACATTTGGGACGTGAAAATGAAAAAAATTGTATTTTTTATGTTCTCGGCACATGTTCTACGTAAGTGCCCGTCACCAGTGGGGTCCATATGCTCACTGCACCCCTTGTTAGATTCCTTATGGGGTGTAGTTTCCAGAATGGGGTCACTTGTCGGGGGTTTCTACTGTCCTGGCAGCACAGGAGCTTTGTAATTGCGACATGGCCTCCATCCTCCATTCCAGCCTCTAAATGGCGCTCTGTCCCTTTGGTGGCTTGCCCTGTGCCCATATGGCACATTATATCCACATGTGGGGTATTTTCATACTCAGGGGAAACTACCCTACACGTTTTGTTTTCATTTTCTTTTTTAACCCCTTGTGGAAATGGAAAAAATCAAGGCTAGACCAACATTTAGTGTAATTTTTGTAAAATTTTTACTCTAAATCATTAATCTTGTCATGATTTTTTCATTTTCACAAGGGGCTAAAAGATTAAAAAAAACACTAAATGTGTAGCGCAATTTCCCCTGAGTATGGAAATACCCTACATGTGGACATAAAGCGCCATGCGGGTGCAGGGTAAGCCTCCAAAGGGAAGGAGCGCCATTTGGATTTTGGAGGTTGGATTTGGCTAGAATGGATGATGAACGCCATGTCGCATTTACAGAGCCCTCGTGCTGCCAAAACACTGGAAACCCCCCACAAGTGACCCGATTCTGGAAACTACACCCCTCAAGGAATCTAACAAGGGGTGCAATGAGGATATGGACCCCTTGATGACGGGCACATTTGTGCCATGAAAGTGAAAAGGGAAGGAGCGCCATTTGGTTTTTGAAGGCTGGATTTGGATGGAATGGATTTCGAGGGGCCATGTTGCATTCAAAAGGCCACTGTGTTGCCAAGACAGTTGAAACCCCCCACAAGTGACACCATTATGGAAACTACACCCCTCAGGGAATGTAACAAGGGGTGTAGTAAGCATATGGACCCCACTGGTGACGGGCACAAATGTGGAACAATGTGGCGTGAAAATGAAATATTACATTTTTTACACTATAATGTTGGTCTAGCCTTGAATTTATCATTTTCACAAAGGGTTAAAAGAGGAAAAAAAAACAAAATGTGTATAGCAATTCCCCCTGAGTTCGTAAATACCCCACATGTGGACATAAAGCGCCATGTGGGCGCAGGGAAAGCCTCCGAAGGGAAGGAGCGCAATTTGGATTTTGGAGGTTGGATTTGGCTAGAATGGATGATGAACGCCATGTCGCATTTACAGAGCCCTCGTGCTGCCAAAACACTGGAAACCCCCCACAAGTGACCCCATTCTGGAAACTACACCCCTCAAGGAATCTAACAAGGGGTGCAATGAGGATATGGACCCCTTGATGACGGGCACATTTGTGCCATGAAAGTGAAAAAATTTAAATATTCCCTTTCACGTCACATTGTTCCACATTTGTGGCCGTCACCAGTGGGGTCCATATGCTCACTGAACCCCTTGTTAGATTTCTTGAGGGGTGTAGTTTCCAGAATGGGGTCACTTGTGGGGGGTTTCCAGTGTCTTGGCAGCACGAGGGCTCTGTAAATGCGACATGGCCCTTGAAAACCTTTCCAGTGAAATTCAGCTTCCAAAAGCCAATTGGTGCTCCTTCCCTTTGGAGGCTTGCCCTGCGCCCCCTTGGCGCTTTATCGCCACATGTGGGGTATTTCCGTACTCGGGAGAAACTGCGCTACACATTTTGTGTCTTTTTTTTCCTCTTATCCCTTTAAGAAAATGAAAAATTGAAGGCTAGAACAACGTTTTAGTGTAAAAACTAAATTTTTCTTTTTTCACGCCATATTGTTCGGACAATTTGTGAAGCACCTGTGGGGTCCAGATGCTCACCGCACCCCTTGTTACATTCCTTGAGGGGTGTAGTTTTCTAAATGGTGTCCCTTTAGGGGTGTTTTTTAGGTTTTGGCACCCCAGAGCCTCTGCCAACCTGAAGTGGTACGGTCAAAAATGACCAAATATAACGGAGGCGTTGAAATTCACTAGGCGCTCCTTTATATCTGAGGCTTGTGGTTGCGTCAAATAGCGCAATAGGGCCACATATGGGGTAGTTCTATAAACTGCAGAAACGGAGCAATCAATATTGGGGTGCATTTCTCTGGTAATAGGTTTATAATTATGAAAAATATTGGATTACAATAAAATCTCTGCACAGAAAATAAAAAATTTCAAATTTCTTACACACTTAGCTTTTATTTCTGTGACTCCCCTAAAGGGTTAAAAAACTTTCTGGATATGCTTTTGCAGAGTGTGGGGGGTGCAGTTTCTGAAATGGGGTGCTTTGTGGGGCTTTCTAACATACAGGCCCCTCGAATACACTTTGAGGCTGGGTTCACACTACGTATATTTGAGGCTGTATAGCAACCAAAACCAGGAGTGGATTGAAAACACAGAAAGAATCTGTTTACATAATGTTGTAATTGAGTGGATGGCCGCCATTTAATGGCAAATATTTGCTGTTATTTTAAAACAACGGCTGTTGTATTGAAATAATGGCAGTTATTTACCATTATATGACGGCCAGTTTCAACATTGTGTGAACAGATCCTTTCTGTGTTTTCAATCCATTCCTGGTTTTGTTTGCTATGAGGACCTGACAAGAGGACCAAATACTGCCTGAAATATACGTAGTGTGAACCTAGCCTTAGGCTGCGTTCACACTACGTATATTTCAGTCAGTATATGTATATTTCAGTCAGTATTGCAACCAAAACCAGGAGTGGATTAAAAACACAGAAAGGATCTGTTCACACAATGTTGAAATTGAGTGGATGGCTGCCATTTAATGGCAAATATTTGCTGTTATTTTAGTACAACGGCTGTTATATTGAAATAATGGCCGTTATTTACTGTTATATGGCGTCCATCCACTCAATTTCAACATTGTGTGAACAGATCCTTTCTGTGTTTTTAATCCACTCCTGGTTTTGGTTGCAATACTGACTGAAATATACGTAGTGTGAACGCAGCCTTAGGCTGGGTTCACACTACATATATTTCAGTCAGTATTGTGGTCCTCATATTGCAACCGAAACCAGGAGTGGATTAAAAACACAGAAAGGATCTGTTCACACAATGTTGAAATTAAAGGGAATGTGTCACAAAGTTAAAAAAAAACATGAAAGTCTTAAAATTGAATGTGTTATTTTTTTGCTAATTTATATGTGCATTTTTTTTATTTTTTACATATAAGGAAATATGAAAAATTAAATATCTAATTTTCCATATTTCCCAGTGATGGCCACCAGGGGGAGCTCCAGGAGGAAAACTGCTGGTAAAAGTAACCTGATATACGGCTGTGCTGAAAAAAGAGTCAGTCTCTGCTCATTTGCTGTGACATCATCACCTCCCTCCTCTTTTCACAGGAGAACAAAGAGGGGGAAGGTGATATGTGTACTGCTGGGCAGCACCATTTTGTTGTTGTCTGCACAGAAGTACAAGTGTGTCCCTAGCTTTTCATAATACGCCTCAGCTGCTGCAGAACCTCATAATACACCTCTGCTCAACCTGCTGCAGAACCAAATACAGTTCGCCTGCCCACACTCACCACACTTCTCACTGCTCATAATACAGGAGAGTACAGGGTATTGCTCTCTGGTGTCAGCAGTGTCACACATTACACAGGTAGGGAAGATATATATGTATATATACACAGTGGTGCCTTGGATTACGAGCATAATTCGTTCCGGGACAGCGCTTGTAATCCAAATCCACTATTAAACCAAAGCAAATTTTCCCATAAGAAATCATAGAAATGCAGACAATTCAGACACCCCAAAAATAGTGATTTATTATTCTGAATAACATGTAAAACAGATGAAACAAACATTCAGAAACAGCAGCTGGATATGTGATATTATAAGTTACTGTACAGTAATGGAGAGGATGGGAAACGCAAGGGCTGACAGAGACTGCAGGGAGCAGGAAGGAATGAGCAGGGCAGATGTGGGCACATACATGCAGCACTTTCTGTCTGGGGAGAGAGGGGTTACAGCTATGGAGAGATTACCCCCACAGTCCTGTCCCCTGATGTAAGCCCCAGCCTGAAGTGGATCTGCTATGATTTGGAAGGTGAGGGAGACTTCCTGGGTCAGAGTACAGGGCTGTAGACCCCGCTATGCAGACCCTGCCCCTCCCCCATTCCCCCTCCCACCCAGCACAGGGAGCTCTTACACCAAAGCAATGCTCTTACACCAAGTCACTATTAGTCCACTACTAACTAATCTACTGCTAATTAATCTACTCTTAATCCAAGTTACTCTTATACCAAAGTATCACTATATATATATACATACATACATACACACACACAAGAGTATAGGCTATTGCTCTCTGGTGTCAGCAGTGTCACACATTACACAGGTAGTAGATATATATATATATATATATATATATATATATATATATATATATACACACACACATACATACAGGAGAGTACAGGCTATTGCTCTCTGGTGTCAGCCGTGTCACACATTACACAGGTCGGAGAGGTATACCGTATTTTCCGGCGTATAAGGGCATATAAAACGACCCCTGACTTTTAAGCAGATTGTCAGGGGTTCGCCTTATATGACGGAAAATGTTAACCCCTGCCTGACCGCAGCCCTGCAGGGGTTAACTGCAGCTAAATTGAAAAACAAAACATTTAACTCACCTAGGGCCCGTTCCCGGCACAGGAAGTGTGACGTACACTACCTGCACCGGAGACTGAGATAGTCGAACCTCTCCCCGGCAGCCGAGCGTCATCGAGACGCTCAGCCGCCGGGAGAGCTTTGGAAGAATGAGAGGCTTCGGGAACTTCCGGTGCCTCTCTAATTCTCCCGAAGCTCTTCCGGCAGCTGAGCGTCTCCGAGCCTCTAGTGTACGTCACACTGCCTGCGCCGGGAACAGTACCGGAGGCAAAGAACGGGCCCTAAGAGAGTCAATTTATTTATTTATTTATTTTTATAGTGGTCGCCCCATACAGTGGGGATGGGGCAATTTTTGAGCCCCACACCGTATGGGGCGACCATACGCCGGAAAATACTGTGTGTGTGTGTGTGTGTGTGTGTGTATATATGTACAGGCTATTATATACAGCCAGGACAGGGGGGGTTATATACAGCCAGGACAGGGGGTGTTATATACAACCAGGACAGGGGGTGGTAGTATATACAGCCAGGACAGGGGGGGGGTATATACAGCCAGGACAGGGGGGGGGGTATATACAGCCAGGACAGGGGGTTATATACAACCAGGACAGGGGGTATATACAACCAGGACAGGGGGGGGTATATACAGCCAGGACAAGGGGGGGTATATACAGCCAGGACAGGGGGGGGGGAACATACAGCCAGGACAGGGGGGGGGGGGGGGGTAAATACAGCCAGGACAGGGGGGGGGGGGGTATATACAGCCAGGACAGGGGGTTATATACAGCCAGGACAGGGGGGGGGGGGTATATACAGCCAGGACAGGGGGTTATATACAGCCAGGACAGGGGGGGGGGTATATACAGCCAGGACAGGGGGTTATATACAGCCAGGACAGGGGGGGTATATACAGCCAGGACAGGGGGTTATATACAGCCAGGACAGGGGGGGTATATACAGCCAGGACAGGGGGTTATATACAGCCAGGACAGGGGGGGGGGTATATACAGCCAGGACAGGGGGTTATATACAGCCAGGACAGGGGGGGTATATACAGCCAGGACAGGGGGGGGGGGGGGTATATACAGCCAGGACAGGGAGGGGTATATACAGCCAGGACAGGGGGGGGGTATATACAGCCAGGACAGGGGGTTATATACAGCCAGGACAGGGAGGGGTATATACAGCCAGGACAGGGGGTTATATACAGCCAGGACAGAGGGGGTATATACAGCCAGGACAGGGGGTTATATACAGCCAGGACAGGGGGGGGGGTATATACAGCCAGGACAGGGGGTTATATACAGCCAGGACAGGGGGGGTATATACAGCCAGGACAGGGGGTTATATACAGCCAGGACAGGGGGGGTATATACAGCCAGGACAGGGGGGGGGGGTATATACAGCCAGGACAGGGGGGGTATATACAGCCAGGACAGGGGGTTATATACAGCCAGGACAGGGGGGGGGGGTATATACAGCCAGGACAGGGGGTTATATACAGCCAGGACAGGGGGGGTATATACAGCCAGGACAGGGGGTTATATACAGCCAGGACAGGGGGGGTATATACAGCCAGGACAGGGGGGGGGGGGTATATACAGCCAGGACAGGGGGGGTATATACAGCCAGGACAGGGGGTTATATACAGCCAGGACAGGGGGGGGGGTATATACAGCCAGGACAGGGGGTTATATACAGCCAGGACAGGGGGGGTATATACAGCCAGGACAGGGGGGGTATATACAGCCAGGACAGGGGGTTATATACAGCCAGGACAGGGGGGGTATATACAGCCAGGACAGGGAGGGGGGGTATATACAGCCAGGACAGGGGGGGGGGGGGGGGTATATACAGCCAGGACAGGGAGGGGTATATACAGCCAGGACAGGGGGTTATATACAGTCAGGACAGGGGGTTATATACAACCAGGACCTGTGTGTGTGTGTTTATTTCACCTTCTGACCTGACAGACAACACTGCAGCTCTGGTCACAGATCTCAGGCAGGAGCTTTTGCTTACCAGGCTGCACAGAGCTCCATAGTAACACTCCCGTCCCTGCCGGTCTCTCCCATCCCCCAAGCTGATCCATGTGAGAAGAGGAGGCCGGCTCCAGAGAGGAAGGAGACTCTCTGCCCGGCTACTGACACACAGGTTAGGTTAGGCAGAGCAGCAGCAGGGACCCGGGGCAGGGGGCACCTATGATAAGAGGCTCCAGCACTCCTTACACTGTGAGGGGGAGCCCGTCCATCACTCTCCCCTTCTGCCTGCTGCCCCCCGCTGTCTGGCTGCACATAACGATCACCGGCACTGATGTCCCCCTCCCCTGCACTTCAGGACGGCCGGCCGCACACACAGGACTTTCTGTAAGTAGTGGACTTCTGTAACATGGCGCCCCCTCCCTCCCACAACTGTGTACTGCGCATGTCAGTACACAGCTTCTGAAACACAATGTAAGTGAACGGGACGGACTCCGTCCGTTCACTTCAATGTTATGTGTGTGCCGTACAGCATCTGTGTAAGTGTCGTGAAATGACGTCATACACAGATGCTGTTCAATATGGCAGCCCCCTGTGCAAGCATCACAGTGTTTTAAAACACTGATGACAGATGTAAATAAAAAAACAAAAATAACTAAACCACTTATCTTTTATAATTACATTTTGTTAATAAATAAAAAAAAAAGTGACACTGTCCCTTTAAGTGAATGGCCGCCATATAACAGTAAATAATGGCCATTATTTCAATATAACAGCCGTTGTTTTAAAATAACAGCAAATATTTGCCAATAAATGGCGGCCATCCACTCAATTTCAACATTGTGTGAACAGAGCCTTTCTGTGTTTTCCATCCACTCCTGGTTTTGGTTGCAATATGAGGACCACAATACTGACTGAAATATACGTAGTGTGAAGCCAGCCTAAACCTGAACAGGTCCCTAAAAATATCTGATTTTGAAATTTTACTGAAAATTTGGAAATTTGCTGCTAATGTTTTAAGCTTCCTTAATTTCCCCCTCGACATGACAGCACCAACCAGAGAGAGAGAGGGACCCCGCCTCCCCAGGGACAGGAACCTGAAGAGATAAAAGAGCAGGCCCTCCTCTTCCTCCTCAGTGGTTTCCTGTCCCTGCGGGAAGCCTGAAGGAGTAGGAGACCGGAGCTCCCTCTATTCCCTGGGGCTGTAAGCTGAGGGGGATGCTCTAGAGGCCGTAGTTCGGCCTAAGTCCTACTCACCCCGGAGACTGAGGAGACATCGGGATCGGTTCCCAGTCAGGCCGGACGCAGTATCGGAGCTCCGGGGAAGCGCTGTGGCGCGCCGGAGGGTCCGGAGGATTGAGGCCTAGTGTCGGAACTTCCGGAAGTGACGCGCGGTGACGCGTCTGGAAGTTCCGGAA
Source organism: Dendropsophus ebraccatus (assembly GCF_027789765.1). Lineage (NCBI taxonomy): Eukaryota > Metazoa > Chordata > Amphibia > Anura > Hylidae > Dendropsophus > Dendropsophus ebraccatus. The sequence continues at coordinate 65,633,417 of NC_091458.1, forward strand.
GCCGCGTCACACGCCGGAAGAGCGCCGGATGCCGGAGGCTCTTCAGTGAGGAGCGCTCGTGGTGTCATAAAGGCGAGAGTGTGGCGCAGGCAGTTGGGGGTGAGAAGGCCGGTCACGAGACGCAGCGATGAGTGAAAGAAAGGAATCGGAGCGGACGGCAGAAAAACCCAGGGTACCAGGGGGCTGAGGGTCACTCGGAGGTAAGACAAAAAATCTCTCAGGGAGCTGACAATATGGTGTTTTCTTAGGAAGAGGAGGTTAAGAGGTCCTCAAAATCTACTAAGAAAGAATGTAGGATCTGTAAAGTCAGGTTACCGGCTGATTTGGATCGTCCTACATGTGACTCCTGTGTGAGCAAGATGGTGTCAGCAGAAGTCCCTAATATGTCTACCTTGCTAGCATCCATGAAGTGAGTGATTCCTCTGTTGTTGCCCAGTATATTGCTGGTGAAAAGTCAGCACATAGCTAAGGCGCATGTCAGGGAAGGGCCAGGTCTGTTCATCCCTTATTTAGACGATTTTTTGTTGGTGGCTGAATCAGCAGAGTTATTACAGTCACTAGTAGATAGAACTTTAGCCATCCTAGGTAGGCTGGGATGGATTGTAAATTATGAAAAATCTTTTTTGTCTCCAGCGCAAAGGAAAAAGTTTCTGGGGATCGTTTTAGATTCTTCTGTTCAAAGGTCTTTTCTGCCAGAAGAAAAGATCCAGAAAATACAATCCACAGTGTCGCTGGCAGTAAGAAATCCCAGGCTCACAATCAGAAGGGGTATGTCCTTGCTGGGGTTATTTACGGCAGCTATTCCGGCAGTCCCATGGGCACAGACACACTCCAGGCCCCTTCAGACATACCTCCTAGATCTTTGGGACGGATCCCCGGGAGGGCTAGATAGATCCATAGTGTTGACAAAGGAGGTTGTGAAAAGTTTATCCTGGTGGTTGAAGACAGAGCATCTTTCAGTGGGGTTATCCTGGGTCAGGAAATGTCCTTTAGTCATCACTACAGATGCCAGCCCCTCAGGTTGGGGAGCCCACTTAGGTAGTTTGGATTTTCAAGGATCATGGGATAGTTCCTTTGAGGAAAGATCATCAAATTTTAGAGAGTTGGCAGCAATCAGTGAGGCTCTTAAGAGGTCAGAGGAGTATATTAAGAACTCAAATATTAATGTGCTTACAGACAACTCCACAGCGGTTGCCATAATAAACAGGCAGGGTACCACAAGAAGTAAGAGTTTATTGAATCTGTCTTATAAAATTTTTGCCTTTGCAGAAATAAATCTCCTAAGCCTCTCGGCTGTCCATCTAAAGGGATCGCAAAACATAAGGGCGGACTACTTAAGCAGAAATCGTTTAAAACAGGGAGAATGGAAGTTGAGCCGACAAATCTTCCAAAAGATTGTGCGTCTGTGGGGAAGTCCGGAGGTGGATTTATTTGCAACCAGGGAGAATCGGCAGATAGATCGGTTCTACTCACTGTCCCCCATGGACAAGCCGATGGCGGTGGACGCCCTGTCACAGACATGGGGGTGGGATCTAGCGTGTGCCTTCCCGCCAATAGCCATTCTCCCAAGGGTGTTAAGGAAAATCAGACAGGATCAAGCGAGAGTCATTCTGATCGCCCCGTTTTGGCCGCGCAGGGCCTGGTTCTCAGCCCTCAGAGATTTGTCAATTGCGGATCCGTGGGTGCTGCCAGAACTACCAGACCTACTATCTCAGGGCCCGATTCTGCATCCACAAGCACAACATCTACACTTGACGGCTTGGCTCTTGAGAGGATGATTCTTAAGAGCAAGGGGTTATCAGATTCGGTAATTTCTACCTTGCAGCTGAGCAGAAAGCCGATTACCTGCAAGATTTATTTCAGAATCTGGAAAACTTTCTTTAATTTTGTGGGAACAAGACAGTTAGATTTTAGTAGTCCAAATATAGCGAAGATTCTTGATTTCTTACAGAAAGGGTTGGAGAAGGGGTTAAAACCAGCAACCCTGAAAGTACAGGTGTCTGCGCTAGGGGCATTGTATGATCAACAGCTAGCCAGACATCCTTGGATTATGCGTTTTTTTAGAGCTTTAGTAAAAATATGTCCCAGGGTAGTGAATAAAACTCCTCCATGGGACCTAAATGTGGTCCTAAATGCCTTAATTAAAGGGCCCTTCGAGCCATTGACGAAAGCTTCCCTTAAGATTTTAACGTGGAAAACAGCCTTGCTTGTGGCAATTACTTCAGCCAGAAGGGTTTGTGAGATAGTCCACCTGTCTAGTTCAGAACCTTACACAAGAATACTTTCAGATAGAATTATCTTTAAACCAGACCCCTCTTTTTTACCGAAGGTAGTCTCTAATTTCCACCAAACACAAGAAATAGTCCTCCCATCCTTCTGTGATAATCCCAGGAATGATAGGGAAAAAGAATTTCACTTGCTGGATGTAAGGAGGACAGTGATTAAGTACTTAGAAATAACAAAGCAGTTTAGAAAGACAAATTCCCTGTTTATACAGTTTGCGGGTCCTAATAAGGGTGATAAGGTGTCTAGGGGGACCCTAGCTAGGTGGATTAGGCAGGCTATATGTATGTGTTACTCGTCTTCTGGTCTGTCTCCTCCTCTCTCTGTAAAGGCCCACTCTACTCGGGCAGTGGCCACCTCCTGGGCCGAAAGGGGAGACGCCTCGCTAGATCAAATTTGCAAGGCGGCAGTATGGTCGTCACCACACACTTTTTTTCGTCACTATCGGTTAGATCTTTCTTCTGCCTCGGAGCTTGCTTTTGGGAGAAAGGTGTTACAAGCGGTGGTCCCTCCCTAAAATTCCATCTCTGGTATTCTCTCTGGTTGGTGCTGTCATGTCGAGGGGGAAAACGGAAATTACTTACGGTAATGATGTTTCCCGGAGTACATGACAGCACCATGGTATAACCCACCCTTTTCTTTTCTTTTCTTTTCTGTTTGGCTTCTGTTGGCACTAGGGTGTTCACAGGGTGTTAATGTCGGAATTGGTGATAGGGGTACGGTTATAAGAGGTTGTTGTAACTAATAATTCAGGCTCTCTTTGGTCTCGGAAATTCACTGAGGAGGAAGAGGAGGGCCTGCTCTTTTATCTCTTCAGGTTCCTGTCCCTGGGGAGGCGGGGTCCCTCTCTCTCTCTGGTTGGTGCTGTCATGTACTCCGGGAAACATCATTACCGTAAGTAATTTCCGTTTTATGTGGTATAACCACTTTCTGTATAAGCAAAAAAGTTTCAAAGTTGGAAAAATGCATTTTTTCACGTTATTTGGGAGTTTCTCATAAAGATTCGTTATGAGTATCGACTCCAATTTACCAGAAATGTAAAGTACAATATGTCACGAGAAAACAATCTCAGAATCAGCCGGATAGGTAAAAGCATCCCGAAGTTATTAATGAATAAAGTGACACTGGTCATATTCATAAAATTTGTCTGTCATTAAAGAGTCACTGTCGTATTTTTTTTTTTTTTTTGCAGAAATCAATAGTCCGGGCGATTTTAAGAAACTTTGTAATTGGGTTTATTAGCCAAATCTGACATTATCTGCATGTAAAAAGCCTTTTCCCAGGTCCCCCCCCTCCTTCCTCTTTTTCATCCACTCCAAAAAATCTGAAAATTGTGACTTGCATGAGTCACACTCTGTCTGGTCTAGGGAGAGGGGAGGGGGGAGGGGGGAGGAGGGAGTTAGCCGGCAGCAGAAAGCAGATAACAGAGGATTACAGGCATGGAGCTGGGTGACAGCTGTAATCCGAGCTCAGACAGGTCACTGGTGACTGTCCAAGAAGATAACGGGTGAGATATTTGTAGATTAACTCTTTGTTGTCCTGTTTTGGTCTTTTGTTTAGCTCTCTCCATAGGAGAACAATGAAGACAGGGGGGAGAGCTTCAAACTGCTTTCTCATAATAAAAATGCATTTTTTCAGGTAATAAACCCAATTACAAAGTTTCTTAAAATCGCCTGGACTATTGATTTCTGCAAAAAAAAAATTCATGACAGTGACACTTTAAGGCCATTTCAGGCTCTGTCCTTAAGGGGTTAAGGTGACTTCAAAAACATCATTTATCATTCCCAAATCTTCCAGTGTAAACAGTCACCGCTCACAGTATATAGATATGAACGCAATTACAATCTTTCACACTATATATATGAATGCAATTACAATCATATTTACAATTGTAATAAAGATTTCATTAATAACTTTTCAGAGGTATTTATCATCTTATCTCAATGCTTACTATTGGAAAAAAAAAATTGCTTGTGGCTTGCTAAATGAGCGCTTAAAGTGACTGTACCACCAGGCCCAGGCTGAAGCACTGGAGGCGGCCGACCCACCCTGAGTGGGAGGAAACCCCCGCCCCTCTATGACAGGGTTACATTGATTCTAATGGAGTCACGTCATGGAGGGGCTGGGGTTTCTTCCCACTAAGGGTGGGTCGGCCTGCCTCCAGTGCTTCAGCCTGGACCTGGTGGTACAGTCACTTTAAACGGTTTATCTATATGTGTAAGAGCACCCTTTGGTTCAAAGGGACAGCTATGGTAGTTGTTAATTGTGTAGTTAGTGGTCAGACAGCCTAGGTTTCATTTTTGTGTTTATGTGCATAGTGTTCTCTGTACAGTCATAACTCTGTTCTCAAACTTAATCTGTTCTGGAAGGCTGTTTCAGAACCAAGCAGGGTACGTTCACACGAACCGACTCGCAGCGGAAATCTCGCTGCAAGTTTTGCAGCAAGATCCTCTACGAGTCCAGGTCCTGGCAGGTCCCTGTCGATACAGACCGCTGCGAGTATGTAATGCAGCCGCCCCCTTAACTCCTTTGGCTCCTGCTCGGCTCCCCCGCTGTCTGTATATACATCTGTTGCAGAGAGCATTGCTGTCTTCCTCCTCTGGGCGAACAGTAAGTAGCAGTGCATTGTAAACTGCTCCTTACTGCAAGAGTAGGAAATCCCAGCTACAAACCCAGTCTAGAGCAGAAAACATCTACTCTAGGCAGGGGTTAAAGCAAATGTTCTATCAGGTACATCATCTTCCTTCCCCCCACCCCCTTCTTTTTACATCAGCCAATAGGTGTCAGTGTGGGGATCCCAGTGGCGCGGTCATAATTTACAAAAAAATATTTTGAACCGCCACCCGTTCCAGCACTTGGCTCTGTTCTTTTGCCATGCACTAGCCCGGTGTGCATGGCAAAAGTGTGACCATATTCCGAGTGTGGCCATATTCCCTTTTCTTTGTGACACAGCTCCTTTGTGACACAGCTCCATCAGGAAAAAAAAAGGACGACGACGCCGGGATTCCTGTACTGTTGCTGATCAGCTAATGTAAGAGAAAAAAGTGATGTACACAGAATGCTGTGCACAGAATCACCTCTTAACCCCCCTAGGAGGAACAGAACACCAAAATGATGGGTGTTGTGCTCCTCTTTGAAAAGGATTCACTTACTTTTCCTGGCTCCTTTTTGTGTATTTATGTGACCATCGCTAGAGGCTGCTGTGCCAATGAGTACACAAACAGGAGGCAGCCAGAGCAATTGAATCATTTCCAAAGAGGAGCACAAAACTCTGCATTTTGTGGACATCATCACAACTTAACACCTCCTGTACAGACAGGGCTCCCAGAACTAGGGAGCAGCCTGAGGCTGCATTCACACGTTCAGTGTTCCCCACTGAACACGGACGTGGAATGCCTGTAACAGACTCAGATATGCGCCGCGTGGCACTTTTATTACAGCGCGGCACATATCTGTACCGTTTCCCCGCTCCCAGCATCATATCACAGTTGCTGCCCAGGCGGGGGGGAGTCCGTTACAGGCATTCCATGTCAGTGTTCCATGCGGAACACGGAATATGTGAATGCAGCTGTTGTGGATGGTACTCAATCCGTACCAGACTGTTGTCTATCTGCTCCAAATTAGGTATGCTTTTTTATATATATATATATATATATATATATATATATATATATATATATATATATATATATGCATATGAAGAACCACTATGACGCCATGTCAAGGTAGAACTCATTTATTATAAGCGTTACAGAAGGTTATATAGCAGCAAGAAGTCAGAGCAAAGAGGGGAGTTATATAGATAAGACACCAGGCTATTATTTGCCATGGACAGGTTCCTTACTTGCATAGTGGGTTGTATTACATAGCTCATGGATTACATAATCATACACAGACTTTCTCCTTTAAGCATTGTCCAGGATATGGGGGCCATCTTTAACAATAGAATGAACAAAATTGTCTGTATTTCCACAACAGCCCCCCCTATGAAGACTATTCTGTCCCTATAAAAGAACCTCACCCATCTGTCCCAATGCACCGATTCCTCTTTACCAGTTACTTGACGGTTAATTCCTAGTGAATGACCCCCCAATGAGTGGACTTGTGCATAGGAAATTCAGATGTATTGACCCTCATCTTATGTCACTTATGGGGGTTATCTTTGGAACTATATAGTGTAGATTGTCTCAGAGGTGTGTAGATCTTCTTGTAGTTCAAGTCTCCATAGGTTGCAGTTGCAGGTTCCAGTGCTAACATCTCTGGGCTGAGATCTTTGGTCGATGTAGTAAACCGTCTCCTGGCACATGGTATGATGAAACATGCTATAAAAACAAGGAAAAATAAAACACACACAACGGCTATCCCAAAGCTCTCTGCCAACCCTTTAATCCAACTAAAGTATGTGTCCCAAGGGTCATCTGTCCATGGATATCCTTTTAGTTCTGTTGACATGTCAGTCAGTCCTTTTTAGTGCCGTGGTCATATTACCATCCCATCCCATATTACCAGCAATGTATATGCAACAAATGTCTCCTATCGTTTTACAGACTCCTTTTTAAATCAGGAGTGTCAAGGGCCAGACAGTTCTAAAAGACCATAATACAGGTGGGACCTAGCTGTTCTACTACACCTTTAAATGCCTCTCGGGTGTAGTTTATAAATTGCTGATGATTGTAATATATGTAGTTTATCCAATCTACATTCTTGTTTACCGTTATAATAGGTGTTAGTGATTTAAATCTGCCTTTTACCAGGTCCTGGCCTTAAAGTCATCGAGCACCCCCCATGGCATCAATATAAACATGTGGGTCAAAAACTGCCAGGGGCACTGTAGTTTAGTGTTTCCAAATATAAACTAATGCACTTGGTGAGAAGGCTTTTTCTATCTTAGTATCATATCAGCAGTTCTGCTCTAGCAAAGACTTCAGCAGAGGGCAGAGGTCTAGGGGTAGTGATCTCTGACAGGCTGAAAATGAGTCACCAATGATGCCAGGCAGTAGGGAAAGCTATGTTGGGCTGTATAGCTAGAGGTATAACTAGTAAGAAGAGGAAGAATGTGTTAATAATAAGAGACTGAATACAAGAACAAGGGGACATAAACTGAGGTTAGTTGGGGGAAAAAGTCAGAAACACAAGAAAATAGGTAACTACAACGACTGAAAAGAAATATTAATAGGGCAGACTAGATGGACTAAATGGTCTTTTACTGCCCACAATCTTCTATATTTATACCTATTAACAGAAAAACAATGTGTAACTCTGTACAGTATACATTAATATACAGCTTAGTTACAGCAAAACAAATAAAAGCTAATATCCAAACTAATATCTATGATTCCTGAAAACCATCTTCCAATGAGATGTAAAATTACAGAGTTTAATTATGAAAAGAATAATTAATAACCCTCATCAGATGCTGCCAATGCTTTACACTATTTTTCTCATCTGTTCCACTTTACCTACTGTCATTATTACTCAGAAATTCCAGTTGTATCTACATAGTGGCAGCATATCCGTCCAATCAGCTGACAGATACCAAGATAAGCAAACCTTATTGTCTCATCACTCCTGTCCCTAATCCTGACTACAGGTGTAGCAAATCTCCTTGCTTCCACTTTGCCATCATGAGGGTATGGGAAATGCACAGTAACTAACTTTAAAAAGTTTCTGAAAAGTAAAAGTTTAGATGTGAGCAAATCTTATCTAATGGCGAAAACAAAAAGTTGATTGACACATAAACAAAAAAACAGCACAACAGATAAATGTAACAAAATCTCTACAATGTGACCTACTATGTAACCATTAGATTCACTTAAAATAACCAGTCAGTGACTTCACAATCTTCAGTACGGGATTCTCTGAATTTTTACTTCTTTTTAGTCTTTTTTTTATTTTACTTTATTTTGTACCTAAAAACATCTTTATGATCAGATTGCACAGGTGTAATGACTGGTCACATCTCTTCTTGTAAATAATCATATACTATATTATACTAATAACAATTATGTAACTAACATACATAATTACATAACATACAGTTCAATTAATACTGACGTGTTTGGATCTTACTGAATTGTCTCTTGTGTCACTGAGATCATCACATATTATACATAAAATAACCACCATAGAAATAAAAACAAGGTGTAAACTACATCACCTAAGGTTTCAAAGCCTTTTCATGGAAATCATACACTCACCGGCCACTTTATTAGGTACACCTGTCCAACTGCACGTTACCACTTAATTTCTAATCAGCCAATCATATGGCGGCAACTCAGTGCATTTAGGCATGTAGACATGGTCAAGACAATCTCCTGCAGTTCAAACCGAGCATCAGTATGGGGAAGAAAGTTGATTTGAGTGCCTTTGAACGTGGCATAGTTGTTGGTGCCAGAAGGGCTGGTCTGAGTATTTCAGAAACTGCTGATCTACTGGGATTTTCACGCACAACCATCTCTAGGGTTTACAGAGAATGGTCCGAAAAAGAATAAACATGCAATGAGTGGCAGTTCTGTGGGCGGAAATGCCTTGTTGATGCCAGAGGTCAGAGGAGAATGGGCAGACTGGTTTGAGCTGATAGAAAGGCAACAGTGACTCAAATAGCCAACCGTTACAACCAAGGTAGGCAGAAGAGCATCTCTGAACGCACAGTACGTAGAACTTTAAAGCAGATGGGCTACAGCAGCAGAAGACCACACCGGGTGCCACTCCTTTCAGCTAACAACTGGAAACTGAGGCTACAATTTGCACAAGCTCATCGAAATTGGACAGTAGAAGATTGGAAAAACGTTGCCTGGTCTGATGAGTCTCAATTTCTGCTTGAACATGACAATGAGTTAACTGTACTCAAATGGCCTCCACAGTCACCAGATCTCAATCCAATAGAGCATCTTTGGGATGTGGTGGAACGGGAGATTCGCATCATGGATGTGCACCCGACAAATCTGCGGCAACTGTGTGATGCCATCATGTCAATATGGACCAAAATCTCTGAGGAATGCTTCCAGCACCTTGTTGAATCTATGCCACGAAGAATTGAGGCAGTTCTGAAGGCAAAAGGGGGTCCAACCCGTTACTAGCATGGTGTACCTAATAAAGTGGCCGGTGAGTGTATATCACATGATCCTTTTTGTCATGGTTTGCGGCATTGCTATGGATCCTTAAACCTGTCTTTTGACTGATAAAGCCGCTCAGACTCCTGGCCTCTTTTTCCTGCTATCAGGCCACTAGCATTACCTCAGACATTGCCTCTTGGCTTTGTTCTCTCACATAGCTGTGGATGACATTCAGCTAACCTGTAAGGACGACATCAGTACAGACAAAGACATACTTATATGGACCACCTGTGGCAGGTGGATGACGTCCATTTACATTCCCTGACACAGGCAGGATGGTCACAGACTATGCCGACAGGCACCTTTATTGGGTTACCTACAGTAGGTTATGACAGGTGTAGATAATACAGCCCTACACAACCCTCTTGGCTATATTTGTTGACCCCTGGGCCGCCCAATGTGAGGATACTACACCACATTACACATGGCTTCCTTCTGCTGGTTTTGTCAGATAACTTACAGTGAGATACAAGGCAGGTGGCAAACACAGTTACTTACTGTCCGCATTCCATCTTTACCCTGTACCTCCTCTCCATCCGCTGGTCTCTCAGCTTGTTGCTGATTGTCTCTGGAAAAGACTTAAAAACAAACAGATCCACATCTCCCCCTCCACCTGTACACTATGTATGGCTACCTCAGGAAGAGACCGGAAACTACAGCATGGGCAGCTTCGTCCATCATCATCATCTGTCAGCCTTTTTTGCCTCAGGGTTTGTCTGCGTGAACGTTGCGTCAGCCGCTCTATGGCAGCTCTTCTTCTTCCTCGAACAGTTTTTACACATTGTTTTGCCCAGGGATCCAACAAATCTCAAACTCGCCAATTGACCCATTATGGTGGGTGATCAAAAAGTGTACCTGGAGTTCACATAGACATCTGTAAAGTTACCTGTAACCATCCTATATGTCCCAGTGACTGTCCTCACACCTCGGATAGTGTGGTTACTTTTAGTGGTACGTCATTCTGCATGGAGGTCACTGTATATCCTTGTGTCATCCATCTTTGTAAAATCTGGGATTATCTATAATGATAACTTAAAACTTCATTAATATTTGGGTTTTCAATTACATTTTCATCTTTAAGATTTGAAATTTCAAACACAATAGTAACAAAAACACAATAAACATTTCAATAAACATCTTTAGTCACAAAAATAAAAATTTGTGCGGTGTTTAAACTCATCCGCTTAATTCCCTTCTCTCCCCCCTTTTTAAACTTGGCCTATAGGTATATAATAACATAGCCAAGTATAACACTATACACCTGTATATAGGTATATAATAACAACAGAAAAATAAAACAGTGGAAAACAGTAATAAAAATCACTTCATAATATAAAGGTGTTCTAGGTAGATTCCCAGTTACTAATATTGAAAAGTTTCCTGATCGATAATTTTGTTTGTTTATTTTTTCTCCTATGGGCTTAGTATATTATAATAGTTTGTAATAATCATCACAAAAGTGTTATCACCAAAAAGAAAAGTAATATTACATCATATCTCCTGCTACTCTCAGATAGAAATAATACAAAGCATTAGAGACGCGGCTGGTTATAACAGGGTAATAACTTTCTTTTGTTAAAAAACAATTAAAACACACTGAAAACATAAACGTTTATAAAAAATAATTCTTGTATGGGATATAGAAATACAAATATATATATCCATCTCTGTCTAATTTGTAGTGTAATTTATCCTTGTGTTAAAAATCTCTGAGTGTAATATAAGTTCTCCAAGTCCTCTCCTACACATTCCACTGAGAGGAAACTCCTAATCAAAAGTCTGCTTGTTACATATTACTTGCTCACAGCTTTCCTCAGTGTAGTGTCTTTTATCAGCAAGCTGCACAGAGCACCTCATCAAGGCCATACATTGGAGGGAGAAATGAATCTTTGAAGACGCGCAGACTTGTGCCCCAACCTTCGTGTGGGTGGAGCTGGGGGGACGCGAAAAATCCGATCAGGGTTAATTACAGAATATAGGGGTGTGGTGCTAGGTGGTGTACTGTGTCAGCCCTCATGGGGGGGACTGTTTCTGGAGACACCTTTTTTTTTCCTCTGGGGGGGGAACAGAGTGATGGAATGTGATCCACAATTGTAACAAATATGATGGGAGTTAGGATTTTTTCGCACAAGTCCAGTAATCGACGCCACTTTAGGGCGGTGGCCCCCCACCTGCTAGCATTGTCTGATACACATATATAATATACTTATGAAAACTTTCTGTTCCACCACTCTGATGCAAGTCTCTCGCTAATTCTGCATCAGTAAGCTATTTCCTCTTATCTTTTCAAGAATTTTTTTTTTTTCAGCTTCCACCTTATTTTTATGGTTTCTTTCTAATTCACAGCATTTTTTTTTCTCAGACACCATTTGGGAGGCTGTGTACTCCCCCAGTCCAAGTGATATGCGCTTTCCCATGTTAGACACACAAAACAAAACAACCTGAGAGAGTTACGAATCACCTTTTTCCGTCCAGTCTACACAAAGAGTCCACACAACAGGAGCAAACTTTACCGCTTGCTCTAATGGCGGAGACAGACCTACCGGATCCCGCCTGCCTCCAGAACGTGTCCCCTCCTCCGTACCCTGAGACGCCTACACCGACATACTCAGTAAGAGGTTCAGATCCACGTCTGTCAACTCCCCTGTACCCTGAGACGTCTACACCAACGTACTCAGTAAGAGGTTAAGACTACCGTCTGTTAGTGAACACTCTGCACAGACCAATTCTCCGCTGCCCTGACTCCAACTCTCTCAGACAGGTAACATAACCACAGATAGACAAGAGATTTTACCAAATTCTTGACCACAGGCTTTTGTAGTGACCAACTGCCAGCCGACAGACCACATCCAAACAGACAGCGGGCTAGGAATATTTCGGGCAAGATTACAGAATTTTCTTACCGTATTCAATGGAGGCGCGCTCTCCCATTCCCTGGCCGCTGTCTGGAAAGGTGTGGTGGTTATTTTAGGCTGACCAAGGTCAGTTTTGCCCGAGGTCCCATCTGGGGTGCCAAATTTTTGTGGATGGTACTCAATCTGTACTGTCAGAGCTGCGGGGACGTTTTTAAGTGCAGTGCAGAAAATGCCTTAATAAATGTCCCCCTATGTAAGGATATGTCTTTTATGCGGGGGGGGAGGGGCTTCTCTGCCTAGGGCACCAAAACTCCTTGTCCCGGCCCTGAGCATTCATAACTAGCAGTAAACGTCTTTGCTGTGTGACAATTGCATTCTTTCTGGGCTTCACCCCAACACTTCTCTCAGACAAGGTACAATCGTTGCAGGTTATTGCTATGTCTCTGTAAACTATTAACTTTTATGTATTTTTTTTTCCTTTTGCAGTACAGCTGACCCTGCTCAGTTGAATGCTCGTAAAAAACAGTCCTGAACTTCTCTATATTGTCACTCCTGATTATTCACGCCTAAGGTAAGAAAACATGCACTGGGAACTTAGGCCATTGCAATCCTCAAATTGTGGAAAATTGTAGGAAACAGTAACCCAGGGGGCCCCAAAACTGACTGCCAATCCAGCAGTTCAGGGATCCAGTGAGTGGGGGTATCTGGCTCTCCCTGGGTTCAATTGTACTGGTGTCCTTAAAGGGCAACTCCAGCAGAGAAAAAAATTCTTTCAGATCAACTGGTGTCAGAAAGTGCCATAGATTTGTAATTTACTTCTATTAAAAATGTCACATCTTCTAGTACTTATCAGCTGCTGTATGTAATAGACAAAGCTGCAGATAAGTACTGGAATACTTGAGATTTCTTAAAGGGGTTATCCTGCGCTACAAAAACATGGCCACTTTTCCCCCTTCTGTTGTCTCCAGTTCAGGTGCAGTTTGCAATTAAGCTCCATTTATTTCAATGGAACTCCACCCAAACTGGAAACAACAGTAGGAGGAAAGTGGCCATGTTTTTGTAGTGCTGGATAACCCCTTTAATAGAAGTTAATTACAAATCTCTGGCACTTTCTGACACTAGTTGATTAATAAGAAAACATTTTTTGCCGGAGCTACCCTTTTTAAGATACTGATAAAATTAAATAATTCAATGCAGGCAGAAGCAGTGGGACATTTGGCTCCTTCCACAGCCACTTGCCACCCTCAGAGGAATAACTGTACAATTCATCGAGGAGGACAGAGGCACATCATTAAAAGCGGTGGTGACACAATTGAGGGGGAACCCACTGTAGAATGCATTAATTGGGACAATGGCAAAAATTATTAAAGGGAACCTGTCACCCCCCCTTGCCGCGGTGAAGGCCGCCTGACCCCCCGCTAGAGCCCTGGATACTTAATCCATCTCGCCAAGTCACAGCGTCGTAATCCATTGAGGAGGCGCTTTGGCAGAATTTATTAAAGAGTCACTGTCGTATTTTTTTTTTTTTGCAGAAATCAATAGTCCAGGCGATTTTAAGAAACTTTGTAATTGGGTTTATTAGCCAAATCTGCCATTATCTGCATGTAAAAAGCCTTTTCCCAGGTCCCCCCCTCCTTCCTCTTTTTCATCCACTCTGAAAAATCTGAAAATTGTGACTTGTTGCAGGAGACGTACCCTGTCTGTTCTAGGGAGAGGGGAGGGGGGAGGAGGAAGGAGGGAGTTAGCCGGCAGCAGAAAGCAGATAACAGAGGATTACAGGCACGGAGCTGGGTGACAGCTGTAATCCGAGCTCAGACAGGTCACTGGTGACTGTCACAGGAGATATCCCGTGAGGGATTTGTAGATTAACTCTTTGTTGTCCTGTTTTGGTCTTTTCTTTAGCTCTCTCCATAGGAGAACAATGAAACAGGGGGGAGAGCTTCAAACTGCTTTTTCATGATAAAAATGCATTTTTCGGATAATAAACCCAATTACAAAGTTTCTTAAAATCGCCTGGACTATTGATTTCTGCAAAAAAAAAATTCACGACAGTGACACTTTAAAGTGTCACGGTTGTTAAATATACAATGTAATGCTTGCAATTTTGTATCCTCTCATATGCTCTGTATGATACTACTGTAACTGAATTTCCATTGTATGCTTTTATGCCGGTGTAAGGCGTATTGTTTGATATGTTTCTTTTAGTTGGTTGTTTCCTATTGAAAAAAAAAAACTGCATAAATAAAACCTTTAAAAAAGTGTCACTGTTTTAAAAAAAATGTTTGACATGTCCGTTTTCATCAGTCTGGCACAGAGTGTTCAAACCCATACCAATTGTGGGAACAAGCAGAGAAAAGACTGTGCTGCAGCTCAGTCTGCTCTCCATTCCCCTGTGTCAGTGAAAGAGTTGGGCTCCATAGACTTACATTATGAGCCCAATCATCACATGACACAGAACTGGTGTGGTATCCCACCACGGGTGTTTTGTGTCTCTCCTTGGCACCTCTCAAAAAAGCTTCTTACTCCAGGTCAAGTGGTGATGGAGTGCACTTTGAGGTTTAACCACTAGATGTCAGTATTTTGTATATGTATGCTCTTACGTGTTGTACAGCTGAAGTTAGGATAGGGTTACTGTTTAATATGTACCATGTGCTCTTGCTGACCTATAGGAGATGTTCTTTACTTCTAGCCTATCTTTCTTTTTCTTTCTCACACCCTCCTTTCCATCACTCACAGGGTAGATTGCTCAGCCCCTGTAGGAAGTAGTTACTTGGTAGGATGATGAGGTGTAGCGACAGTTCTTACTCAGATTCTCGTGGGAGGACACACAGAGACTGTTTTTTAGCCAAGTTTTGTTACTTAAAAAGTACACACAAAAATACATAAGATTCATCAGAATTAGCATTCTGTTAAACATATTAGGAAATATGTGATCCTGAGAAGAAAATTGAGATGGAGAAGTTTTCTCAAAAATCATTTAAGACAATCAATCCTTGTCCTGTGTTTTCTTTTAATTTGTTTTTGTTTGTTTGTTTTTGTATGATAGTGTTTAAATTCGTTGACAGCCATGTGGTTCCTTGGTTTAGCATTGTTGGGTTTGAGCCTCCTCTACAGATGGTACAGACAGAGTCAGATACTGGAGAATCTCTCAGATAAATATGTCTTCATCACCGGGTGTGACACTGGATTTGGTCACCTTCTTGCAAAGCAACTGGACAAACGTGGAATGAGGGTCCTGGCAGCTTGTTTGACAGAAAAGGGGGCTAAGAATCTGAAGGAGGAGACATCTAGTAGACTACAAACCATAATCCTTGATGTCACTGATAGTAGACATGTTAAATCTTCTACCAAGTGGGTTTCTGCTATAGTCAAGGATAAAGGTAGGAATTATGTCCATTATTTCTCATATTTGTCTTGCTTTTTAGGCCTCATACCCACAACCTTAATACGGTTTATTTTTCATGTCCTACCTCTTTCAAAGAAACTGCAGGCAGTTTTGGCAGGGGATGCAGTTATTGTCATAAAAACAACTTTTAATCCATCAGCACTGTGTCTAACGGCCGGGGCTTACATTTGTATATGCATTAGGCTGGCACCACCTCTCCGTCCTTCCTCCCCACCCTCCTCATCATTAGGAATGATCCAGGAACATTTAGTGCTGTTTGAGCTTTGCACAGGTGTATTAACGATCCAGCCCATGTTCATTATACACACAGGTGGGGAATAGGAAGCAATCTGCCTGGAGCATTCCTAATGATGAGGAGGGTGGGGAGGAAGCACAGAGAGGGTGTGCCAGCCTAATGCATATACAAATGTAAGCCCCGGCCGTTAGACACAGCGCTGCCGGATTAAAAGTTGTTTTTATGACAATAACTGCATCCCCTGCCGAACGGACCCCAGGACAGATCTTGGATTAAAAGCAGCTATCTGAAGGTACAAGTGGTTTGGGGGGGTCAGTTCTCAGCAATACAAGGCATTGATCAACAAAACACCAACAACCTCTCTTCCCCAGTAATAAGTGCCTTTTTTCTATGCCCAAGATCAAGGCTTGTTGAAGAGCCTTTATGAAGCTGCATTATCCATGCAGCCTGATTACTTTATGATAGTTATCCTTCACATTCTTGTTTACACACGAAAAGGTGCAGGCAACTACAGATAGATTTTTTTTTTTTTTTTTTCATTTTTTTATTTTATTTATTTTTATTTTTTTTGCTAGCACAAAAGTAACCTAAAGTAAATACAACCTGAGGTAACCCAGGCTCTGTATAACAGTGAGTGAATGTACCTCACGTGTTATGCTTCTGCTTTTCGTCATTAGTAAAATGGCTCGCCGTGCTCGCACACACTGGCTATTCACAGTACTATTTTACTCCTGACAAAAGGTGCAAAGCAGCATTGTAACATAGGGGTCCAGGTTACTTCCGGTTGTATGTTATTTGATAGTGTCATGTGCTATTTGCTTTTATCCACGTACGTCTGTCATAATATCTATTACTGTGCCCGGTATCTACTATGAATGTATTTGAGTCAGACGCTGCGGGGGGCACTTCCTGTATTTTAGGATGTTGTAGTAACTGTTTTTAAATTGTTTAGCCGCATCAATAAGGTGTAAATGTTTCTGATATTTGGTGCACACTAGTTTATATATGACATAGCTTTTTCTTTTGGATGCATTGCTTAGTTTTTGGAGCAATTGTAGCATCCCTTGCCACATGTGGCTCATTGTGGTGGTGCCTGCCTTTCCCCTTGGCTAAACACTTGATTTAACCAATAGGTCATTATCTGATGAAACATTCCCTTTAAGTGTCAAAATATTATGGGTACCTTTAGTGGTCCATAGCAGGGGAATATGACAAACCTCATGGAAAACAATTTCTCTCTATGAGACTATGTTCACACGCTGTACAAACACATCATCCATTCCCTGTCATCAGATGTCATGAGTAAATTCATACTATACTGATTCGTCACTATGGGGCATGGCCCCAAAGAGTTTACCTATATAAAGGAGATCAGTACCATAGGAAGATTGATAACTATGCTTCCTGAAGACGCTGCATTTCACTGTAAAACATGTTGAAGGGGCTATGTTTTGTTTGTTTTTTTAAAATTGCCACCCCCTCATGCTCCTGATATATTTTTTTTAAAAATGTGTTTTTAGTGTTTTTAGTAAATTGCTCAGCAAACTTTAAGTAACTGAATAAAAGCGAAGTTTGTCAGGTCCCTAAAGGGGCTTTATTCCCTGGGACTCACAGCATGTGGGACAAGTGATAGTGGTCATACTGGACCTCCGGTTAGGAGGACTTGTGATTGTTGTTTCCTGTAAAACACCCATCTTTATACAGTCTCTAAGGGCCCGTAGCAATAATCACCTGAATCAGGCCGATTATCACTCCTTGTAATAGAGAGAACAATCAGCCAATGAAACGATCATTGGCTGATTGTTTCTTTAGGTCCAGACCTCAAATATTCGGGTGTTCTCGGGTCTTCCCCATTGTCTGCAGCTCAGCCTTCTGTTCCGATCATTGTACTGACAGGCCGCGGCCGCTCATCCAATCACTAGCCACGGTCTGTCTCGACAAGTGATGGCTGAGCGGCTGAGGCCTGTCAGTGCAGAGACCAGAAGGCAGAGCTGCAGACACAGAGGAAGGCCCGAGGACAACGGAGAATGTAGTAAGCTAACTTAGGAAACTAACGGAGGTCTGTTCGCTAACTATGTCCGTGCAGTCCTTGCTGCCTGATAGACTCCCTGTGTAATAGCTCAGTAAATGAGCGCCGATCTAGCAGATAATGTGATAATGAATAGTTTCATGAAAATCCAACATTATACATTTTTGTGTAAAATTCCTAATGTCACTGATATAAGAACTGTAAATAAAATCATCTAACTTAATGGTGACTATAACATTCTCTGGCCTGTTTCATTTCTAGGTCTTTGGGGTCTTGTGAACAATGCAGGCATTGGTATCCCAGGTGGGATTAATGAATGGCTGACTACAGATGATTATATAAAGATTCTTAAAGTAAATCTATTGGGAGTTATTGATGTGACAATTAATATGTTGCCGATGATACGGAAAGCACAAGGCCGTGTTGTGAATGTAGGCAGTGTGGCTGGCAGAATCACTGTATGCGGTGGAGGATACTGTATATCAAAGCATGGAGTAGAATCCTTTTCGGACAGTCTTCGGTGTGTAACTTTTTTTTTTAAGAACCATTTTCATCTCTTGGATGATAACAGTACCATCAATCAAGCCTACATTAAAGGGAATCTGTCAGCACCTAGGCCCTACCCGAGGTGCTGTCAGTCCCCTAGTGGATTTGTCCGTGGAGTAGATTATGCACAATCTTGGGTCTCTTTCTGTAATAAAGAGTACAAAGGAATTGTGGCCGAACTTTGGCATGCCTCACCACTGCTTCCTCTTCCCTCTTCTTCATTAATAATCTCTGCTGCCCAGACTTCTTCTCGCTCAAGTTGTTAGTCTCCCTGAATGTTTGTTCCAGATTTAAAGTGACTACAGAGGAGTGATCTGCAATCACATATAGTTGTATCTCCAAGCCTAGCTGTGTTAGAGCTGTGGCCTAGAGTTAAATGCCCTGTCTAGGAACCAATAACTTTTTTTCCCCGCTGGGTTCGATTCCCCTAATGTAAATAATTTTAAAAAACTGTTACTGGTCTCTATACAGGTAATTTATCCCTAGACCATAGCTCATAATAAGTTAGACTGATTGCAGATCAGTCCTCCTGTAGGCTGACAGAGCGAGAAGAAGGCCGGGCAGCAGAAATTATTCATGAAGGAGAGGGAGGCGGAGCCACAATTTCTCTTTGACTCTTCATTACTGTTGAGAATTGTGCATAATCCACTCCACAGACAAATAACCAAAAGGTGACTTGCTCACTAGGTTACTGCCAACTACAGCACACTTTCAGCACCTTCAGTAGGGCTAGGGTGCTGATAGATCTGCTTTAAAGTGAAACTGGACCACAATCAATGACCCTTAAACATAACTTTTGATATGTTGCTGCCCATGGTGATACTAACAATTTATTCCATACTTGTTGTTATCTATTCAGTCTCCTTCCCCCAGTCCTAAGTTACTGCTTTCTGCTGAAGACACGGAAAACTGTGTGTAAGCTTTACTCTCTGTCTCCCCCCCCCCCCTTCTGAGACGGCTAATGTAAACCAGTCCCTGACTGTCTCTATCTGCAACTTTGTAATGGCGGAAGGATTAATTAGTGGGTTCATTAGCAACTGGGCCTCAAAATAATCCTCCCAGCATTACAAATAAGCTACAATGTTGCAGATAAAGACAGTGGGGACTTGTTTACATCAGCTGTCTCCGAAGGGAGACAAAGATAAAGGCTCACAGCAGAAAGCGGCAACTCAGAACTGGGAGAAGGAGACTAAATAGATAATAACAAGTATGGAATGAATTGTTAGTTTTACCATGGGCAGCAGTTGGGATTCCTCCACCATATACCTCAAGGGAGGAGGTAAAGCAATGAGATGGCCCCCAGTGCAGCCCCCGATAGAAGATGGTGCCCTTTGTAGTCCCATGTAAACCAGGCAGCAACCTATAAAAGATGGTCCCCTGTGCTGATGTGCCCAATAGTAGATAGTCCTAATATAATACATGGCCCCCTGTGTGTACTCCCCCTATAGTAGATACAAACAAAAAGGGAGAAGAGCCTAACAACCTATATTACTGTGTTATGTTACCTTTTCAGTTGATGAAATATGTAACATTTATTATAACATAACTATTAGTCTCTGCTAAGAATAAGGTTGCATGCTAGGTATTAGACCACTTTTATAATCTGTGATAGGGTTACAGGATGGTGAAAGTGAATTTTACACTTTTCTTTTAAAGGGGTTATCCAGCGCTACAAAAACATGGCCACTTTCTTCCAGAGACAGCACCACTCTTTTCTCCAGCTTGGGCGGGGTTTTGCTGCTCAGTTCCATTAAAGTGAATGCAGCTTAATTGCAAACCGCACCTGAACTGGAAAAAAGAGTTGTGTTGTGGCCATGTGGCCATGTTTTTGTAGCACTGGATAACCCCTTTAATCAGTTTTCTAATATCAGATTATAAATTTAGTTATTTGTGTTCATGAGCAAAAATCACATTTATGAATTAAGATTAATACAGAGAATATTGGAAAACAGCAAACTGTTAATCTTAAAACATTAAAGTGTCATTGGCGTTTATAACTTTCAAAATCTACAACATTAACAGTAGATGTCAAATAAAAGAATGTTTGCAATTTACATTCATTATTATTTCTTTTATTTATTTATTCTTGTTATGCTTTATAACAAAGCTATACTTATCTGAAATCCAGGTCCAGTATCATGAAGGCAGCTTTTTGGTCTTGCACTGGTTGGGAAACAAAAAAGACTAAACACATGGGAAGAGATTTATCAAACATGGTGTGAAGTGAAACTGGCTCAGTCGCCCCTAGCAACCAATCAGATTCCACCTTTCATTCCTCACAGACTCTTTTGAAAAAGAAAGGTGGAATCTGATTGGTTGCTAGGGGCAACTGAGCCAGTTTCACTTTACAACATGCTTAATAAATCTCCTCCATGAAGTCTGGTGCTGTCTTTATAGAGGCTGCAGGTTGTAAAAAATAAAATAAAGCCTGGGCATATTTATATATACAAACTTTGCACATTATTTTTTAAATACATTTTGTATATTTGTTGACCATAATGATTTATGACATAGAAAATATTTTTGAATGTTGCATACATATGTAGCTCGGTGATAAGTCAAACCTTAAAGAATGATTACCCTTGTTTTTCAGTCGTGAAATGCTGCCATTTGGAGTGAAGGTTTCTATCATTGAACCTGGCTTTTTTAAAACTGAACTTACAAATCCAGATTTGCAAAAGCAAAGTATTAAGCTGACATGGGAACAAACATCAGAAGAAGTCAAGAGAAGTTACGGAGCTGAATATTACAGGACAAGTGAGTATGTTTTCACTAATAAAACATGTACCAGCTATTTACTATCTACTTTGGCAAAATTATTTTTTATACAAAATAAGGGTAAAATACAGCCGTATTTGGATAAATATCACCCTAAATAACAAACATGATCATTATTTAAGGCCGTATTTATCCAAATACGGCCATATTTTACCCCTTAATTTTTTTTACATTGTGTGAACTAGGCCTTACACTGTAGTACAAAGCACACTTTGGGAAAGGCTTTCTATCATTTTATCATCTTCTTGGTACTAGATATAAGGCTCATTTATGTAGTGATATGTTGGCTGTATGCATACATTGTGTATGGCAGTCACTGGTTTACCATACGCTTTTTTATTAAAGGAGGACTCTGGAGTTTTACTTTTTAGCTTAATAAACATACATTACAAAGGTTGTAACTTTTGTAATGTATGTTATTTAGCTATCTGGTCCCATTAAGCAGGGACAATGCTAACATTAATGTATGAAGTTGGGGGGAGCTTTAGAATTAAGTGCCGCTAGGTCTTATTTTCTGGGGAGGGCTTTTATTTCAAACATTGGGAAACATTGCACTAGGTCCATGATGGCGAACCTATGACACACGTGTCAGCACTGACACACACAGGCATATTCACTGACACTAGGCCGAGACGGACCTTGTCACAGGCCCGGCGGCACCATGATGATGGCACCCGCAGCCTCTGGCAGTGCTCCCTGGCTTGCTCCACATATCGCCAGACATGTGCTCCATGTCACTCTTCGCTGATTGGATCCTCTCTTTGCTGGTTGGATGCGTGTGCTGCAGGAGCAGTGCCATGCTGCGCTGCTCCTACACGCCTATGCAAGCAGAGCATATCCTCCTAAAGAATGGACCGGACCAGACTGTTCTGCAAGTCGGAGAGTATGAGAGGGTGAGTGAGAGGTTTCCGGGTGAAGGGATAGGGGGGCTGGGGGACAGGAGGACTGGGGGTGTGTGGTGGTAAAGGGATGGGGACAGCTGGCTTCATAGAAATGTTACATTAGTGTCGGGACCACTGTAATTGGAGCTGTGACGGTAATTTCTCTTTCTTGTTAAGCGATTATAACAAGAGCCAGTGACTCATGGAATTATAATCCGCACTGAGGCACACAATCCATAACACCCCTCGCCACGGACATCACACATACCATGCAGATCTTTCTAATTTGCATATAAGTACATGTAGTGGGATATCCCGCCATGATAAAACAATGCATGATACTTTCCAATCCAAAAAGCAGTTACCATAGAGGTGGTTTGTGCTGCTACTATGGTAGAGATGCTACTTGCCCGGGTCACTGTATTGGGGTATATTATGAAGGTCCTATATGTAAGGTTCATAAGTAGATGATATATGGGGGCATCTGAGGATGCAGTTGCTGTTTGGGGGGTATTTATGCAAAAACAATGTATGGGGAAGTATGTTTTTTTTTTCTCGGTCGAAGTAACGTACCATCCGAGTTATGCTAGTTTTTTTTGCAGAATTTTGACACCTCAAGCTGAAAAGGTTGGCCATCACTGCACTAGGTCATATTTACGGGGGATGTCCTATTTTCAGGGAAACTCTGTAAGAGTGCCCATAAATTTCATATTAAAGACAACCAAACTGCTGCTGGTGGCAGGCAACAGGTTTTCACTGCCCAACCCCTTTGTTCTAAGAGGGATATGTTGGCTCCGGAGGTTAGGATCTGGTGGTAATAAGACCTGATAGTTATTTCTATATTAGGTGAAAATATCTATTGGGACTTAAGTCAGGGCTCTGTTAATATTGTCACACAAGACTCAACAAAACATTTATTACAGATCCCTTGTTTCTGCTCTGGGCACATATGTAAAGTAATGGCAAAGAACCAAACTGCTGCCATATATATCCAGACACTTATCTGCATGCAGTGACGCACAAGGAAAAAAGACATCCTTTTTAGAAATCCCAACACCTAACTAGAATGAAGTTAACCCCTTGTGGACCAGGCCAACTTTGTTTTGTGTGCTTTCATCTTACCCTCCTGAAAGCCATAACTTTTTTTATTTTTCTATCCGCAAAGTCTTAGGGAGGCATTTATTAAGTCCGGCGTTTTTTACGCCGGACTTAAAAATGCCCCCGCAGCTCCGGCGGTACGGGGATTTATGTAGAGGCGGACTGCCTGTACATAAATCCTGTGCGCGCCGGTGCGCACCGCCGAAAACCTACGCCAGCTGAGGACTGGAGTAGGTTTTCGGCGTACATTTGGGCGGAACGGATGATAAATCGCGCGGACCCTGAGTCCGCGTCCTCCGTTCCGCCCACTTCCCGCCTACTTTCCGCCCCCTTTCCGCCCCCTGGCGTACTCGGCGGAAAGTGACGATTTGCGATTATTTTATTCGCAAATCGGCCATTTGCGTATAAAATAATACGCAAATCGGCACTTTCCGCCAAAAATCATCCGTCCGCCGGATGATACATGTGGCCCTTAGAGAAGATTGTTTACTTCTAATGACATCCTTAATTTTACCATGAAATATACTGCAAAAGCCAAAAAATTATTTGGTTTACTATTTTAGACCATGCTTGAACAATGAGGAAGATTTAGGAGATGCCATTCTTAAAGTGGTTAACTGGAGAGCGTCTGCTCTCCTGGTGATAACTTTCAAGATGAAAGGGGTCAGTACCATATTACATGTGGGCGAAACTATGCCCACACACAAAGTCCAATAGCTGCACAATGTCCTCACAACATTGGTAACTTCAGGCTGCTATTGATCATTGTCTGCAATATACTCTCACCCCCTCTCATCTAAGAAAGGTATCACAAGATGCAGTCAGAGGGAGGAAGTAAGGAGCAGAAGAAGAGAAAGAAGACTTTTTTTCTGCTCCCTGGATAACCCCTTAAACTAACTAACCTCCCTCTAGGCACAAATATGCTGTATTTATGTACACCTCTAGATAAAATCACTATACCGAAATAAAATGTAAATTGCAAACATGCTATTGTTCCCATCTCCTGTTGATTCAGATTTTGAACACTATATGGACAAGTACCATAGCCTGTCCATGGTAGCTTCAGGGAGCTGCACAGTAGATTTATACTCTGCAGCTGGAAACCATATCTGCACAATCGTGCTGATTGGTTCCCTTTTTAAACTCTGAGAAAGTGTCAAGACATCTCTGCAAAGGTTGGCATCTAATAAACTATTAGCAGGTTATCTTTGTGTATAGTACCTGGCCTGTATGTGGAAAAAAACCAGATTTTTTTTTCTTTTAGACATAAGCCCTGTTGGTTTATGAGCGACTGATGGGGGCATTGGAAGACGGGTCCTCTGATTTTTCATGATTTACGCCTGCTAGCAGGAGTTAATTATGGCAAAAATTAACGCTGACTCCGGAGCTTGTATGTCTTGATAAATTCCGCTCCTTATTGTGTGAAACACCCATTAATCTTCTACTGACAACTGAACTTATGGTGCTGAAATAAGAGTGGGTCTGCTTGGCAGCTCACATTAAAATCAATAGGCGTATAAAAAAAATATGTGCATTTGAAAACTGTTAAAGGGTTTATCCGGGTAACAAAAACAATATTCTAAACAATCCCCCTTCCCAATACCAACCTATTTTTCTCATTTATCTCATTCTTATCCACTCTGGATGTATAAAATCCTCTACTCTGGGTCCACTCTGACCAGCTCAGCTCCCTCTCCCTTTGTAGTCACAGGACATGTGATCTCCCCTCTAGGGGCTGGGTTAGCTGTCAATTGACTTGGTAACCTGACCCCCCAGGAGACATCATCTGCATCATCTCCATGCACCTGTGCCGCTTCCATAGATTTACATGTGTCGCTGTGCCTAGGTTTCTGTAATATGAAAAGTTATAGTTCTGTATTTGCTTGCTGTCAGTGAATGCAGGCATATGCACCTGTCCTTGTGTCTCAGCTCTGTATATTGAAAGTGTTATGGATGTTCTTAGAGTCTGAATGGAACTAGAATGTTTTCATTCACAGTCAGCAAGCCAAGATCTAAACCTACACTACACCCCCCACCCCCGGTAAACAGATGGCCGTTATGCAGCATATGGTTACACCATGGGCGAGTCAGCTCTGCTACATCATCAGCTAGTATGGAATACATATTGGGGTGATATGATGCAAAATTTGTGAAAAAAACAGTCCTGTGTTTACTGTGCAATAGTAATGACAGCAGTGGGCAGGAAAGAAAGGGGGCGAGTGCGCAAATGGAACAATCAGCGAAATGCAGTTTCCTATCTTTGTTATAGATCGGCTTTTAAAAAAATCAGGAATGGCAGAAGCTAGAAAGACAGAAGACAGTTCAAAATACTTAGCTAGCATTTCATTTTTTCGCTATTAGGCGAATTGGGGGGGGGGGGGAATTATCCAGTTTATATATATTTTTAACCTTTTAAGTGGAAAACATCATACATATATTCTTATGTAATTATACTGTAATGGAGGGCATCATGGCTTTATCTATCCTATACTATGAACACCACACTAGTGCTGCCATAGTTACAGTTAAAGGCTTGGTCCTTTCACAGCCTGGGGCCTATGGTAAAATTAATCCGCCCCTGCAGCAGAGGTACTAGTATGACCACTAGACAGATCAATTTGGCTGCTTATCTTAGGCTGATATGCTGTTTCCTCAGGTATATGCACTGCACCTTTAGGCATTAGGAAATTCCACTAATATAATAAGAAAAAAAATGTCATATTTTTTGCTACCTCTGTATGTATTGTAGGCCTGTGATCACTTCTCTGTGCACTGTGATATATTCTCAACCTGTTACTCTGTGTCTCAAAACATGAATAAACATGATAACAGATTTGTACTTATTTTTTAGGTTATGGCTATATGGACAGCGTGGAGTCATTCTGCTCTACTAACTTGTCCCTTGCTACAGACTGTATGGAGCATGCACTGACAGCAGTTTACCCCTGGACACGTTATTCTGCTGGATGGGATTCTAAATTCATTCTGATTCCACTCTCATATTTGCCTACAGTTATCACAGACTACCTCTTAACCATAGGACAGCCCAAACCTGCTCAAGTGTCTTAATCTTCCAGCACCAATTAGTTTTATGCATATTAGGTGATAAAGACCATGGGGTGTTCTCCTCTGTTGCAAGAGTCCAGTAATGTTCAGACCTTTCTATCCTCACTGACACCACTATGCCTGTTTGTAAATCTCAACTCTGTTTAGATTGACAGGCCACACATAACTGGGTATTTGCAACACACTAAAACGCCCTGTAAGCTTTATATCCTAATTTTGCATTAAATTTCTAAGGTTTTTTTTACACACACAGATATCTGACCAATTTATCTGACAGATATATTAACAGACTATTAACTGACATCGGGTCATAAAGGAAACACTGGGATCTATCCACTTTTGAAATCCATTTCCGGCTTTGGCTTCAAAAATCTGTCAGATAAATTGGACAGCTATCTGTGTAAAAGGACCCTAAGCTTATATTTCAGAGCTGAAGCTGCAGATTAAAATACAAATTATATCTCCTGATTCCAGGTAAGAAGCTCTATTGGACCCTTCTTTTACTTAAGTGAGGAAAAATCTGCTGAAAGGTCTGCTTTAAAGCGAATATACCATCAGGTACATTCACTTTAAGTTTTGCCAATGGATAGAACAGTGCCAGCACGGGGAAGCCTGTGCCACAGTCCTTTTTTTCTAGAACCACAGCCTGATTCCTGTGTATGGTGCCGTTCTATTCCCAGGTGGGGGTGAAGCACTGGAGGCGGGCTGGCCTGCCCTCAGTGGGTGCAAACCCACACCCCTCTATGATGCCTCTCCAGCTTCCACACGTCTGTGCCATTCTATCCAAGGGCAAACCGAAAGTTAATGTACCTCATAGTACATTTGCTTTAAGGTTAGGTTCACATTCCTGCAGGGCTCTGTGGGAGAGTCTTGTCAGTGACACAGAACAGAGCCAGATGGTCCATTCAATAACTGAAGCAGACGGATACCAGTGATATCCCATTGACTTTAATAAAGCCCATTGGGTTTCCATCTGGTGTCAAATATTTTGCAGGATTTCAACGAACAAAAAAAAGACTACCTGCTGAATTTTTGTCTGCTCAGATTCTGCAAAATAAATTGAACTTACGACGGAGCTGCCTTAATGAACCACTGGTGGAAGTGTGAACCTGCAGATGTTTGTTTTAATAAAAACATCAGCACACTGCTTCATGAATATTACAGTCCAGATCAACTAAAGTGAATAGGGCTGCAATACAACACATCCGTATCTGTAATTCAGTAGTGCTCTGGCCGTTTGGGTGCATATTGCATTAGGGGGCTGGGTTCACACTATGTATATTTCAGGCTGTATTTGGTCCTCATGTCAGGTCCTCATAGCAACCAAAACCAGGAGTGGATTGAAAACCCAGAAAGGATCTGTTCACACAATGTTGAAATTGAGTGGATGGCCGCCATATAACGGTAAATAACTTCCATTATTTCAATATAACAGCCGTTGTTTTAAAATAACAGCAAATATTTGCCATTAAATGACGGCCATCCACTCAATTACAACATTATGTGAACATAGCCTTTCTGTGTTTTCAATCCACTTCTTGTTTTGGTTGCTATACAGCCTCAAACATACAGCCTCAAATATACGTAGTGTGAACCCAGCCTAATTCAGTATTATAGAAAAAAAACAGTGGCATCAAAAATGTACCAATCACAAATCCTCCTGGTCTGGGGTCCAATATGACCACTTGTACCAATCCCACAGGAAAATATGGCCACTTGTACCAGTCCCAATCCTACTCCCCAGCTTTGCCTGTGGCATCACAAATGTACACAATTCTTGGAAATCAATGGAAGGAGCAGACTGAAGGAACACTAAGGTTGTGCACTAACAGCGAAAATAATTTCAACAAATGCAAGTAAAGAGGAAAAAACTGTGGCACTCGCAGGCTCCTCGAAGTAAAACACAATCTTTATTATTCCATTAAGATATGGTACCAGGTTGGGAGATGTAGTTCTCAGGCAGGCAACCGCTTACTCATGGTATGAAAGTGACACTCACCATAAAATGGCTGTCGCCCCATCTGCCTGAGAACTACATCTCCCGATCTGCTAACATATTTTAATAGAACAATAAACATTTCAATTTGCACACAGGTGATGGTGAGTGCTACAGGTTTTTCTTCTTTACCTGCATAATTCAGTATAAAGCCATGTCCACATGGTGTAAGACACCGGCTGGACGGGTCATGGAACAGCCGGTGTCAGAGAAGATCATCCCGGCCAGTACTGCAGTACCAGCCGGATTATCTTCACTGCCGCTGAATTCGGATGCGGGAGCATCATCTATATTTTTCAATTTCTCTACAGCCCCTTTTACCTTTACTAGTTTGTTTTAGGAGATATTGAACTGATTGTATAAAAAAAATCATCTTTTGTGGTTTCTTATAATAAATAAAGGCAATTTTAGTATGTTGTCATTGTCAAAATGGTTGGAATGGACCAACTCTGTTTTCAATTGTAGGTCATAAAACTTTATAATGGAGTGAGAAGAGTTTACAAAAAGCCTCCACGGTAGACATGCAGAATTTCTGATGATGGGTGTTGATGTTATTGGTCTATCAGTCTAAGCTGCTCTGCTTGCACAGGCATCTCTAAGAGGTTAACAGAAGGTGAAAGCATTGGCTTCTGGAAGGAAGGGGCCAAATGAGTAGGCCCTTGAGTAAATGTGACGACCTTACAGCATCCCCTGAAACGTATGTTGATTCTCGTGTCAACAGTTACCCAAATCATTCGGGGATGGCATGTCATGACCCTTTAACTCATCCTTAGTACAGTCAAAAAGACTTTACCAGAAAACCAACGGTTGTGCCTTGTCATTTTAAGTTAGTTCTATGGCCAGCGTGCACACCTGAATAGCTCATTGCCATGCTGTTTGAGGGCTTTGTTGTAAAGGCAGCAGAGAAAAAGCAGGTGTGGATGTAGGACATGGTTGTTTAAAAGCCATTATAAATGTGGCCAGTAAGTTTTGAAGGCCCATAGCCTCTTCACCACCACATTACCACAGAGAATTGGCCCGAACTAGAGGTTCACCGGAAAGCAGAGATGCAATGACACCGCCACCCTGGAGTACACCCTGCCCATTCACCACCCAAATCTGGTGCAGAACATCTAGGCTGTGTTGAAACATTGCAATTTCATTGTGTTACTGAATTATTTGCAGTACTTTATCATTTCATTGTGGCCCCACCCACACAGCACACAGTTACTACCTGTAATACCACACAGCACACTGTATTCTCTACCTATAACGCTGATATTGGAAGAAAGAAAAGAACTTTTTGATTTTTTCATTTCTACGCACATATTATGATCAAGCATCTTTTATCTTTGAAGTTGAGCCCCACAATAAGGAGTTTATCCAATATTATCTTACATGGGATATACTGTTTGTGCCTTGTTTTTTGTCCAGGTGGGATTGGCAGTGCCGACTCTGATCCTCTTTGCTGTTTAGCATCATTTACTTGTGTTACTGCATCATTTTTGTGATTACGCTGCAATATTGCAATGAAACGCCAACATCTGTGGACACAGCCCTAATTTCACTGCACACTTCTGCACAATCAGTAAAGTTGCAGCAGCTGCTTCTGGCTGGTCAGAGATGGTGATTCACTCAGGGGATTGGGGGATTCAGCCAAGCCTCCTGTGACATCACGCCCTGCCCCCTGTCTGCATCATCAGCCTGTGCTCAGCAAACACATACAATGTGAGACAGAGGCATTGAATATTTGTCTCCTAAGGTGGGAGAGCAGAGGGAGCAGGAGACAATGTGAATTGGCACAGAGGCCATTTTTCTTCTCTTCCTGAATTTCTATCAGCTACCAGTGTGGCAGAACCGTACAGGTATGGTTATACATTATTTAGACACATCTATATAACTTTTAATGTAGTAAGAGTATACGGATAGCAGCACTACTTCAGGTAGTATGGGGTGCCAGCAGATACAAGTCTGATTCAAGGACCATATTCAAAAATCCACAGCACTCCCAAGTTCGTGGAAAAAACTTCAACTGGTGTTTTATTTAATGGGTATAAACCCACACACCGTATATGCAGCAGATATGCAACAAATACGCAGCAGATTTGTTGGTACAGATTTCATGCTGTGTTCAGTTATTTAGATCTAATCTACTGCGAGTTTGCTGCGAGTTTGCTGCGTATCGCAGCAGTAAATACGCTGCATATACGGTGTGTGGGTTTATACCCTAAAAGTTACCATATTACATTCTTTTTTTCAATTTCACCAATTTATATTTTCATAAATAATATTTTGGTGTTCCATCATACATGTTATGGTAGAATGAAAGACGCCACTACAAAGTACAACTATTCCTGTAAAAAACAAGCCTTTACATGGCCCTATAGATAGAAAACTGAAAGTGCTGGAGCTCTTAGAAGGGGAGGAGGAAAAAAACGAAAACACAAAAATGAAAATTGTCGCGGTCCACTGGGTCATTTTGGGCTTGGTTCTCAAAGGGTTAAAGGGAAACTCTACATAAGGAAAAAAAATTCTATTAAATGTACATTAAAAGTTACGCAAAGGAAAATCCACAGCACTCCAAGTTCGTGGAAAAAACTTCAACTGGTGTTTTATTTCATAAGTGTTTCATTACATACAGCAATCGTGAGATGCGACGTTTCGTCGGCCGTCTGCCACCATTTTCAAGCGTGCAAGTGAAATATCTTACAAACAATTTATACATTCATCAAGTGTTACAATTGGTTGTTACATAATTGACAAGTGAATACAACTGTGAGGTTAAGTCCCAAGGGGTTCCTCCCCACCCCCTGCGATTTACATATGCATTAGGTGTTCGTGCTTATTTATAGTGCTGACAAACAGCTTAAAACATATGGCTAAAAAGCCGACGTATACAAAAAAGTCCATGGTAATACATAGGTTGTATATACATTTGTCCGATGAGGAC
Organism: Dendropsophus ebraccatus; assembly: GCF_027789765.1. Classification (NCBI taxonomy): domain Eukaryota; kingdom Metazoa; phylum Chordata; class Amphibia; order Anura; family Hylidae; genus Dendropsophus; species Dendropsophus ebraccatus. Next base: position 65,664,634 of record NC_091458.1, read on the forward strand.
ACTCACCACCCTCCAGCCAGATCTCATGGCACTGCGACCATACGTAATAGCATCCATGTTAGGAGTAAATGATCGGATCACCTGACCCACTGCTGTGCTTCCTGGTCCCCAGGGCAACAGATGTTAACAAAGAGTGGATAACACGATGAGATGTTCCGCCTCCTGGTGGCCTAGGTAAGCACTCTAACAGAAGAAAATACCAGGTGGGAATCACCATTGAACTTTCCCCTTGTAATCCAGATCAGAGACTTCATTACCGGAGTCCCGAATTGGGGTATCCAGTAGTTTTCGCGCCCACATATGGAGTCCCCACCACAGGCAAGAGACTTCCAATTTGCAGCGTGTCATCGGTCCTGTTCAGAAGAACCTCTCCAGGTCCATTACGGTAAGTATAAGGAAACGCAACGTGTGAATTCCCTCCATGCCTAGTATGCTGGTTAGCAGAAAATGGGTAAAAAAAAGTAATAAAATGGTAAAATGATATATACTGGTCACAGTGTCCTTAACTTGATGTGGTGGCTCCTTCATCCGTATGATCTAAAAGGTAAAAAAATAAAAAGATTAATAATCACAAATGATTGATTTTTACAGATATTTCACAGATATATGCCAGTTGTGTGGTCAAATCTTGGGCAAGTGGGATGAGGCTCATCCGTACATCCCACCTCATGAGGCTCATCTGTACATCTCACTTTGTTCCATGAGTTCCATGACACCTAATGCGTCAAGGTTGTAAATCCAATTTAATTCTCTTTTTTTGAGTACCGTTAATCTGTCACCTTTATATCTAATGGTGCGTTTACACAGGCAGATTTATCTGATAGATTTTGGAAGCCAAAGCCAGGAATGGATTTAAAAAGAGCAGAAGTCTCAGTCATTGCTTTATGACCTGTTCCCTGTTTATGGTCTGTTCCTGGCTTTGGCTTCAAAAATCTGTCAGATAAATCTGCCTGTGTAAACGCACCATAAGTGGGGGAATTCTGTCAATTACCATGACTGTACCACCAGGCCCAGGCTGAAGCACAGGAGGCGGGCCAACCCACCCTTAGTGGGAGGAAACCCTAGCCCCTCTATGATAGAGTTCCGTTGGTTCTAATGGAGTCACGTCATGGAGGGGCTGGGGTTTCTTCCCACTGAGGGTGAGTCGGCCGCCTCCAGTGCTTCAGCCTGGGCCTGGTGATACAGTCCCTTTAAATCCTTCTCTGAATGTTGCATTTCGCTGCTTGCGTGCCGAGTACCTATGTTGTCCAAACCACGTCTTAGGGCCCTATTCCACCGGACGATTATCGTTCAGATTATCGTTAAATCGTTCGAATCTAAACGATAATCGTTTGGTTGAAATGCAGTTAACGATTAACGACCGAACGAGAAATCGTTGATTGCTTTATGAGACCTGGACCTATTTTTATCGTTGCTCGTTCGCAAAACGTTTGCAAATCGTTCGCATTGAATAAGACGTCGCTCGGTCGTTCGCAATAGATACGAACGCAATAGCGAATAAATAGCGAAGAAAAATGATTGCAATTACGATCATAAGTAATAATTATCGTTCCATGGAAATGACTGAACGTTTTCAGGTCTTTCGCAATAGCGGTCGTTTGAGATCGTTAATCGTTAACGATTATGCAAAAGATAATCGTCCGGTGGAATAGGGCCCTTAATGTCATGAGTGGTTTTCCCAATATAGATTTTATTACAGGGGCACCAGATGGCATAAATTATCCAATCCGAAGAGCAAGTGAGATAGTGTTTTATTTTACAACTCTTTTGGTGTATGAGTGTATGAAATGTGTCCCCTTCACTAGGTATCTACACGTCACACAACTAGGGCAAGGAAACTTCCCATTTTTGGAGTGCTCAGATACATCTGTGTGTCCCGTTTGTTTTTACTGATGTCTGTGTTCACTATTCTGTCTTTCAGGTTGTGGCATCTTCCGTAAGAAAGCAAGGAATCTCTGTATGTTAGGAAATGAGTCTTTAATGATGTTCCAATGTTTCTGGATACTTCTCCCAATACGTGATTAACAATGTGTGTATGTGGAGATAAATGGAATTCGTCCTTTGTTTCTGTCGATGCCTGCTTGTTTTTCTAATAACTCATGTCTATTGATGTTTTGTACTTTCTTGTGACAATCGTGTAGCAGCTTGTCCGGATAACCGCGTTCCTCAAAATCATGTGTCATGTCATTTAAGGCTTTAATAAGTTGTTCATCTTTATCAATGATGCGTCTAGCATGTAACATTTGGCTATATGGCAATGATTTAAGCATTTTTTTCAGATGACAGCTTGTGTAATGTAGTGTGTTATTACTGTTGGTAGGTTTCCTGTAGATATTGGTAGTGATTGTGCCCTCTTCTTTTGTAATACATCTAAATAATGTATTTGCGTACTAGAGTAAGTGGCTGTGAATTTTATCATCAATAGTACTAAGATGGTCTATGAACCTCAGTAATGTTGTCGCCCCCCCCCCCCCCCCCTTCAAGATGGTCCAGATCACAAAAGCGTCATCTATGTAACGCCACCGGACCAGAGCATGCTAGAACTGGGGCGCCACATAGATGTATTGCTCTTCAAGATGGTTTATAACAATATTAGCATACATGGGCGTCATGTTGTCGCCCATTGCCACGTCCCTTCGCTGTAAGTACAATTTGTTGTTGAACATAAAATAGTTATTAGAAAGAACAATGTTGAGCAATTGCAATACAAAATCCTTTTCTTTTTCGGACAGTCCTAATGCATTAAGCACTTCTGCAACTGCCGCAACTCCCATATCCTGTTAAATGGATGTATACAGACTGACAATGTCTAAAGTCACAAGAAGAGCCCCTTCAGGTACATTGATTTGATGGAACTTGTGTTGTATCCCTGATATGCGATTTTGCCTGGTAAACGAGTGGTCTCAAAACTAAAAAAATAGATATATGGTTGAAGGTCGACCCTCTTCCTGACACTATAGATCTGCCAGGGGGGTTCTCGATGGACTTGTGTATTTTGGGCAAAAAGTACACTACGACCAAAAATTTGTCAAGTTTGTCATCTATGATATTTTGATTCAGGCCCTCTTGTATGACATTGTCAATTTCTTTCTGTATAGATAATTACGGATCATTGGTTAATTCACAGTACACATTCTCATCACACAGTTGTCTAAGGGCTTCTGCCACATACTTTTCTCTGTCCAAGACCACGATCCCCCCACCTTTATCGGCTGGTTTGATTAAGAGATTGTGGTCATGGATCAGGGACTGTAAGGTATTGACATCACTGGTAGTCATATTCGGATGTAATAAGTCAGTAACAGTACAATCACTACGCATATTTTTATGTCCTTTTTGACAAGATTTTGAAAGTTTTCTACAGGTGATGGCATAATTGGAGGCACAAACTCACTTTCTGTTCTCAAACCTAATTTATTCATGGTAAAGGTAACCCTGTTTTCTATATCTCTAGGTGGTAGTACAGGAGACACATTAAACCAAATTTTTAAGTTGACCAGTATATATCATTTTACCATTTTATTACCTTTTTTGACCCATTTTCTGCTAACCAACATATGCCACATGGAGGGAAACGTTGAGTTTCCTTATACTTATCGTAATGGCCCTGGAGAGGTTCTTCTGGACAGCACCGATTATACGCTGCAAATTGGAAGTCTCTTGTCTGTGGTGGTGACTCTATATGTGGGCGTGAAAACTACTGGATACCTCAATTCAGGACTTCGGTAGTGAGGTCTCTGATCTGGATTACAAGGTGAAGGTTTGATGGTGATTCCCACCTGGTATTTGCTTCTGTTAGAGTGCTTACCTAGGCCACCAGGATGCAGAACATCTCATCATGTGATCTCTGTTAACATCGGTTGCCTGGGGACCAGGAAGCACAGCAGTGGGTCAGGTGATACGATCATTTACTCCTAACATGGGCGCTATTACGTATGGTCGCAGTGCCACGAGATCTGTCTGGAAGGTGGTAAGTATCCTCATCTGATGAATGTATATACAACCTATGTATTACCATGGACTTTTTTGTATATGTCGGCTGTTTAGCCATATGTTTCAAGCTGTTTGCCAGCACTATTCACTATGAATAAGTACGAACACCTAATGCATATGTAAATCGCAGTGGAGAGGAACCTCTCGTGACTTAACCTCAAAGTTGTATTCCCTTGTTAATGATGTAACAACCAATTGTAACACTTGATGAATGTATAAATTGTTTGTAAGATATTTCACTCGCACGTTTGAAAATGGTGGCAGACATCAGACGAAACATTGCATCTCACGATTGCTGTATGTAATGAAACACTTATGAAATAAAACACCAGTTGAAGTTTTTTCCACGAACTTGGGAGTGCTGTGGATTTTCCTTTGCGTAACTTTTAATGTACATTTAATAGAATTTTTTTCCTTATGTAGAGTTCCCCTTTAACCTTTTGAGGACCAAGCCCAAAATGACCTAGTGGACCGCGACAATTTTCATTTTTGTGTTTTATTTTCCTCCTCCCCTTCTAAGAGCTCTAGCACTTTCAGTTTTCTATCTATAGGGCCATGTAAGTGCTTGTTTTTTAGAGGAATAGTTGTACTTTGTAATGGCGTCTTTCATTCTACCATAACATGTATGAAAGAACCCCAAAATATTATTTATGAAAATATAAATTGGTAAAATTGAAAAAAAGAATGCAATATGGTAACTTTTAGGGGGTTCCTGTGTCTACGTCATGCACTATATGGTCAAAGCGATCGCCGATCGGACCACACGGAAGAAGGTAAGAGTCACACTGCGGGGGTCCCGATCGGTAAGTGACAGGGGTCTGATGAAGTCAGCATCTTGCTGACGGAACGAGTGGGGAAGGGTATATACCGGGGTCACTCTCATCCCTCTACTATTTTTATACTTTGGTTTGTACGATACTGCTTTTGTCCAGCTACCTTGTGAATGTATGATTCTCACATGTTATTCTATTTTAACCAGTATTCATGCATGTATTGTACATTTGTATATTGTTATTAGAGAGGGATATCAGACTTCCCATACATGCTAGGTTCATGTGGAGGATCTCGGTTGGAGGGTTGACTTATCTTGGTCTCCCTCCTTGGTCTCCCTCCCACCAGACCTGACCAATACCGCTATACTGTGCTGGATAACACTGTCATACCAGACCTGACCAATACCGCCATACTGTGACTAGATAACACTGCCATACCAGACCTGACCAATACCGCCATACTGTGCTGGATAACAATGTCATACCAGACCTGACCAATACCGCCATACTGTGACTGGATAACACTGCCATGCCAGACCTGACCAATACCGGCAAACTGTGACTGGGTAACACCGCCACACCAGTCCTGACCAATACCACCATACTGTGACTGGATAACACCATCATATCAGACCTGACCAATACTGCCATACTGTGACTGGATAACACCGCTATACCAGACCTGACCAATACCACCATACCGTGACTGGATAACACCGCCACACCAGACCTGACCAATACCGCCATACTGTAACTGGGTAACACCCCCATACCAGACATGACCAATACCGACACACTGTGACTGAATAACACTGCCATACGGGTAAATACAACCCTGCAGGTATACAGGACACTACAGGTATACAGGACCCCAAAACTAGACACTACAAGTGCACGGGACCTCCACAAAACTATATACTACAGGTATACAGGACCCTAAACTTTACACTACAGGTATACAGGACCCCAAAACTATATACTACAGGTATACAGGACCTCCACCAACTATATACTTCAGGTATACAGGATCTCCACCAACTATATACTACAGGTATACAGGACCGCAAACTATACACTACAGGTATACAGGACCCCAAAACTATACACTACAGGTATACAGGAACTCCACCAACTATATACTACAGGTATATAGGACCCCAAACTATACACTACAGGTATACAGGACCTCAAAACCATACACTACAGGTATACAGGACCTACACCAACTCTATAATACAGGTATACAGCACCTTCACCAACTCTATACTACAAGTATACAGGACCCCAAATATACTACAGGTATACAGGAACTCCACCAGCTATATAGGACCCCAAACTATACACTACAGGTATATAGGACCTCCACCAACTCTATACTATAGTTATACAGGACCCTCAAACTATTTACTACAGGTATACAGGACCCCTGAACTATATACTACAGGTATACAAGACCTCCACCAATTATACACTACAGGTATCCAGGACCCTCAAACTATAAACTACAGGTATACAAGACCTCCACCAACTATACATTACAGGTATACAGCACCAACTATATACTACAGGTATACAGGACCCCCGAACTATACAGTACAGGTATACAGGACCTTCACCAACTGTACACTGCAGGTATACAGGACCTCCCTCAACTATACACTATAGGTATATAGCCCCCCCAACTATGCACTACAGATATGCGAGACCCCTAAAAACTATACATTGTGGGTATACAGAACCCCTCCAACTATGCACTACAGGTATACACTAATTCCACTGATTAACAATACCTTTAGCTTGGCCTCCTGGGCACCTTAGAACAAATCTAATTAACACACTGACACTTTATACCCGGGCAGCGCCGGGTACATTTTCTAGTAAAATATATTTATAATATATTTTTGGATGTGCTGAGCATTCTTTTTCCTCAGGCTTGTTTCTTGGTTTGTTTCGGTTATTTTTACTGAAAAGCTTGCACTCCTTTTTTCAATTTACTATTTAGTGTGCGCTCACGCTGTATATGTTTTGACCCATTTATGGATTCCCCATACATTGTTTTGCGTAAATACCCCCCAAACAGCAGCTGCATCCTCAGATGTCCCCATCCAGCATCTACTTGTGCATCTCTTCACCAGCACACAACCCCCAGTCCCCTTTCCCCTCCCCACCCATCCTTTCATGCGGAAACCTCTCCCCCACCCCCACATACTTACCAACTTGCAGAACGGTCTGGTACAGTCCGTTTTTTAGGAGGCAATGCTCTGCTTGTGTAGTTGTGCAGGAGTGTGGCGCCGCTGCAGTATGCTGCAGCGCACGCATCCAATCAGCAAAAAGTGCCAGGTGACATGGAGCAAGCGTCCGGCGGTATGTGGGGCAAGCCAGGCCAGGAAGCATTGCCAGAGGCTGCAGTTGCTGTCATTGCGGTGCCACCGGGGCATTGACGAAGTCCTTTTCGGCAATCGGCCAGATGTCGGCAAATATGGCTTTGAGTGTCACCTTCATGGCACTATGCACTTTTGACTATCCAATGCTAATAAGGCTAGATGGGAAGGCAGGGGGCCAGTGCAACACTGATTTTGTAGAATACCCTATATTTATGTACTGTGTTTGAGATTAATTATTTTCAATTGTTCCTCCAAAAATGTCATACTGTGTTATCCTTTTGTCTGTGATTGTAATATGATATGGTATTTTAAAAATGAAAAAAATTATGGATTTTATATACCTAGTTTTTCCTTCTTGTTAACATTAAATTGCATTATAATTTTTTTATAACGATCAGCGTTTAGACGGTACGATATATCGTACGGAAAAATCGTTTTGCGACCGTACGCCCACAGCCCGCCCCCCCCCCGCTCAACCGCAGCCCCCTGCGCCACCCTGATCGCCACCCCCGCCGCTCCGATCGCCCCCCCGCCGACACTCCGATCGCCCCCCCCCCCCCGCTGGCGCTCCGATCGCCCCCCCCCCGCCGCCGCTGAAATTCCCGGCTCCCCTCTTCAGCCAATCAGTGCTGCCTTGCATTGATTGGCTGAAGAGATGAGCCGGGAATTTCAAACGGCTCCCCTTCAGCCAATCAGTGCTGAAGAGGAGCACTGATTGGCTGAAGAGGAGCCGTTTGAAATTCCCGGCTCATCTCTTCAGCCAATCAGTGCGCTGAAGAGAGGAGCCGGGGATGTCCGAAGACCTGCTGCGCGGAGCAGGTAACGTATGTTCTTGGCCGCGGCGGTGGGGCCGATCGGAGCGGCGGCGGTGGGGGTGGCGATCGGAGCGGCAGCGGATGGGGGTGGTGATCGGAGCGGCGGCGGCGGGGGTGGCGATCGGAGCGGCGGCGGGGGTGGCGATCAGAGCGGCGGGGGTGGCGATCGAGCCGGCGCAGGGGGCTGCGGATGAGCGGGGGGCCGGGCTGCGAGCAGGGGGCCGGGCGGCGGGTGGGGTTGCGGGTGGCCGGCGGCCGGACTATCGCGCGACGACTGTTTACACGGAACGATCGGCGAATTTTTTGCGATCGGCGAACGACGTTTACACGTACGATTATCGTTCGAATTCGATCGTTATCGCGAAAATTCGCCCGATAATTGTTTCGTGTAAACGTAGCATAATGGTGCATTTACACAGAGAGATTTATCTGACAGATTACTGAAGCCAACGCCAGGAATGGATTTGAAAAGAGGAGAAATATCAGTCTTTCCTTTATGACTGTTCTCTGTTTATAGTCTGTTCCTGGCTTTGGCTTCAAAAATCTGTCAGATAAATCTGTCTGTGTAAATGCACCATAAGGAATTTTAAAGCCCTGAACTCTTAGGCTTGGTGCATTTTACAGTTAAATGTCCAAAACGAAGCATATCAAACCCTATCCAAATATATAGTAAAGAATAAGGGGAGAGATTTATCAAACATGGTGTAAAGTGAAACTGGCTCAGTTGCCCCTAGCAACCAATCAGATTCCACCTTTTATTCCTCACAGACAAAATGAAAGGTGGAATCTGATTGGTTGCTAGGGGCTACTGAGCCATTTTTACTTTACACCATGTTTGATAAATCTCCCCCAAGGTTCCCACATATGACTACAAGGATAGCTGTATAAAACATATTTGACAGGGAGAACAAACAACAAATGTTTTTTGCCAACTCCTCAGATTCCTCAGTATTGGCATCTATTATATGTCTCGTATACTTCAGTTGCTTTCATGCATGTGTATAGAGTATATTTTTGATACATATGCCTTAATATATTCCAGCACACACTGTGTTAACATACTACATATATTTTTGGGTTGCGTTTGTACGTCCTTCTCTCCTCCCTCTACAAGATTTCTGCCAAAGTACGCGTGGCACTGCAACAGCAAAGACATTAACTATTACTTCATTAAAAGAATCTCGGAGGGTAAGTGAATTTTGTGCAACCAACTGCACCATTTACAGTAACTGGCAGTACACTATGATATAATGACCAGCATGATATACAGAATTCCAGATTGGCTGTTGCTGGAGATTTCAATTAATAGTTATGATTATTAATATATACGGTATTATATACTAATGTATACTATTTACATTGTACTTACACCTAAGTATGCATGTACATATTGATTTTGACCATGGTTATGTTAACATCAAAATGACAGCTGTTTTTATTAAACGGCTTTATTTAATGACAAATAACAGCTGTTATACTAATAATACAAGATAACGGCCATTATTTGCTATTACACGACGAACGTCCAATAAAAACAGCCGTCTTTGTTACAGTGTGTGAACATAGCCTATATTTGTACTTACTGTTAGGAATTAACTGTTTTTATTTTTTATTTGCATAAAGTTTTTATTTCAATCTAAGGCTATATTCCCACAAAGTCTTTCTTGACAGTTTGAGTTAAAATAACAGCTGTTATTTCATAATGACGGCCATCAATTGTACAATAACGGCCGTTATTTGGACTCAAGCTGTTAAAAAAAGACATTGTGGCAACATAGTCTAAGTCAGTGGTCCTCAAAGAGACTCTGCTCTAACACTTGGACTGGAACTGTATTATACTAAGGATAGTAGTGCAGCTCCCTAGGTTTCTGTTTTGATAATGTTGTGGTAGGAGCAGAGGACACTTATATAGCACCTATAACAGCTCATATAACAAGGGGTGACTAAAAGTATAACAATCTGATATCATAACTATATTTATTATATTCTACTATTGAACTTCATTGACACAGACCAGTTAATTGGCTAACCTATAGAAGTGTAAAGCTTTTAGTTCTTACCAAATGTCTTAATCTGCTCATTCACCTGAAAACCATGTTTGACCTCCCTCTCACTTGGCCAAGGTATACCGCCTACTTTCTTGTCACATCTTCCTCAGCACACATAATACACACAAGATAGATACATCCATACCTTAAATGTGCTATAGTTTTATTTCTAGCATATCAGGTGTTTCCCATTTATTCAATAGGTGATGGATTGTATAACTGGAGCAAAGAATTATATCTTCTGTAGTTGAGAACATCACTGGTACAGTACTCAAGATAATAATAATACTATAATAATATTTGTATAGCACCAACAGATTCCGCAAAAAGAGTCGGAGACCTGCTCACAAGAGCCTACAGACTAGGAGGACTGGGCTGACACAAGTGCTCCATTTGCAGATGGCTCAGCCATTGCATATAGAATCAGAAAGTGCCTAAATTTGTGGGAAGAGCCAGTTACCCGCTATGTAGGAGATATACAGTAGAAGGTGAGGGGACATTAGAGAGGAAAACAAAATTTAGGGAATGTTATAATCATGCCTGAAGAGATGTGAGTGTTGCATATGAGTGTGAGTCTTTGGGTAAAGCATTCCAGAGAACTGGTGCAGCATGAGAGAAGTCTTGGAGACGGGAGTGAGAGGTCCTGATTATAGAAAATGTTAGTGTAAGATAATTATCATGATCAAGATGAATGTAAAGGGAAGGAAATCATGCTTAAAAGTGCAGCTCACAATGAAATTGCTTATGTTTCCATTATATCTTACAGTTCAATCATGTGGCTCCTTTTTCTGGTGTTACTGACTTTGATCCTACTGTACAGATGGTACAGACAGAGTCAGATCCTAGAAAATCTCTCAGATAAATATGTTTTCATCACCGGATGTGACACTGGATTTGGAAGACAGCTAGCTAAACAGCTGGACCATAAAGGAATGAAGATTCTGGCGGCTTGTTTAACAGAGACAGGAGCTAAGGAGCTAAAGAAGGAGACCTCCAGCAGACTACAAACTGTAATCCTCAATGTTACTGACAGCCAAAGTGTGAGTGCAGCAGCCAAGTGGGTTGCTGACATTGTTACTGACAAAGGTAAAACCTAACTGTAAAATATTTATTCATAGGTACAATGTTTGAAAAGTACTTCGTAAAACTAGAAGAAACATGGTATAAGCTTATATGGGATATTACTGCAACTCTATGGTTGGTCCTTCTGGGTGGTAATGTCCCTTGAACAATAGGGGTTCACACAGATTGTTAGGTTGGTCTACATCTATTTTAGTACACTGATATAAAGGCAAATATTACAGCTGTAAAAGTACTCTATACATAATATAAAACGGCTGTTTGTGATCCCTGCACAAAAATCTGCAGAGATAAGAGTAAGGGCACTATTCCACCGGACGATTATCGTTAGCATAATCGTTAACGATTAACGATCTCAAACGACCGCTATTGCGACAGACCTGAAAACGTTCACTCATTTCCATGGAACGATAATCGTTACTTATGATCGTAATTGCGATCGTTTCTTCTTCCGTATTTATTCGCTATTGCGTTCGTATCTATTGCGAACGACCGAACGATGTCTTATTCAATGCGAACGATTTGCGAACGTTTTGCGAACGAGCAACGATAAAAATAGGTCCAGGTCTTATAAAGTGATCAACGATTTCTCGTTCGGTCGTTAATCGTTACTGCATTTCAACCGAACGATTATCGTTTAGATTCGAACGATTTAACGATAATCTGAACGATAATCGTCCGGTGGAATAGGGCCCTAAGTGAGTGAGTGTGTGTGTGTTATATGTTCTCACAGATCTCACATGCCCTTTCACTCATTCTTCTGTCTCTTCATGTAAGCCCAGACAGAGTCTATGATGAGGGCTTCATATCATCACTTTCAGCACTCTTTCCATTGAAGATAGTTATTAATGACATTGCCTGTATGTTTGGGGTTGTTGTCCAGCTAAAGAAAAAAAAATTAGAGCCAATCAGACATATGCTTAATGGAAGATGGCCTACTTTGTAGAATCTTTTCTACACCTGCCTAAGACTCTTGCACAATACAGAAGTACTGCCTCAATGTGACCTAGACATCTGTGCAATGAGAATGATGGCTGACCTCAGAGAGGTCAAAAAAACATTGCGGAGATACCATCACGTGTTTCTCAATGTCAGTAAATCGCAGAACATTGCCCCCTGGGAAATCAAATATGCAAAACTACTGCTGCACATTATACTACAAAGTACTACTCCACACTGATGAGGGGCAAATACAACTAAACAGCTGTCTGTAGAAGGATACCTTGCTGATGTATTTTGCAAGTCCAGTCAGTCATTGATTGTGGCTTGTTGGAAGGTGGTTTCCTGGATTGGAGACCCCCCCTTGGCTTCATGGTTCCTTCTTGGAGGAAGGTCTGGCTAGCTCACTGATGTTGAGAAACACGTGATGGTGTCTCTGCAGTACTTTTGCATATCTGTGCAACAATGACCTTTGGACATAACAGGGTTGAAAAGGCACTGTAGCCACTGTCAGAGAGATGAGAAAAAAGTATTGATCAGTCCAGATCTGAGTATTCAGACCCTGATCGACCCTGAGAACGAGTCAGGAAAAGCCATGCTCTGTGCATTCCTCTCCTGGCTCTGTGTCACATGACAAGATGGCCTCATAATGTAAATCTATGGGACAAGCCTTCTTCACTGACTGGGGAGAACCGTTGGTTCTATTTTGTCTCTTCAAATTAATCTATCAAGATAGAAAAAGTTCTTTATTATGGACTCTTCTCTTTAGCTCAATATTAAAAAAAATTGTATAGTATGGTACCGTGTACTATGGTACTTTAGCTCAATAGAAATTCTATGAAACGCTATGAAATTCAAATGTTGTCGCATAACATATGGAATTAGCTTGTCTTCATAAAACATTTTTATGTATTGGCTGTTTTTCTCTTATTCTAGGTCTGTGGGGGCTCGTAAATAATGCTGGCATTTTAACCCCAGTGACCCCTAATGAATGGCTAAAGAGGGATGACTTTCGCAGAATTCTAGATGTCAACATCCTAGGGATGATAGATGTAACAATTAATTTACTCCCCTTGATCAGAAAATCTAAAGGACGCATTGTGAATGTGTCTAGCATTGCTGGAAGGCTGGCATTCTGTAGCGGTGGATATTCCATATCAAAGTTTGGAGTTGAAGCCTTTTCAGATAACTTAAGGTAAATAGTTTCTTTGGTGCATCTTAAACATTGGTTGTACACACACTGATGTGCATTCCTGAGATCCAACCAGGGAGTGAGTCATCAGCCCGGCCACTGTTGATAACACAGAGGTGGTCGGGAACCTAGACAACCGCTATAAACACAGCAGACACATCAGAGGGCCTAGCAGGGAGCCAGAGCCAAAAAGGTAATAAGGACCAATTACAAACTTTCTTAACTTTTATATAACTAACCTTTTGCCAAACGACATGTCTTTACTGTGGCATTTCACTGTACAGCAGTCTGTGATGATGAGGATATTGCTGGAAAATGATCTGTACAAAACAGGAAACGACAGCTTAATTTTACCATCACATGGATTTCAAGTGGGACACTGGACAACCAATGATGCCGGTACAAAGTGTTTAGATGCTGCGTTCACTATTGATAGTGGCTTCTAAACAGTTATAAATCACTGTCATCTGAGTGATCTCAGATGTCAGTCATTAACAACAGGTAACATCTGCAGACAGTAGTCAGTACCTACTGGATAGGACGTAGGCCCAGCTCCAGAGCCCTTTCATGCTTCCTCACCTGATCCATTCTGTAAGTGTATCTTAGACTATACTCTTACTGCCATATTGACTGTAAATTTTAATATGCCCTAATATAAATAAAACTTTTTAAATTCTAAATGCATTGGACACATTTCTACCATTAATTTGGGCTGCTACAAGCTGGTCCATGCATAATGCTTTTCCTTATTGTGGTGAGCCAGTGATACACTGTGTTTGCATTATTAATGATTTCTACTTTCCAATTGAAGTCAGAGAAAACCTGTAATAAATTTGAAGCATTCTGGTCTCTGTTGGGTAAAGGCACACACTGTGAACCCAGCCTTACAAACCTTCCCATATCTAAAAAACTAATTATACATGTTACAGATGACTAGGTGCAATAGAGTCTTACAGACTTGTACCTTTTCATAGAGTCCTTTCAATATCTGGGCCTCAGGTGTAAAATAGACACATCTTGGAGAAGTACAGAGGGTTCTTTGATTTTACAAGAAAAAAAAAAAGGGAATTTTTTTTCCCTTGCTCCTTTTCTGGGAGTGATATTAAAACATACTTCCTAATTATATTATGTTGAAATCAGCAAAGAATTTCTAGAGAGAACTTGGGTTTAAAGTATACCTGTCGTTATAACTTTCAAAATCTAAATCAACAGTAGATGTGAAATACAGCAAGTTTGCAATTTTTTGTGTTGTTATCATGCTGTAAAAACATGCTGTACCAGAAATCCAGGTCCAGTCTGCTGAAGGCACAATATGTCCATCAATCACATGACTGCCTTCTCCCTGTGAGCGCTCAGATGACCTGGGATACAAAGGACTTCCTGTTTTCTGACTGTTTCCTGGGTTTTGTTTTGTTTTTTTTTAGGGGAAAAAAGTCAGAAAACAGGAAGCGCCAAGTTTTCCATGATAACTAATAAATATATAATGAATGAATGTACATTGCAAACTTGCTTTATATCACATCTACTGTTGATTTAGAGTTTAAAAGTTATAACGACACTTTATATAAAACTACTTAATCCTTTTTTCTGATCATTTTTATTTCAGACGAGAGCTCAAACTATTTGGAGTCAAAGTCTCCATCATTGCTCCTGATTTTTTTAAAACTGCAATTTTGAATGCGACACAAATAAAAGAACATGTTACAAACACCTGGAAGAAAATACCTCAGAAATTAAAAGATGCCTACGGGGAACAGTACTATCAAAACTGTAAGTATGGAAGAATTCCTATTGCAGATGTACTATAATTCAGTTTGTGCAAAAAAAACCCTCTCAAACAAGTGCATGTATTTGAGGCTAGGTTCACACCATATTGGCTTGTTTGTTTAGCATACTGTATATGTTTCTCAAAGCCTGGACAACCCCTTTAAACTAATTGGGCCCCCTGTCTGTACACTACAGTGTGAGGCCTTGTTCTCACTGCGTAAGACACCAGCCAATCCGTAACCCAGTCAGGTCACGGAGCAGCCGATGTCAGAGAAGATCATCCAGGCCGATACTGCAGTACCGGCCGGATGATCTTCACTGCCGCTAAATTCGGATGCGGACGCATGCAAATTCCCCACTGCTCACAATGGAGCGTGCGGCCAGAGCTCCATTATGAGCAGCAGGGAATTCACCTCTACAAAAAAAACCTCCTATGATAGTTTTATATATCACTTTTTTGTGAAAAAAGCCTTCCCGTCTGCTTCTCAGGGTCCTGACTTGCTGACAGCCTGCTCAGCCAATAACGGCGCTGTCCTGCTGAAGCCAGTAATTGGCTGAGTGGACTGTCAGTGATCCGGGATCCAAAGATGCAGACAGTAGCATGCCACAGGAACGGGAGCGGGTAAGCATGGTGTCTTTATTATTTTTACCAGCCCAGCATAAAAGTAGAAGAAAGTTGCCCCTACATTTTCACAGCTGAATTAAAAGCCACTGTGAGAATACAGGGCTATAGACTCTAATGGTAAAGAGTATGGAGGCAGATTTGCCACAATATGTGCAGCATGAAATTCACTGCAAACTCATTACATATGAGTCTACTCTTTCAGAATCCTCTGGCTGTGTTTCCACATTTGTGTTCAGAATGCGAGCTCTACAGCAACCACTTATATACTAAGGCTATGTTCACATGATGTTGTTTTTTTCCTTTCCATGACAGTGACGGCTGTTGGTACATTATTCTAGTTTAGTTGGACTGATTGCCCTTTGGGTGTGTCTTTAATTGAAAACTCCATTGAATTTATAATTAAGACGGTGAAAAAAGAAAAACTGTGTGAGAACAACTACGAAATAACACCCGTTGTTTGAAAAGGACATCTGAAAATAAATGTCAGAATCATTATTTTGAAGTCTGCGCAAACAACGGCCATTATGTAATACACTTATGTGCATTGGGTGTCCATCATTCCATTCACTTCAATGCATTCTATTAACATCAATCAAAATGTAGCAATAATGGACGCCTTTTCTCTTTTTTTCTTAGTGTGAACATAGCCTATCACTCAAATGCAAATTAGTGCCAATTTTGACTCTATGCGAATGGATTTCCACATTTGCATGTGCAATGTGATCTAAATGCTGTGGAAATCACGTCCCTAGTTCTTTACCAATAGCCATGGAATGTTGCCAGGATCAACAGTAACATTGCGTGGCTGTGGTTTCCAAAATTTTCAGATCACATTCCAGAGGCATATGTGGAAACTCGGCCTCCCAGAGCCAAAATTGGCGCTATTGGAGTCTATTACTGCTCTAAAGTTACTGAAGTTGCATTCTGTCATATGGTTGTCCCTCAAGTGATTGAGTGGCAGCTTGTTCAGCCTCTGCTTTATTCACACACTATGGATTTCTGATCATAACTAAGTACAGCGGTTGTACCCCCACTATTCCGCTAGTTATCCCTTAACATTTTTAAGCTTGGATTAACTCCTTTAAAGGGGAGCTATCAGTAGGTTAGACAAATCTAACCTGCTCATAGTAAGGTATTCTCTTACCTTCATCCCTGGGGTTATTCCCGAGACTTTTACTCCTTGGTCCATTAGGAGCACTAGGGCAACGTTAGGAGCTCTGCCCCACCCCCATAGTACCGATCCCCCCCCCCCCGGCTGGCCAGCCCCTTCTAATGATAATTAATGGAGGGGGCCAGATCATCGCAATGGAGGCGGTACAGCGCTCCTAGCGGTCTTACAGGACTGAGGGATAAACGAGTAAAAATGCACGAAAGTGGCGCTGAGGATAAAGGTAGGAGACATACCAGCATCCTCAGCGTCTCCTGCGCAATTGGGGGATATCAGCAGGTTAGATTCACCTCCGTTAAGGTATGTTCACACTGAGTAAAATGGGCAGAATTCTGCCGCGGAATCCCGCCTGTAATTTAGAAGGTAACTGTACTACAAATAAACATAAAATTTTACTTTTTACAAGAAATCTTAATGTTTGTTCTTGGTGAAAGCTGCATTTAATAAAATAAATGTTTTCTCTGCACAGATTGTAAATTCATTGATGATATCTGCTCGCGGAGTAGTACCAAACTTACAGTTGTTACAGACTGTATGGAACACGCACTGACTGCTGTACATCCATGGACCCGTTATTCTGCCGGACCATATGCCAAATTTTTATATATGCCACTGTCTTATCTTCCTACATTTGTTGCGGACTACATGCTTCGTTCTTAATCTTGCATATATTAAAGTCAAACACTTTGTATAATTGTACTGGTACAAAAAGAAGACTTTAAATACCTTGAAACCTGCCACTAGTTGTGTGTTGCCTAAAAAGCTGAATCTGCAACTGGGAATAAGGACACTATTACACCAACAGATTATCTGACAGATTTTTTTGAGCCAAATCCAGTAATGGACTATAAACAGAGAACAGGTAACACAGGAAAGACTGAGACTTCTCCTCTTTTCAAATCCATTCCTGGCTTTGGCTTAAAAAATCTGTCAAATAATCTGTGTAATAGGGCCCTAAGACTTTAGATGGGACAGTCTAAAAGCCTTGATAGACAGACCTTTCCCTATACACAATGAGGTAGATATCTGTCAATCCAGGCGAGAGACCATTCCAATGACTTGGAGCCCTATTCCCAACTGAGGGTGGGTTCACACTGAGGAATCCACACAGAGAAGTTCCCACGGATTCCGTCGCTTGTCCCTGCTCACATTTCTGCCTGTCCCATAGACTCCATTCTCTTGTCGGGCAAATTATGCCATCCGCCGAAAGAATGGACGTGAATTGGCGGAATCCGACTGTGAGTCTTTGGCACAGGCAGAGATGCGAGCAGGGACGAGTGACGAAATCTGCGGGAACTTATGGACTGATGAATCAAAATATGACATCACACAGGGCATTTATATGTTCTCAAGTAGGTGAAAGGATGGTTCCTCCAACTGTCAAACAAGGAATCGCGATGGTCTGGATCCAGAGTTGGCAACTTTTCAGTGTTCTCTACGGGGAGGGGTAAGCCATTGCCAGACTGCCAGCAGATGACCTCTCTGAGAACAAAGTGGTCAGGCAGTGAGAATTCGTCATGCCTGCCCTATATCATCTGTCATTGGAGACTCAAGAGGCCCCCATAAATGTTATACTGCTGATGGCCAAACCCACTAACATCAGTATATGGGGACATTTAAACTCACATTGAGCTTCTTTGGGTAAACAAGATAGAAGGGTGTATAGAAAGCAACTTACAAGCGATCCGTTTTCCCTTGACTTACATTATAAAGAAAAATGGACGGAAGCGTTTATGTTTTTTCACTGGATACAAAATAAATGGTTGACCGTATTTTTGGTTACTGCAAAAAACAAACAAACAAACATTGAAATACAAACAGTGCAATGTAAACAAAAACAACAGTCACAGTGTAGTAATATTCTTTTCTGTCTCATATATTAGTCCTATTACTAAACTGTAGAAAATTAAACCATAATATGGATATGAGCAGAAGCCCTTAACAGGGGAGTCCATAATTAGAAAACTATAGCTGCACACTGTCTACAGGCTGTGTGCATGGTGTTGTGCAGCTCCATTACATCCAGCAGTTCCGCAGCAGATTTCATTTAAATAACTGAACACAGCATAAAATCTGCACCATCAAATCTGCTGCGGATCCTGTAGGTGTGAACACACCCTAACAGTAACATCAGAGAGGGCTTGTTCCAATCCATAAATTGAATAGAGTAATATATCTTTAGGTATGTATGGATGTATCTACACCGAAACCACAACCATAGGCTAGGTTCACACAGCAGTTGAAATATAAATTTATGTTAGACTATAGGGGGGATTTACAAAGACCAGGTACCATCTATGCAGGGCCGTATTTACCACTAGGCACCTGTGGTCTGGTGCCTAGGGCAGCACCTTGCAGGGGGGCAGCACCAGGGAGCAGGGGGAAGGAAACAACTTTTTTATTTTTTTAGTCTCCCTCCTCCCATTCAGCCAGTAAATCTGGTGTCTTTTCAAGGAAGGGGTGGGAATGGGTTTATGGTGGTATTGGTCAGGTCTGGTATAGCTGTGTTTAATGTAATGCCTGGAGCTATTACCTACCAATCCTGTGGTGGGAAGTCCATCAGACACTATGCAAATTAAATTCATTTATGTTTTAAGCCATTAAAAATAATGAAAAACGTGATTTAGACAATGTTTCCACATGTAGAGAGATGCGTGTGGCCGAAACCACTCTCACCCCACGCTCCCCAAGAATGTTTACGCCTCAGTATATGTCAGAATACCTTTCTGATAATATCTAATTTACATATATATGATGACCCAAAAAGTGGTGTGAATGGGGCTCATGGTTCTGTTGGTCAGCATGTGCTACTGAGAGTATAGTCAGCTATTCTTTGTAATTCTTTTTCTCAAGGTCTGAATTTTAAATGTTCTCCCCTTTCTGAGTGGCTAGCACTCCTCCCTTGTAAGACCTATTGCTGCGTTTACACGGAACGATTATCGATAACGATCGAATTCGAACAATAATCGTACATGTAAACGCAGCGAACGATCAAACGACGAGCGAGAAATCGTTCATTTTGATCTTTGAACATGTTCTTAAAACGTCGCTCGTCGTTCGCAAAAAATTTTCAGATCGTTCCGTGTAAACAGTCGTTCACCGATTTTACCTATGTGCGAGATGGGCTTAAAGGGGTTTTCCAGGAAAAATAGATTTTTGGTATAAGGAAAGGGTTAACCAAGTTTAACCCTTTTCTAATATACTTCCCTAACATTACTTGACAGCTCTAGGAGATCCCCCAGCTGGTCACATGAGTTGCCTGCTCCTGAGCTTCTGACTTCCTGTCAAATCCCAGTCCAGAAACACAGTGTTTCCGGTTCAGTGACGTCACTCCTGTGTCTGCATGTGTCCTTTGATATAGCTGGAAGCTGCTGAGTCCTGTGTGAGGAGAGGGGGAGGGACTCGGGTATTGATGCTTTCTGATTGGCTCTCGGCAGCAGCACAGACATCCACAGTGTCTCTCCGTCCCCAGAGTGAATTACACAATGCTGCAGCAGGCTGTATCCCTTCCAGAGCAGGAGCAGTGAGAGTCACTCTGAGAGGGAGATGCTGTGTGTCTGTGCTGCCGATCTGATAGCTCTCTCTGTCCCAACACAGAAATCATCTCCACCCCGTCCTAAGCCACCCCTCCCCCCTCCACACACACAGGACTCATGGGATGTCAGTGAGAATTTCCCTATAGATAGAGCTGATGCTGGTGTCCTCCTATGTCTGTGGAGGTCGGGACAGGGGTGGAGAGGATCTCTGTGTGGCAGAACACTGTTATGGTCTATGTTCCTCCAGCTTCTCCAGCCTCTGCCTGTGGAGCAATGGTAAGTGTCGGGATTACCATGCTCACTGACCAGGGTGCAGAACCTGTCAGAGTTTGATTTTTTTTTTCCATCCTATTTTCCAATGATGGCTTGTGCTAAGCATTGTGGTGATTGTATTTCCTCTGCAAACAAGAAACACTGAGGTATTATACAAACATGATGAATTTTCAAAGAAAATAATGCTCTACTGACAATACCTATTGACTCTATACCTTCTAAAACTGTCCTGGATATCTGTATACATGTATTACCTAACCAAGTCTATAAATAAATAATAAAACCAAATCTTTTTGCCACAATATAATAATAATATTTATTATTATTATTATTATTATTATTATTATTATTATATTGTGGCAAATAGATTTGGTTTTATTATTTATTTATAGACTTGGTTAGGTAATACATGTATACAGATATCCAGGGCAGTTTTACAAGGTATAGAGTCAATAGGTATTGTCAGTGGAGCATTATTTTCTTTGAAAATTCATCTTGTTTGTATAATACCTCAGTGTTTGCAGAGGAAATACAATCACCATAATGCTTAGCACAAGCCATCATTGGAAAATAAGGGCCCGTTAACACAGAGTAAGAACGTCGGAATTGTCCTCCGCAGAATGCCACCAGCCTCCGTGTCATAATGACGTTCTATGGGAGGCGCGCCCTGCATTTCTTGGCGCTGAAGAATGAACATGTTCATTCTTCAGCGCAGGGAGAGGAGCCGCGCGCACCTCCCATAGAGCATCATTATGACACGGAGGCTGGCGGCATTCTGCGGAGGACAATTCCGCCGTTCTTGCTCTGTGTTAATGGGCCCTAAGACGGGGGAAAAAAAATAAAAAAACTCTGTCACCAGACCCGAATTCTTCAGTGAGCACAGTAATCCTGACACTTACCATTGCACCATAGGCAGAAGCTGTGTAAGCAGGAAGAAAATAGTCCAAAAAAATAGATCTAATTCTATGCCTAGGCCAGGTTCACACTATGTAAAAACAACGGTCGCATTTCATAACAACTATGGCCATTGTTATGAAATACGGACAATGTTTTTACATAGTGTGAACCTGGCCTGAGGCTGCAGCACATGTGGTATTTGATTAGCTTGTTATACACTGCAATTCCAACTCTGGCCACTGGGTGTGCTGCATATGTAAACAGACAGAGCAGCTTGTAAACAAACAATACAAGATATAAAAAGATCTTTTTCATCTCAATAGAAGCTGATAGAGAAGAAAAATGTATATGGGGAGTTTTGTCTTCACTTATGCAATAATGCTAGATGATTTTTGAAAAAAACATTAAAATCCTGGAAAACCTCTTTAATGGTGCGTTCACACCTACAGGATCTGCAGCTGATTTTCTGCAGCAGATTTCATTTAAATAACTGAACACAGCATCAAATCTGCTGCAGATCTGCTGCAGATCCTGTAGGTGTGAACGCACCCTTAGCGATCGCAAAACGAATTTTCCGTACGATATATCGTTCCTTCTAGACGCTGATCGTTATTAAAAAAAAAAATGTTACTTTGAAATCGTTAATCGTACGAATTATTGTTCCATGTAAACGCAGCATTAGTGACCCCAATTAGCAGGAAGCACCTGTGTACATGTGATAAGTACCTCCTCTTATCAGTGAGGAGGTGCATTGGTTAGTAGTAACACCTTGTTCACACTTGTATTGCTTGGCGGCCGCCTTCTTTGCCTGCAGGGTGTGGGGGGCCCAGTGGGTTTGGTCCTGTGACAGTGGGGTTGCAGGGCCATTCTATGGCTCTCCCTCCCCTGTTGTCGCTTGCTTTGTGGGGTTGGCGGTCGCTGATTGGCACAGTGTTGTTTCAGTGTATGGACCTGCATGTGGTACATGAGGCAATATGGTTTGATCAAATTACATACCAACATTCTGGCATTGGTTTTGAAACATAGCTGAGAGGCTCTAATGCAAGCCATGGGTGTAAGGTGCAGCAACTCCTTTTTCTCTAGGTCTGTATTCTTTGTAATTTAACTGGATGCATAGAAAGAACTCTGGGGAAAATTTTTATTAAAGTATTATATTGCCCCCCACCAGTTATACTAATCACTAATATACACTTATTATGGGAAATGCTTATAAAGTGCTTTTTTTCCCTGCACTTCCGGGATAAAATGGTGATGTCACGACCCGACTCCCAAAGCTGTGCGGGCTGTGTTTGCTGGAGAGGATGATGGCAGAGGACACTGAGGGACAGTGGCGTAGCCACCGTGGTCGCGGGGGTCGCCGCCGCGACCGGGCCCGCCACAAGGGGGGCCCGCGGGGCCCCCCGATCAATCACTCTTGTGACCGCAAGCATTGTTTTGCTTGCGGTCACAAGAGACTGGCTCCGTCTTTCCCACGGCTTCTGCGCGGCTGCCGGGGGTGTCGCGTCTTACCCCCGGCAGCGCGCGCATCCCAGAACTCCCTGCGCGCCTTGGGCCCTGACTTCCGGTTTCCGGCGCGCAGGGAGTTCTGGGATGCGCGCGCTGCCGGGGATAAGACGTGACACCCCCGGCAGCCGCGCAGCAGCCGGGGACAGACCGAAGGCGAAGGAAGAAGTGAGGATCAACGTGGGAGCGCGATGTCAGGTGAGTTAAGTTTTGTTTTTTTATCAGCCTGTACGGGTGGGGGGAAAGAGGGGGACATCTATGAGGGTGGGGGGAAAGGAGGGGGGCCATCTATGAGGGTGGGGGGAAAGGAGGGGGCCATCTATGAGGGTGGGGGGGAAGGAGGGGGGCATTTATGAGGGGGGGGGGGAAGGAGATGGGCATTTATGAGGGTGGGGGGAAAGGAGGGGGCCATCTATGAGGGGGGGGGGAAAGGGGACCATCTATAAGGGAGGGAGGAAGGGGACCATCTATAAAGGGGGGGAAAGGGGACCATCTATAAGGGAGGGGGGAAAGGGGACCATCTATAAGGGAGGGGGAAAGGGGACCATCTATAAGGGAGGGGGGGGGGAAGGGGACCATCTATAAGGGAGGGGGGGGAGGGGACCATCTATAAGGGAGGGGGGGAAGGGGACCATCTATAAGGGAGGGGGGGGGAGAGGGGGCCATTCATAAGGGAGGGTGGGGGGGAGAGGGGACCATCCATAAGGGAGGATGAGGAGAGAGGGGGCCATCTATAAGGGAGGGGGTAGAGGGGGCCATCTATAAGGGAGGGGGTAGAGGGGGCCATCTATAAGGGAGGGGGTAGAGGGGGCCATCTATTTGGGGGGGCAACATAGGGGGAGAGGGAATACACAGAGGGGGGCATATATTAGGAGGTCACATAGAGTCAGGGCTACCCACTAAATGAGGGTGTAAAGGGGACAGTACAGATGTGCATTGTGTAGAGAGATGAGGATGGTGTCAGAGTGTGGAGCCTAATATATCTGTCTGGCAGATTCTGTGGATTCGTGGCTCGGAGAAGTTCTCATAACGGCCCAGGGCAGATGGAGAAGATAATGAAAAGGAAAGAACTCCGATCAGAGAAGACGTCCCCCTGTGAGTCACCTGATATATCTGCACTGTAATGTATATGGTGTATAGAGCCTGTGTAGAGCTGGGGCCACCTCTATATGACTGGATGAGGTGATTTAGTATACTGGATTTGGTCAGTAACAATATGGTGGTGATGGTAGTGGTTGTGGTGTGGCGGTAATGTTTCCTCCCTATATACTGGTATTACTGGTAATATTGGTCTCAGTATACAGGATTTGGTCGGTAACAGTATGGCGGTAATAGGTAATATCTGTCTTGGTAGGTGTGTGTGTGTGTGTGTGTATATATATATATATATATATATATATATATATATATATATATATATACAGTGGTACCTTGGTTTAAGAGTAACTTCGTTTAAGAGCGTTTTGGTTGAAGAGCTCACAGTTTTTCAAAATTGTGACTTGGTTTAAGAGCATTGCTTTGGTTTAAGAACTTCCTGTATTGGGTGGGAGCGCGAGTGGAGAAGGGGCATGGCCTGCATAGCGGGGTCTACAGCACTGTACTCTAAACACCTTCCAAATCATAGCAGATCCCCTTCAGGCTGGGGCTTACATCAGGGGACAGGACTGTGGGGGGGGGGGTAATCTCTCCATAGCTGTAACCCCTCTCTCCCCGGACAGAGAGTGCTGCATGTATGTGCCCACATCTGCCCTGCTCATTCCTTCCTGCTCCCTGCAGTCTCTGTCAGCCCTTGTGTTTCCCATCCTCTCCATTACTGTACAGTACAGAATAATAAATATCTTTGGGGTGTGGAACCAATTGTCTGCATTTACATGATTTCTTATGGGAAAATTTGCTTTGGTTTAAGAGTGGATTTGGATTACAAGCATGGTCCTGGAACGAATTATGCTCATAATCCAAGGCACCACTGTGTATATATATATATATATATATATATATATATATACAATATATATATATACACACACACACAACAATAGCATCACTTGGTCGTGAAAGGAGGGGGGGGGGACGGGGGGGTCGTGAAAGGAGGGGGGGGGGGGCCCAAGTTGGCCTCTCGCACCAGGGCCCAGGAGACATTAGCTACGCCCCTGCTGAGGGACACAGGGCACTGGAGGACACTGAGCATCCCTCTGCCATCATCCTCTCCAGCAGCCACAGCCGCACAGATCTGGGAGTCGGGTTGTGACATCACCATTTTATCCAGGAAGTGAAGCCTTGATGCAGTAGTAAGTGCAGGGAAAAAAAAGCACTATATAAGCATTTCCTGTAATAAGTGTATATTGGTGATTTGTATAACTTTTGGGGGCAATACAATACTTTAATAAAAATTTTCGCTAGACTTCTCCTTTAAATGCAGTTTGCGTCAGAGCTGGCCATGTGACCTGTGTGAGGTTTATAACCTTGTCAGCCTTGCTCTCAGTTGTTTTAAAACCTCTCCCCGTCTCTCTCCATTGACTTCAGGGGGTTTTGCCATTAAGAACCATTCACTTCTCAGCTGTATGAAAAACATAGCAGTAGAGTCAATACACCCAGACGCCTTACATACATAGCAGAACAACAGCGCCATCTTACGTTGGCGTCCAGGCTGCGTATCATCCTATCCTGTTTGGCGCCATCATCTGGTGAACACAAGTCAAGCACTGATAAGTCATGGAGAAAGACCCTGGCCGGGGGCTGAAGGTATACGGCTCCCTCTCGGTGACTTGTCTAATGTAAGTGCTGCTAATCAACACAATTCGGACTGCGGTACAACTATGTTCAGAAAGAAAACTACACATCCCATGATGCTCTTGGAAGGAACGGGAAGTTACGTAGGATTATGGTAGCAGAGTGGGCGTGGCCTATTCTTTTCCGCGTAGTTTGTGTTGTTGCTGTCAGAGTCAGGAGATCCGGTTCGGCATCATGGACTTGTCACAGTATGAGCCGGCCAGCCTGCCGGACCTGCTGCCCCTCTACTACAGGAGGCTGTTCCCCTTCTACCAGTACTACAGATGGCTCAACTACGGCGGCGGTGAGCGCCATTATACTCCTACCTAGTGCTTCTCTTACGGGAATATCAGAGATCCGCACGGTATGAGGGATGACTAGCTGACTACTGTGGGGTTTCACTACTTCACCCCACGTGAATGGCGGTCTATAGTTTTTCCCTCCCTGATCAGCGAGCTATTGCCATTCCCTTAGATGTAAGGTTTGGACAGGTGATATGATGACTGGGACCTGATCAGCACTGGTGGATGTCCCTGAGAGGGCTGGCTCTAATTCCCTCAGGCACACTACCACTATGTCCCCATGATCAGTGGGCTCCCTAGCAGTTACACAGCATACGGATTGCTGCCCATACAGGACATCAGACACACTATGGCTGTGGGACTTACCGCCATATTACGTGCAATAAATGTGGCCTGTTGTGTATGTCGGTAGCTTTTCTTGTTGCGGAGGACAAACCATGAGACCTTAAAGGGGTTATCCAGTGTTTTAACAAAAAAATCTTATCCTTCTGGGTCTTTTAAAAAAAAAAAAAAAAAAAAAAGATATACTTGCCTACCCCTGGTTCCCTGTAGCTCCCATTCAGCTCATTTGTGTCTTCCATTACTTTCTTTCTGCTTCTGAGATGAGCAGGACCTGCCTGTTCAGCCAGGCAAACATAAGGCATCACTGCGGCAATTGATTGGCTTAACAGGTCCTGCTCCAATTGCAATGGGGTACCAGAAGCTGCAGCTGTGGATTTTACAAGAACAGTGGCAAGAAAAATGTTTTTTTTTTTTATCCTTTGAAGAAAATAGTATTTGTGTGGCATCTGATAATCCAGAATATAGCTTGTCTGCACCTGCACGAGCTCTGATCTGTAAGGCATCCTTCTGGTACATAATGGTGTAAGTTTTTCATACATCACAATTTCCATTTTTCACGCTTTTGTTTTTTCCTCCTTGTGTATAAAAGGCCTTAGCACTTGCATTTTTTCACCTAGAGAACCACATGACCCCTCACTTTTTGTGCCACTAATTGTACTTTGCAATGGCAGGCATAATTTTTGCATGAAGTAAACTGCAAAACCAGAAAAAAAAAAGTTCCTTAAAGGGGTAGTGCGGCGCTAAGAAATTATTCACAAAATAACACACATTACAAAGTTATACAACTTTGTAATGTATGTGAATCGCCCCCTTCCTCGTGTTCCCCCACCCCCGCACGTGGACCCGGAAGTGTAGTGCATTATACATACCTGATTCATGTCGTCCCCGTCCCCGATCTTCTGTCAATGATGTAGTCTTCGGGAGGCCGGCCGAATCGCTGCAGCCTTCCCAGATGCCTCTGCCGCGTCATCGGCTGCTCAGCCTTGATTGGCTGAGCATAACTGTGCTCAGCCAATCGCTGCTGAGCATCTGATGATGCACTACACTTCCAGGTCCACTTGCGGGGGTGGGGGAACACTGGGAAGGGGGCGATTCACATACATAACATACATTACAAAGTTGTATAACTTTGTATGTGTGTTATTTTGTGAATTATTTCTTAGCGCAGCACTACCCCTTTAAAATCGCTCTATTCCCAGGCTTATAGTGCTTTTATCCTTTGGTCTATGGGGAGGTGTGATTTTTCATCACTTTTTATTACAATTTTTCTGGATTTGATTACGCCGTTTACCGTGCGAGATCAGGAATGTGATAGTGTATTTGTTTAGGCGAATATGCATGCGGCGATACCAAACATGTTTATTTATTTTTATTTATAGAGTGGGCAAAGGGGGGTGAGTCAAACATTTATTAGAGGATGGGATTTTTTAGTAAATGTTTTTTTTTTGTTTTTTTTTTTACTCTAGACACCAGGGAAGGGGTAAACCCGCATCTTAAATGCAGTTGTCAACTTTGACAGCTGCATTTAAAAGGCTAATTAGCGGGCACGGCGGTCGGACCATGCCCACTAATTGCCGCGGTCCTGGGCTGCATATAGCATCCGGGATCGCGGCGGTTCAGAGCGGGGTCACCACGTGGCCCCCCTCTGAACTCCCTTAACTACGCCAGGACGTACATTTACGCCCTTGGTCATTTAGGGGTTAAAGGGAACCAATCAGCACGATTGTGCTGCACTGTATAGATCTAGTGTGCAGCTCGCTGAGGCTACCAGCCTAGCCTGCTTTATATCAGGGGAAAAATTAGTTTTATTCCAGAGCGTGTGGCTGGGAGAGGGGTGGCATCTAGTCATCTGGAGGGGGACTAGTCACGAGACTCTGTCAGCGTGCTCTGCGGGGATGATTGTCAGGCAGAGAGGCCACTAACGGGCCAGATTGGTTCCCTTTAACACAGGGCTATTCACAGGTTGCTTATATCTTGGATAATGGATTTTTATGTGTTTATAATAAAAGTACTCCTTTAGGGTATGTGCACACTACGGAAATCACGCAGATAACGTTCAGCAGATTCTGCCCCTTGCCCCCCAGGCGCGCGCTCTCGCTTGCAGTTCTGCCCGTTCCATAGGCTCCATTCTATGCTCAGGCTATGTGCACACTGAGGAAAAGGCGAGGAATTCAGCTCGAAATTCAGCTTGAAATTCCTCACGTAAAAAAAATGTGCAGAGCAAAGTCCCATTGTGTTCAATGGGTTTTCTGCTCTGTTGTTCACACTGCAGAATTTCCGAGCAGAATTTTCTGCTGTAGATCTGCTAGAGGAATCCTATAGTAGTCAATGGGGGGCTTAAATTCTGCTTGAATTCTGCCTGAAAACTTTCAGCTACAATTCCTCGAGAATTGCTCAGTGTGCACATACCCTGAGGCAGATTCCACTAGCCGCCCAAATAATTGATACGTTCTTTGTCTGGGTTTGGATAGGACTAGCACTCTGGTGTTACTGTATGTGGTGCCCACCTAATGTATGTAACGTTTTTTGACTGACGGCAGAATCCACCTGAGCAAAGAATGGAGTTTATGGGACGGGCAGAGATTCAAGCAGTAGCGTGCATGGAATCTGCTGGAAATTATCCATGTGATTTCCATAGTATGCATAAACCCTCATTGTTGTAATTGTGTAGGTAAAAAATCTGCTTTGTTTTTATTTCAGTTGTGAAGAATTACTTCTCCCACAGGGAGTTCAGTTTCACCTTGAAAGATGATATATACGTGAGGTACCAGTCCTTCAACACCATGAATGAGCTGGAGAAGGAGATGCAGAAGATAAATCCTTATAAAATAGACATTGGTGCAGTATATTCACACAAGGTCAGTAACGTGACCAACACAGGTTCCATCACAGAGACTGGTACAAAAGTCAGATGGTCCATATTAACCATGTGCACTTGCATCTTTCCCTGAGGCCACTACATCTCACTGACAGGGTTTATTCCCATCTCAAGATATTATTACCTATTCATAGGGTAGGAATACCACGCTGATCAGTGGGCCCAGCCACTGGGACTCCCACTGAGTTCTTTCTCATTCCTACTAAGTTACATCTCATGTTGACTGAGGGGCAAAAGGGTCTAAAACTTTTTTTTTTTTCTCCTCTGTCTGCAGCTTGGGGTATCATCATAGCACATGGGAGCACCCTAATAGCTATAATAATTGGTCTTTTCCTTTACTAAGAATCCAAATAATATATTGTTGTAAATTGTTTCTGCAGCCCAGCATGCACAACTCTGTGAAGTCGGGGACCTTTCAAGCTCAGGAGAAGGAGCTGGTATTTGATATCGATATGACCGATTATGATGATGTTCGGAGATGCTGCAGGTAAAAATGATTTAACCCCATAAACTACCCTGGACGTACCTGTACGCCCTGGCCGCCTGTCACCAGACAACCCTGGGCATACAGGTACGTCCTGGGTGTATATCCTTCTATGAAGCACGCTCCGCATGCTCATGCATCCAAGCAGGGCCCTCACTCCTCATGTATGGATAATTATATGTATATTTCTGTAATGTCTGCTTTGTGTCTATGTATGTACCCCCAGAATTGTAAAGTGCTGCGAAATCTGTTGGCGCTATATAAATAAAGATTTATTATTATTATTATTATTATTATTATTATTATTATTATTATTATTTTGCATTCTTTTTTCCAATTTCACCTTTTTATATTTTCATAAATAATATTTTTCGGGTTCCATAATACATGTTATGGTAGAATGAAAGGCACCATTACGAAGTACACCTGTTACTGAAAAAACAAGCCCTCACATGGCCCTGTAGATAGAAAACTGAAAGTGCTAGAGCTCTTAGAGGGGGAGGAGGAAAAAACAAAAGCGCAAAAATTAAAATTGGCGTGGTCCACTGGGTCATTTTGGGCTTGGTCCTCAAAGGGTTAAAAGGATATTTTGACAACAGTTAAAGCAGTATTCCAGGGACATAAAACCACCCCATATTTACCATCTCTGCTCCTCTGCCATTGCACCAGTCCCAATGAACAGCACTTCTTTTGGTCTGGGGTCATGAACTTGCCAGCTCAGCCAATTACCATTTGCAGCAGCATCCCCTTTTAGCTGATTGAATAAATGGGCAACTGTATGTACAGAAAGTACTATGCATCGGGATTAGGCTAGGTTCACATCACGATTTTGCTATCTTTAATGTATCCATTCTATGAAAAAAAACAGGTGGTAAAAACATATGCTGTCATATGCTATCTGTTTTCCATTGACTTACATTATTTAAAAAAAAAACTTTTTTTTAACATTTTGTAACGTACACAAATACGTAGTTGACCACATTTTTCTGTGATGTGAACCTAGCCTTAGAACTCTGTGACAGTATTGTGAAAAATATAGGTGTTTTTTATGTTTACCATATTCCTTTGCATATAAAAAAAATCCTTAGAAAATATCTTCAAAAGGAAAAAACGTGTTATATTAGAAAATTGTTTAAGTGTAACTATTATTTTTAAAAACTTCTGACATGTCGCTATGACATGTCAGAGGTTTTTAAGAATGGTAGTTACACTTGAAGTATTTTATGTATATGCAGATTAAAGGGGTATTCCACTCAAGCATAACTTTTGATATGTTGCTGCTCATGGTGAAACTAACAATTCCTTTTCTGCTAAAAACACAATCTGTGTGTGAGCCTTTCTGTCTTCCCTTCCCTTCTGACACAGCTAATGCCTTACTGCCTTAATCTGCAACATTGTAGCTTCTTTGTAATGCTGGGAGGGTTAATCTGAGGTCGAGTTGCTAATGAACTCACTGTAACCCTTCCTGTATTACAAAGAAGCTACAATGTTGCAGATAAAGCCCGTCAGGGACTTTTTTACATCAGCTGTCTCAGAAGGGAGGGGGAGACAGAGAAAAGATCACAAACAGCTGTGCGGGCTGTGGCTGCTGGAGAGGATGATGGCAGAGGAATGCTCAGTGTCCCTCCAGTGCCCTGTGTCCCTCAGTGTCCCCCTGCCATCATCCTCTCCAGCAGCCACAGCCCGCACAGCTCTGGGAGTCAGGTCGTGACATCACCATGTTATCCAGGAAGTGAGGCCTTGATGCAGTAGTAAGTGCAGGGAATTAAGCACTTTATGTGCATTTCCCGTAATAAGTGTATATTGGGGTTTTGTATAAATTTTAGGGGCAATACAATACTTAAAATAAAATTTTCACCGGACTTCTCCTATAAGGAACACTTTACATTGTGCAATGTTGATGTGTGTTCTGAATTTCTGACTTGACTGATCATTATGTGGTGTCTAGTTCTGCAGATATATGCAATAAATGCTGGACATTGATGACCATTGCCATACGAATCCTGGACCGAGCTCTCCGTGGTAGGAACTTTGTGCTGATGAGGTTCAATATTTTGTGTAGTGTAAAGTAAGGCTAATGTGTACTTGCATCATTTCACTGGAAAATAAATGGACAGCATTGGGGGTAAGATGACTTGATAATTGATAAAAAAAAAAGTTTCACTGTCTGTTGATGATCTGATTCATTTTCTTCTAATTAAATCATTACCCAGATCTATGAGCAGCTTCCCAACATTACCTAACACCTCATTGACTTATCATGAGGTCTTTCACATCCATCTGACTGAGACAATAGTGCAGCGTGCAGTGCCATTCTTTTAATCAAATCTGCCGATTTTACCTTATAGCATATATGGGGGCTTCCCATTTCTCCCCCAACAGATTGCAATGCTCAGCTAGGCCTTCATGTGTATGGGGTGCTTACAGTGTACCCGTCGTTATAACTTTCAAAATCTAAACCAACAATAGATTGTTGTCGTCATGCTGTAAAACAAAGCTGTACTTAACATAAATCCAGGTTCAGTCTCCTGAAGGCAGATTTTCTGACTTGTGCTGATTGAAAGAAACAGGCAAAACACAGGAATTCCGGCCAGTACAGAGAGTCACAGCTCAATGTGTCCATCAATCACATGACTGCCTGCTCTCCCTGAGCGCTCTGATGGCCTGGGTGTTGGAGATCAACATGAGCGATGTTAGGGATTTCTATATGAAATAAGGATTCTACACTGGGATACACAGGACTTCCTGTTTTCTGACTCTTTGAGAAAAAAAAACAGTCAGAAAACAGGAAGTGCCATGTTCTCCAATATAACTTAAAAAAAATAATGAATGTAAATTGCAAACTTGCTTTATAACACTTCTTCTTTTGGTTTAGATTTTGAAAATTATAACGACAAGTACACTTTAGGAAAGAAAACTGTTAGCTTACCTCAATACAACATTCTACAGCTAAATACATTGTATCTAATCTTTCTTAGACGACTTTG
The DNA here is from genome assembly GCF_027789765.1 of Dendropsophus ebraccatus. NCBI lineage: Eukaryota > Metazoa > Chordata > Amphibia > Anura > Hylidae > Dendropsophus > Dendropsophus ebraccatus. Next base: position 65,697,389 of record NC_091458.1, read on the forward strand.
GCTTTCAACACTGTCTGTGGGTTTACTCGGGTAGAAGAGGCGTTCACTGCTGGGTGTGTGATGAGTCGGCAAGAAAACTCTCTCAAGCGGAAAGATCAGCCGTTGCAGAATACTTAACCATAGTAAAGGTACAGTGTTATGAAAGTGTGTTGTGTATATGTCAATAACTACAGAGTGTTAGACTCCGTTCTCTTGGAGCAAAACTGGCGGAATACCGCCAGCCTCCCTGTCATAATGACAGTCTATGGGAGGCTCGCTCGCCTCCTCTGTCCGTATGTATGCCATCTTACTTTATCTTTATTTTTGTAAGCACTGTACCTTTGGTATATTAATGCGTAAAGCTTTAAGTTTGGTCCTTGTATGCTCTTAGGGCGCCTTTACACACAGAGATTTATCTGACAGATTTTTGAAGCCAAAGCCAGGAACAGACTATAAACAGAGAACAGGTCATAAAGGAAAGACTGAGATTTCGCAACTTTTCAAATCCATTCCTGGCTTTGGCTTCAAAAATCTGTCAGATAAATCTCTGTGTAAAGGTACCCTAAGAATCCATAGCCTTTGGAACCCTGTGAGCACTGGTGAGCAGTGTTTTGGGGTGAAGTGTCCTTTTTACTTTGTTTGAAAGGTGGTGGCAGTGTGTGTTTTGAGGTGCATGGACTTGGGGTGTGAATTGTGCTCTATTTGCCACGTGAGTGGAAATTAACCCCTTGCAGTGGCATCCACATCACGTACAAGTGTGTACGTATAATGCCTTTTTGAAAATAATTCACAAAGATGACAGTCACACATCCAGTAGTCTTTTGTATTATTAGGCTTGTGTTGGTTCAGACTGTATATCCAAAAGTATACACTTTTATAGAAATTGGTCCCTGTTCTTGAAAATCTTTTATTCCAGCAATTAATAGGAGCAGACTCTTAACATACATCCCAGGATCTTTTCTAGTTCCCCAGGGCTGACTGGGTTTTTCCAGCATCCAAATGTCAGGCCCTGCAGTACTTTCCGTTGTTTTAAAGGGAAGGCTGGCACTGACTGCTGTGCATTTGTTCCAGTCAAGTATGACAGAGCCCCTGACAGAAATGTGAACATGTCACAGAATGTGTAACAGAGGCTTTGAGCCCAGATGTGAATAGTGACATACAAGTTTTGGTTCATTTGAATTCTGTAGAACAAAAAAATGAAGGATCTAATGCTTGGTTTTCAATATACTCAGTAACAAAGTTTTCCTTGCAGGGAGGAGAAGAAACCATAAAGAAAGTACATCTCGTAGATCCAATTCATCCTTTCATAAAGTATGTCCATTATTCTTTAATACCACTTCTGTTACTATTGTCCCTGATGGTCAAGTGTTTACTATTAACTCAAAATCAATTTATAAAACCTTCATAGTCTTGGAGAGGTCATATCCATTGTCTTACAGCGAAACTCTACAAAAGTTTAGTGGCTATTTTTTTATGGATTATTAATTTAGTATATCCTTAAAAGAGTTGTTTGTCAATGTGTTATCCTGGGATTAATGTATTCTGTATGTTACAGGAAATCCATTAAAGTTGTAGAGAGATACTTTGCACAATATGCCTTGGACGGTCAGGACATCCTGGAGAACAAGCAATGCTGGGACAAAGTGTTGGCACTTGTTCCCGAAGATATCCTTTTATCTATCTGTTAAATATGAATCTGTGTGTGTGTAAATAACTAATATATATATATATATATATATATATATATATATATATATATATATATATATATATATATATATATATATATTATATTTTTGAAGGCAGGATCGTTCACCTTAAAACATGGCTGTCACGTAGTCTGGACCCGGGGCAGTGTGCAATCCATTTTCTGGAAGATGTTTGGGTATCCATTGAGATGACCATGCCTGGTCGGTACTGCACATGACTCACATTCTGATTGAGGTTGCGTAATGTACCGCCTCAATGTGGTAGTCTCCAAAGATACCCAGGATGCACCAGGTTCAGACTTTGTAAATTGGAAAAAAAACTGGATCACTGGGACAGAGTTGCAGTGGGGTTTGCATAAAGGTGATCCAGAGCCACATTGAATTAAATGATTATTTATTGCAGGGAAAATCAATGTGGAACAGACAAATAACAGAATACTGCCACCTTAATGAATACTTTTTAATTATTGATTCAGGTGGCAAAGTATGAGTATTTTTTGTTTAGTATTTTATAGTATTTCTTGTTTGTAGCAACTATTTCCTTAATGTATATAACCACCATTGCGAGAGAATCTGCTGAATGACTTCCAGAAAGCAAAATCCTCTACAGATCGCTGGGAGAAGTTAAGGAAGAGTTTAACTGGCCTGGTGTGTAAATCGGCATGACCCTATATCATGCAAGATCTTTGTCTTTTGTTAATGTGTTATCCTTTTATTCCAGCTAAGGATGTCTGAAGTCATTTTAAAATGTTTGTGGGTTATGTATTGTATTCAGGTAAATGGGGTTTATCTTAAAGGGGCTGTCTTCATACTGCAGTCAGGATGTGTCAAAATTGTTGATTTATTTTCCTTTCATGTGTTTTATCCTTGTCTAGGAATATAAAAAAGGATCAAATTCAGCAAAGGAAATTATGTTACAATATTGCTATCCTCGCTTGGATATCAATGTCAGCAAAGGTGTGAATCACTTGCTAAAAAGTCCCTTCAGTGTCCACCCCAAAACAGGTACATTTCTAGAGTTTCTGGTTCTGAGCTTTTCAGAGGTTCTCCTATCTTTTAAAGTGATGGCCTGACACAAAGCACATGATTGGTTGGGGTCTAACCGTAAGGACCCCACCAATTCTGAAAATGAAGGTGATACAGCACAGGTGTAGTGCTATGCCCCACTTTACATTACAGCAGTGCTCCTGGCCATATGCCTTTGCAGGAACCACTGCTTACCCTGCATATAGGGTGGTTGGGGCCCCTCCGTGTAAAGGAGAAATGGTGATGGAGGTGCAACACTGAATTAGTCCCTTAAATCCTCTTGAGTTGTACAGTACAAGCATTTAAACTAGATCTGCTTTGTCTTCTTTTAGGTAGAATTTCAGTTCCAATCGATTTAAAGAAGTTGGACAGTTTTGATCCATTTGCAGTCCCAACAATAAGGTAGCTTCAAGCATTAGCATCCTAAGTTGACTACTTACTGACTGTTCAATTACATGGTCCTTACATGTAAAGGGCTTAAATGAAGATTTTACATTTACTGCCTATTATTTTTTATAATTATTTTTTTGGATTATATTGCATGATTTATCTCATACCCACTAACTAGAACTCTTGTGTTAACAGTGTGGAAGAGAGTGAGAGGGGGGTAATGGAGAGATGGTGAGAGTGGTAGTAGTGGCTGTAGGTGGCCAAGAGTGAGAGCGACTTCATTATCTGCATGCTTGCACCTCTCTTGGGGGGCACTGTAGAGGTTTTAGGGGGGCTGCATCTACATAATAATAGTTGATGGCATCATTCGGAGACAACCTCTGATACTGCATTTGATTGGTGACTACATGGCGGAGACGCTCTTGTTGTGAGGTGCGTAGATTAAACCAGATAACCGGGAGGGAGGTAGTGTAACAATTAGTCTTTACTGAATATCTAAACACACATTTTATGCAATTTTACAATCCAGTAGCTTACAGTTCTTGTTACTGGTGGCCAAAAAAGGTTATTGTGCATGTATAGAGAGGTTTATGGCTACCTGCAACCAAATACGTCACTACGGCACTGAGAGCAGTACAATCCTGTAATCTGGGCTTTCCTAATTGAGGCTGAGTCTTCCCTCCCATTAGCTAGGAAGCTTTCTTCAAGGTATCTAGTCTGGGTGCCAGCTGAAACCGTTCTTAGAAGGGTCAAAGGGTCCTTGTACATCCTACCTACATCCGAACACAGAGGCAGTACAGGGGACAAGTGAACCCTGCTTATGTCAAATATACTTGAGCCGGTTTACTCCGGGTCCTGGACTGAGGGTTCTCACCAACAGCAGCAGCACTGAACTCCCCCTTACATATCAGGTAGTAATAAGCGTATACAGACAGTGTTGTTGTTGGCCACCCTCGGGTGGTCACTTTGTATTTGTTTATTTAACCCTCAAGTCACTGGGGTTAAAGATGTACTACTTGTTCCCAATATACATACTATTTATTCCATAATGTAACATGACTTTCTTTTTTAATACTTTAGCTTGATATGTAGTGAGCTGGACAATGTAAGCACAAAAGAAGAGGACCAAGGTAGCCCTAATGAAGGAGAGCCAGAAATTAAACGACGAACAAGAGGTAATTTTTTTAAATTCTTTATTTAAATGAAGCAAGAACACAGTTGTGCGGGCACCGCCCCGCAATATGGTACGACAGGAATAGACATAAGGGTTGAGTGTGAACAGGCTTTTATGCTGAAATCAGGAGCTCTAAACTGTTGACTTTAAATACAACAATATAAATACAGCAGACAACTAGCCAGAGACCTATCACCAGTTAGTGTATCTGATCTTCACTGCTGTTACTATAGGTAAAATTTAAAAAAATTTGCTGCTAAATTTCTAAGCCCTATAGCATCCTTAAAATAAAATTACCTTTAGCAAAATAATGCTGACATTGGTTAAAAAAAAAATTTTATTACCCTATTTTCTCCCTCTAAAACCTGGGTGCATCTTATCATCAGGTGCATCTTATAAAGCAACAAATACGGTATGTGGTGCGCTCAGGAGCTTAGACTGTGAATACTGGATGCTATCAGTCTCAGACACTCTAAGTTTGGGGGGGTTGTCTTTTTTTTTTCTTCAAAATCCTAATAGATTATATAATTTTACACATTTATCCTGCAGATTATAAAAGAACCAGCTTGGCTCCATATGTGAAAATATTTGAACAGTTTCTTGATGAACTGGACAAGTCTCGCAAAGGAGAAATGCTGTTGAAAAGTGGTACGTAGAAACATTTTTGGTGTATTTTCTTTAAGTTGCTTTGTAGTGATAATACCATGTAAATGAACCTAGTCACAAGTGCCATGCACTCGTCTAACATCTAGTAACAACAACTAAATAATACAGTATATTAAAATCACTTTACAAGTATAATAATCTAAAAGTATAACATTAGGTATTGGTGCTATCAAACTTTCTATCATTTGTGATAGGCTTTGGTGGTTGCAGTAATGTATATGTTTATGTGGAATAATCTGAAGATATATTACACTGAGTTTGAATTAATTTTTGCCATTGCATTATACAGTAATATATTGAATATAATTTTTTTCCCTCCCCTTAGATCTAAAGAAAGAGTTTTGAAGTTCCTGAAAACATCTCAGTCCTTGGCACACTACCTTTTAATGGCCTGGCTTCCCTCAATACAGACAACAACTTGTATTGGATGTAGTTTTATGATCCTGTTATTGGCCATTGAAAGGACAATTTGTATTCTAGTTTAGTACAGTTTCTATACTCACATGTGCTTTGATCTCATACATCGGTTGCCTCAAACAAATGTGTATAATTATATTCACCAGCAGAGTATAGAGGCTCTGATTATTGCACTTCCATTGTGTTTGTTCTTATTTTTCCTTGATCTTTATTGGTGTTTCCACATTTATATGGAGTACATTCACAAACAAGGAAAGGGCACAGTTGTGATTCAGAGCCTGATGTTAGCAGACACAACTGTAAAGCTCACAAAACCTATAATGCTGTGTATTCATTTATAAAAAAAAAAATAATCTAAGGGCACCTCTCTGCTCTTAGAACACAATATATTTTTAAGCCTATCAAATATTATTATTTCTGAATGCATTGCACAGACTCCGCAAGTCCTCCCATTCAGAGACACAGCAGGAGGGAATCTGTAGTGTGAATGGGCTCTTAAAGGGGATGTTTAGTTTAGATAATCTCGCTGATGGGTAGAATCCCCAACAAAGGCCAAAACTACTGTAATAAACACTGGAGCTTTTTCTCCCCACTGTTTGTTCTTGTTAAGAGGGGTTAGTCAACTTGTAAGGATAGGTCATTAATATTGGTATGGTAGGGGGATGATTCCCAGCAATCCTGCCAATCAGCTGTTTGAAGGGGCAATGCTGGAACTTAATGCATTATCACTACTAAAAGTAGGGTGACTGCAAAGAGTAGTACAGGAAAGTCTGGTTGCTTTTGTCAGCACTATAGTCCTTTCACACAGCTGAAGGAGTGCTGGGAGTCAGACCCTGGCTGATCCAATATTGGTTACTTATCTAGAGGACAGGTCATTTATTTTTTCAGGCTGAACAAAGTGTCTGTCATTATATAAAATTCATGATGTCACATGTCGAAAGTGTTTTGCGCTTTTAGACACCCAACATTCTCTAAGTTATGGTGCATTTACACAGATTTATCTGAGAGATTTTTTTAAGCCAAAGCCAGGAACAGACTATAAACAGGGATCAGGTCATAAAGAAAAGACTGAGATTTCTCCTCTTTTCAGATCATTTCTGGCTTCGGCTTCAAGAAATTGTCAGATAAATCTGTCCATAAGCCAACCCCCTCCCCCCAATTGTCGCCCACTGGCGATTTCAGCGATTAGTCATAGGCAGCTGTTTTGTGTTAGGTTCACAATTAAAGGGGAACTCCAGGTAAAGAGGGGGGGAGGCAATGAAACTTCTAAAGAAGAAAATAGCATTACTTACCTGTCTATTCCAGTTTTGAAACTTTGTTCTGTATTGTGTTTCTGTACTTCCTGGTTTAGCAGCTGTGCATAGTACTACAGGTTCCAGAATGCAATGCTTTCCCTCAGCTGTTCTTCACAGTCCCCCACCCTGCCCATTCCCCGCCCAAATCTGTTGGAGAACATCTAGGCTGTGTTCACACATTACAGTTTCATTGTTACTGAATTATTTGCAGTACTTAATCATTTCATTGTGTTCCCACCCGCACAGCACTCTGTATTCTCTACCTGTAACACCACACAGCACTCTGTACCTGTAACAGTGATATTGGAATAAAGTAAAGAACTTTTGAAAATTAATTTTTTTTTTCTCCTCATCTCTACGCACATATTATGATGAAGCACCTTTTATCTTTGAAGTTGAGCCCCACAATAAGGACTTTATCCAATATTCTCTTACATGGGATATACTGTTTATGCCTTGTTTTTTGTGCGGATCGTACTGACAGTGCTGGCGCTCTGATCCTCTGTGCCGTTTAGCATAATTTGATTGTGTTACTGCGTCATTTTTGTGAATATGCTGCAGTACTGCAATGAAACTCCAACATGTGTGAACACAGCCCTAATTTCACTGTAGACTTTTTGCACAATCAGTGAAGTTGCAGCAGCTGTGTCTGTCTGGTCAGAGATGGGGAATCACTCAGGGATTGGGGGATCCAGCCAAGCCTCCTGAGACATCACACCCTGCCTCCTGTCTGCATCATCAGCCTGTGCTCAGCAAACACACACAATGTGAGACAGAGGCATGGAACATTTGTCTCCTAAGGTGGGAGAGCAAAGGGAGCAGGAGACAATGTGAATTGTCACAGAGGCCATTTTTCTTAACTTCCTGGATGTCAATCAGCTACCAGTGTGGCAGAACTGTACAGATATGGTAATACATTGTATAGATACCTTTATATAACTTTTAATAGAAAACAAGTTTTCCTTATGTGGAGTTCCCCTTTAAAAACAGGATTGCTACAAGTTGCAGAATAATTCATTACAGCGTGGCCATAGCTGTACAGTTTCCCCGCTCCCAGCATCTTATCACAGATGCTGCCCGGGTGGGGAGAGAAGTCCGTTACAGGCATACCATGTTCATGTTCTGCGTGGAACAAGGAACGTGTGAATGTAGCCTTAAAGGAGAAGTCCGGCGAAAATTATTTTTTTATATGTTATTACTGATGGAAAGTTATACAATTTTCTAATGTACATTAATTATGGGAAATGCTCCTATACTGCTATTTCCCTTAATTTCGTGTACCAGGAAGTGTTAGAATTCTCTCAGAAGCAGTGACGTCACGACGAAAGGTGTAATTCCTATGGAGTGTCCAGCAGGGGGCGCACTATATATAGAAGTCAATGAGTACCATTGACTTCTATATATAGCGCGCCCCTGCTGGACACTCCATTGGAATTACAATGGATGTGTATGTAATGTAATATACAGTGTTTTTGATTGAATACATTTATGAAATACTTTGGGGAGCAAGTGTCCTTGCTCCCCAAAGTATTCCATAAATGTAAGCAATCAGTACATCACAGTACCGAACGCCCGCCACTGCCGCCGCTGTGGACTACTCTCAACTACTACTCTCCCCACCTGCTCATAGCATGTCAAGGTGATGGGAGAGTAGTAGCCGGGTTATATGGCTGAGATCGCCGCCGCGATGCCGCTCATCACTGCAGCTATCATCCCCCTCCGCTCCCCCCTCCTGCTGCTTCCTTACTCTATGTGATGGCTGACTTCCTGCCTGGCCCCCGGCACGTGTGAACGGAGAGCGGCGGCCCGGCAGGAAGTCAGCTATCACATAGAGTAAGGAAGCAGCAGGAGGGGGGAGCGGAGGGGGATGATGGCTGCAGTGATGAGCGGCTCCCCCTGCGCGGCATCGCGGTGGCGATCTCAGCCATATAACCCGGCTACTACTCTCCCATCACCTGCACATGCTATGAGCAGGTGGGGAGAGTAGTAGTTGAGAGTAGTCCACAGCGGCGGCAACGGCGGGCTTACTGTGATGTACTGATTGCTTACATTTATGGAATACTTTGGGGAGCAAGGACACTTGCTCCCCGAAGTATTTCATAAATGTATTCAATCAAAAACACTGTATATTACATTACATACACATACACTGTAATTCCAATGGAGTGTCCAGCAGGGGCGCACTATATATAGAAGTCAATGGTACTCATTGACTTCTATATATAGTGCGCCCCCTGCTGGACACTCCATAGGAATTACACCTTTCGTCGTGACATCACTGCTTCTGAGATAATTCTAACACTTCCTGATACACTAAATTAAGGGAAATAGCAGTATAGGAGCATTTCCCATAATTAATGTACATTAGAAAATTGTATAACTTTACATCAGTAATAACATATAAAAAAAATAATTTTCGCCGGACTTCTCCTTTAACCCTTTGAGGACCAGGCCCAAAATGACCCAGTGGACCGCGCAAATTTTGATCTTAGTGCTTTCGGTTTTCCCTCCTCCCCTTCTAAGAGCTCTAGCACTCTCAGTTTTCTATCTACAAGCCACGTAAGTGCTTGTTTTTTACAGGAATAGTTGTACTTTGTAATGGCGTCATTCATTTTACCATAACATGTATGATGGAATTCCAAATATATTATTTATGAAGATATAAATAGGTGAAATCGTAAGAAAGAATGCAATATGGTAACGTTTGGGGGGTTCCTGTGTCTATGTAATGCACTATATGGTAACAGCGACATGACACTATTATTCTATAGGTCAGTCCGAACACAACCATATGCAGGTTACACAGATTCTCTAATGTTATATATATTTTTTTATGAAATCCTTTTTTTTTGGCAATTAAATATTAATAAAATGGGCCTATTGTGACGCTTATAACGGTTTTATTTTTTCACCTATGGGGCGTCATTTTTTCCGCCATGATCTCTAGTTTTTATTAATACCATATTTGTGAAGATCGGACGTTTTGATCACTTTTTATTGATTTTTTTTAATATATAATGTAACATAAAATCGGTAATCTGCGCACTTTTTCCCCTCTTTTCGTGTACGCCGTTTACCGGTCGCAATGACGCTTGTTATATTTTAATAGATCGGACAATTACGCACGCTACGGTATATTATATGTTTATTTATTTTTATATGTTTTATTTATATAATGGGAAAGGGGGGTGATTTAGACTTTTATTGGGGGAGGGGTTTTGGGGTAGTGTAATAGTGTTTTGAATTTTTTTTTTTTTTACACTTTTGAAGTCCCTTTGGGGGACTTGTACATACATTACTTTGATTTATACACTAATGAATGCTATGCCATAGGCATAGCATTGATCAGTGTTATCGGCGATCTGCTCATTGAGCCTGCTTGTGCAGGCTCAGTGTAGCAGATCGCCGATCGGACCGCACGGAGGCAGGTAAGAGACCTCCGGCAGTCCGTTTTCCCGATCGGTAAATGACAGGGGACTCCCCCTGTCACTTACACTTAAACGCTGCGGTCGCGCCGCGATCGCAGCGTTTAAGGGGTTAATGACACGCGGCAGCGCGATCGCTGCAGCGTGTCATTACCGGTGAGGTCCCGGCTGCTGATTGCAGCCGGCCCCCACCTGCTATGAAGCGCGCTCCGCTCCGGAGCGCGCTTCGTAACGGGAATAACACTCAGGACGTAAGGTTACGTCATGGGTCGTCTGGGGACAGACTTCCATGACGTAACCCTACGTCCAGGGTCGTCTAGGGGTTAAGGGTCCATTTACACAAAGTTTTGAAGCCAAAGCCAGGAATGGATGTGAAAACAGGAGAAATCTCAGGCTTTCCTTTATAAACTGATCTCTTTATAGTCTGTTTCTGGCTTTGGCTTAAAATCTTTGGCAGATAACACATGCAAGCACAAGTTAAATTTATTAAAAGTAGGGATGGTCCGAACCTGTTTTGGTTCGGGTTCGTATAAACCCGAACTCTCTGCAATGATTCCTGCTGCCTGTCGGCTCTGTGGAGAGGGTGGATACAGCGGGTGGTCCTCCCCCTGTATCCACCCGCTGCACGGAGCGGGCAGACAGCGGGAATTTGAGGCCGAGTGTTCGGTTCATACGAACCCGAACCTCTGAGGATTCGGACCATCTCTAATTAAAAGGCTTCCGATAACAGCAGTGGGAAGGAGGGGAATCTCAGGCCTGGAGATTTACTAAATGAAACACCAGGAAAAGGGGGGTTAGGCCTCTCTTTAAACATAATAGCCTAGAGCAGTATTGGCAAACAACAAGGTGTTCTTATAACAGTCTTCATTGCACCAGGCCTTTTGGATAGGCCCAACCATGTGATCCCTGGACATATTCCATTAAAGGGGTAGTGTGGTGTTAAGCATTTATTCACTAAATAACACACATTACAAAGTTATACAACATTGTAATGTGTGTTATTTAAGTGAATGGCCCCCTGACCCATGTTTCCCCCCACCCACACTTGACCTGGAAGTGTGGTGCATTATACTTACATATCTGCTGTTGACCCCGGCCTGCCATCTTGGGATGATCACGTCATCTTCAGGAGGCTGACCGGACCGCTCCTGCACTCCCTCTTGCCACCCCCCCTCCAGCGCGTCATCAGCTGCTCAGCCGCGAATGGCTGAGCATAGTTATGCTCCATTCACTTCAATGGAACTGAGTTTCAAACCCCCACCCAATCTGGAGACAAGAGTTGTGCAAGAGTGGCCATGTTTTTGCAGCACTGGATAACCCCTTTAAAGGAGAACTCCAGGTAGAGGTTAAAAAAATAAAAATTCTGCAGAAGCATAAAGCATTACTTACCTGTCTATTCCATTTTTGAGACTACCAAAAATCCATTTGTTTTGGGGTTTTTTGTTGTGTTTTGTGTTTCTGCACTTCCTGGTTTATCAGTTGTACACAGTACTACAGGTTCCAGAATGCAATGCTTTCTCTCAGCCAGTGGTGAAGCTACCGCGGTCGCAGCAGTCGCCGCTGCGACCGGGCCATTACCAGGGGGCCCGTGGCGCCCCCCATTGTCACTGCACTGCCCCCCTCCTACTCCCTCTTGTGACCGCAAGCAGGGTTTTGCTTGTGGTCACAAGAGGGAGACTGGGACGGGCCCCCGACTGCCGCACGTCTCTCGGCTCCCATTATAATGGGCATCATAAAGGGGGATTACAATGGGGGGGGGGGCATCTACAAAGGGGGATTACAATGGGGGGCATCTACAGTTCCAGAAACATCACATGCTGCATTCTCGCTTCGATAGTTATTAAGGTTGGCCCGCGACCTTGTCCAATTTTTTATTTTGGCCCACTGTGTATTTGTTTCACACCCCTGATCTAATCTAAAACTTATGGGCTACCCCAGGGGTAGGGAACCTTGGCTGCCCGTGCATGATGGAAGTTGTAGTTACCCTGGGCTATTGTCAAGTCAGGATAACTTGCAAGCATTGTCCCTCCATCAACACTTCTCTACTAACTAGGGTGGGGATGACTGTATAAGTGCTGGATGTTTGACTGCTAGGACCCCCCATAATCATGAGAACTGGTGTCCTAAGCTCCTGATAAAATAGAGTGGTGGTCCTGGGTGCACACTACTGCTTCACTCATTGTCTACCAGACATGCTCTACAGGCACTCTGTGACCACCACTCCACCATAGATGGTAATACTCCAGTGTAAACCTTTTATAGCTAATACCATATGTATGACTGTGTAATGGCAAACTCACACATCCTAACGCTAATACTGTCCATATAATCTATTTTTGTTTCAATAAGAGGCGGTTCACAGTGCATTACACAGCAGCACGCCCTATGGGAGCCATGTGTGAGAGACACCAGCAGCTGTGCACACCTCCCCACGTGTCTCCTAGCAGCAGGTGTGACCCCCGGAAGTACACTCCTCCTGCGCCGCGATATCCCGGAAGCAGTTCGCTCTGGGCGTTCTTTCTTCAGCCATCTTGGATCTGAACTCCTCACACAGTAAGTGTCTCTTTTGAATCCAGTTTCATCCTGAACGTTCTCTAAGTAAATCCTTGTTTAGAAAGCATCCAGGGTGAGGGGAGGGTGCGGTGTGTGAGGCGCTGGCTGTTTGGCGGCGGAGCGGGCTCCGGCTGACTGTTGAAGTGCCTGGGACCGTGCCGGTACCGGGGAAGTAACATGGAGCTCGAGGGGGAGCGCAGGTTCGCGGCTGTTGCGGGGGTAAAAGCCCGAGTAGCCCCTGGTGTTGTGTTAGCGCCCCGCTGTGGCCCTCCAGACCATGTGCGGGGCCCCGGGAGCATGGCCCTCACTCGGGCTGGATGTGTCCTGTGTGGGGCTCCGGCCTGTGCCCGACCCTGGCCTCACGTCTCCTCCACAACTCTCATGTATCTCAGTATAAGCAGCTGACAGGCCATAGCTGCCCTATGGGTGGGCCAGGTGTGTAAGCTGCCTGGAGCCTGGGCAGCAGAGCTTACCATCTATCTCTATAAGGCCAAGCTGCTGGGTTATGGTCTCTAGTCTGACCAGACTGCACACTCACATAGTCACTGACATATACTCCCTAGAGGGGACTACAAGGCCCATGTCTGATAATGTCAGCTACACCATGTCCCATCTGAAGACCTTCCCATAGCCTGTGAGTAAATGGGGTTTCCACATGCAATGTCCTAATGGCTGACTATGGAGCTAGTCTAATGTGGGTTTGTAGTGGAAATACCCCCGGTAACAGTTCTCCCTCAGGACTCCATGTTGGAGTCACAACACACAAGTGCCATGTTTTCCATAACTAAAAAAAGAAAAAAGTAAATTGCAGATTTGATTTATATCCCATTTAGTGTTGATTTAGGCTTTAAAAGTTAGTGGCAGGTACACTTAAAAGGGAACATTGTAGTTGGAGATACGTGGTTATGTTGGGAAAAACTTTTAGCTGTCTGCAGACATATATCTTAGGGTCCTATTACATGGGCCAGTGAAGGACCCATCAATACTGTAAACGAGCACCAATCAGCACTTGTTTACTGGGCATATTACACGGCCTGATAGTTTAGCAAGGGCTGCACGGAGATCATTAGTGATGTCCGTACAGCCCTTGCCCAAACAGTTAATACTTTACCTGTCCGCGCTCCTGGTCTTCTCCTGCGCTCTGTGTGCATCCCATTGGGCCGATTATCTATCCGTGTAATAGGGCCTTCAGTGTGCCCCCTACCACATTTGTTTGTTTCAGTGTGCTAAAAGTAGCCTAAATGTCACTGCCTTCTGCACATCTGTGTATTTATTTGGGCACCCAAAACCATTTGAGTCCCACCAAAAAAGTTTATGCTCCCAGTTGTGCCACTTTTGGACTAGAGTGGGCACACTGAAATGAATAAATCTAGTGGGGAAACGCTGTGGTATATGTGGGCATTTCATTCTCCCAGGTTGCTTATTTATACCGGAAAACTTGCTTCACGTTGACTGTGAACATACCCTAGAAAGAGCAGGGGTTTGCATCTGTTATATTGACCAGGGTGTAAAATTTAGACTGGTGCAAACTGCCCACAACAACCAATCACAGCTCAGCTTCCAGCTCTGGTGAAAGGAAAGAGGAGCTGTGATGGGTTGCTGTGGGCAGTTTGCACCAGTCTAAATTGTACACCCTTTGATAAATCTCCCCCCTTAAAGTCCACTGACTATTCTGTGGGTCACGGACAGTAAAGAGGATGGTTAGTGGTATGTTAAATCTAGGCTCCACTTTAGAAGAATTAGTCTAGGTGTACTTGGCAGCTAGTCTATTCTATGAAATTGGTTCTAAAGTACAATAAAAAACAAGCAGACATTTCATATGATCTCATGACTAAAGGATTGTGTTCATATCATCTTCAGAAATGCCTGGTGAAGCCACAGAAACAGTCCCTGTTGCGGAGCAAGAACTCCACCAGCCTCAAGCTGAGACGGGTAAGTGCATGCCCATCTTCTCAGATTCTAGCTCCTTTCCATATGCTCCTTCAGACAGCCACTCCCATGGCCAGGCTATAATCTCTGGCTTCTTTATGAGCTCCTCCATGTTTATTTAACAGTGACTCCACCGGATATGTGACACTTGGAGGTGTAGAAATGCTGATGAATGAGTAGAATCCGCAGTTGTGACCTGAGTACACATTGGGGGAGTGACTATTGTAGTACTCACGGGCTAACTGCTTGTACTAGTCTGGTCCCACTGCACGTTGACCAGGACGCATTTATGTTCTTGGTATACATTGTTTTGTAACTTGCCCTGCACTGACTTGTTTTTGCAGCTATAGCCCATAACATGCAGTCTTTTATTGACCCACCACCACAAAATCTTCTCACTATTGTGGGCTTCTTAACATGGTTTATTTCTAGAGATGAGCGAACCTCGAGCATGCTCGAGTTGATCCGAACCCAAACTTTCGGGATTTGATTAGCGGTGGCTGCTGAACTTGGATAAAGCACCAAGGCTATGTGGAAATCATGGATATAGTCATTGGCTGTATCCATGTTTTCCAAACAACCTTAGGCTGCATTCCCACGTTCCGTGATCCGTCAGGATCACGGACGTGGAATGCATGTACCAGAGTCCCCCCGTGCCCGGACAGAATCTGTAATTAGATGCTGGGAGCGGGGGAGACTGTATTCATAAGCGCCGCACTGTAGTAACAGCACCGCGCGGCTGATTCATTACAGCGCGGCGTTTATGAATACAGTCTCCCCCGCTCCCAGCATCTAATTACAGATGCTGTCCGGGCGCGGGGGGACTCCGGTACATGCATTCCACGTCGAACGTGGGAATGCAGCCTTAGAGCTTTATCCAAGTTCAGCAGCCCCCGCCAATCAAATGCTGATCATTCGGATGGACCCGAACCCGGTTCGCCCATGTCTATTTATTTCACTTTTTTCACTATACAAGTGGAATATTCTTTACTAGAATGTATGATTGGGAGTTTTGATTCCAGCATACTCCTATACTTGTTACCTGTCGGATGGACATTGATACTTGGATGGGAAGAATAACATTAGCCACAGCCATTACAGTTCAGTGTGTTTGAATCTTTATACATTAACTTTACATAAGACTAAAAGATTCACTTTGTTAGGGCTTTTTCCCACTTTACGTAAAACATGGACAGGGAAGCCCTGTCATGGTGTCTTTCCCTGCGTGGCATTAAATTGACTCCACTACAGGGCTTCCCTGTCTGTGCTGTCTGTGTTTCACAGAACATGGGGATAAGCCCTTAGGCTTGTTTGGTTTTCACCTGTAACTCCAATGACTAGTGTGTGTGTGTGTGTTTTCAAGTATGGGGTAGAAATAATGGTCCCCTGATGCTATTACAGTAACTTCTCCTGCACCCACGGGCGAGGCTGCTGCACCCACAGAAGTGCCTGTAGTAGCTCAGGAGAAAAAGCCTGTCCCTCAGAATACCGAGGTGGCTAGTCAGGCTCGGACTGCACAAGCCAAAGCCGCTCCTGAGGCTTCAGGTAGGTATCTTTTTCCATGGGTAATAAAAATGTTTGCTATAATGTCCACTGTAACACTTTGCATGAACCACTGGGGTCCACAGGAACCCTGTATATCCTTTGAGCTCTAGTCAGGGAAGCTCAAAGATTCTTTCCAAAGCCGTAAACATGTGAGCCAAATTCTATCACTGCACAAGATTTACAGAAAGCTTTACGCGCTTCTATACCAAGTACTTTTGAGACAGAAATGGTCTGAAGGATCCACAAGACCATTTCTCAGGGTTTCCAGTGCTGTGAAAAGGTTGGGAATTGCTGGTGTACACTCTCCATCTCAAGTGGCCACAGATTACTATGCAGCCTGGAAATTTTTCTTTATGGCACTTGTAGTAAGGTGGCCTTGCTTTAGGTATTCTTGTTTGGTCTTTGTCTGTCTCCAATTTTTTTTCACCTCTTAAAAAAAAAACCTCCACCCTTGTGTGCTAATCTCCTTTGTGGGAAAGTGCTGAGTGAGTACATCAATTGAAACATTTCCTTCAGTGCACGGTCTGCTGATTACAACCTATTTTTTGTCACTGGCTTTACACTGTGTGCCACGTTCATCCTGTTTGCCTCAAGAGTGCCCATCGAGTGCCCATTGGATGCTCATTGTCTTTGCGATTCTATAGTAGTGCCATGTGTACAGGATATGCCATTACAGTACAGTGGCATGCGTACAGGATATGCCATTACAGTACAGTGGCATGGGTACAGGATATGCCATTACAGTACAGTGGCATGCGTACAGGATATGCCATTACAGTACAGTGGCATGCGTACAGGATATGCCATTACAGTACAGTGGCATGCGTACAGGATATGCCATTACAGTACAGTGGCATGCGTACAGGATATGCCATTACAGTACAGTGGCATGCGTACAGGATATGCCATTACAGTACAGTGGCATGCGTACAGGATATGCCATTAATGATAGGTGCAGGTCCCAGAATTGGGACCCACATCTATTTCTGCCCTGGTTACCGTAGCTAGGATTCAGAAAACACCTAAGTGTGCTGTGTAACGCTGTTATTTTAACTCCCATTGAAAGTCATAGGAGTCACAAATACATTGTATTACTGATTTATTGATAAGCAAATGAAGATGGGAATGCCAGTATAAAAATGTGCAAATACCTTGCATTTACTCTTGAGTCATGTGTTAAAGGGATTATCCCAAGATTTAAGAGTTCGTCCTGGGCCCTCCCAATCTGTCAGCCTAAAAACAGCTGGTTTCACTGGGATATGTACAGCTGCATGCAAAATAAACCATGCTGGCTTGCAGTAACCAGTGACACTAATGTTGCCTTGGTAGCCATGCCTGTATGCCGCAGTCCCAACCTGGTACATGACCTGAAAAAAAACAGCTTTCTCCCTGCTCAAGAAACCTATTACCTAACCACAGGATAAGAGAGAAGTTTAAATGTTAACATAAGCTCAGCATCAGTTTCAGTCTGTGACCATAAGGATGGTATACTTTATTTTGGAACTACAAGTACATTTGGGTTATCTTTTTATTGTCAATCTATTCAGTCACAGATGGCATCTCCTCTCCCCCTGGCGCACCCGCACCCACTGCTACTTCAGGTATGATGGGAGTGTTGCTACTTTGTGCACTAATAGTGTGACGTGTTCAACTAACATTATCTCGTGTAGATGTTATTAGTACCCTAGCTGAGCAGTGCCTGTTTCTTGTGAATATAAAGCTAGCTTGCTCCTACTTGTTCTGTTACTGTAAACTGTTCAGGCATCATGTGTATCCGCTATTGAGTGGGTTATCTGCTATGCCCTGTGTATGGTGAAAAAGTGGCACACTTTAGATTGGCTGAGTCTAGCAGCTTGTGACTACAGTTGTCTTTGAGACTCTATTGCGTGTGTAGCAACTTATTAAGTTGTGATATGCAGCACTTTATAGGTTTACTCCGATAATCGTGAATCTTTCTTGTTTAGCTCCAAAAACAGAGCAGCCTGCTCCGGTGGCTCCAGTAGAGTCTGCTGCTAATACTAAGGCTCCAGGTATTTTTGCTTGTCTAATCCCGTTTGCGGTGTTGTCTAACATTTCCCAGTAGATTATGTATGCATATGTACAACTCCAATAAATGATGGGACAGTTCACTTGAATTGGGGTGTGGCCCCCACCCCAGTTGGAGGATTAGGCCTTGTGGCTGCTGATTTGACCAATACCACTTGTGACTGGCTTTTATCTCTTACGTTAAGTTACGTTAAAGGGTCTACCATTTCTAGTCTAGTTGTATATTTGCAGTGGTAAGACCATTGCCATTTCTAGGCACATAAACCCACTTCAGAGACAAAGCCTTCACCAGTTGAAATCCCTGCCTTGCCTACGTCTGATGCCAAGGCACCAGGTATCACGATTGGACTTTGTCTACTTATACAGAAATAAAATAATATTTGTGTGTTATAGGGATGCACGATGCACCGAAATATCGATACTACTATCGATATTTCGGGCAAAAAAACGGTTCGATACCAGGATTTCCTGGTATCGAAACTTTGTTAATTAGCATTATAGCGCAGTTTAACAAAGTATAGAGCAGAGAACACGGCCGGCGGCTATCTGAGCGCCGGCCGTGTTCTCTGTGTGCCGCCCCCTGCTCCCACCTGTCACTTCCTCCGCGCTCTCTCTCCCTCCGTTCCCGGCGGCGCCAATTTCAAATAGCCGGCACATAGCAATTGCTAGTGCCGGCTGTGTAACTCTGTAGATGCCGCTGTCACACTGACAGCGGCATTAACCCCTCCTGAGCCGCTCCGTATGCAGCAGGGGTCGGCTACTGTGTGTAGCAGACCCCCGCTGCCGGTGTCTCTCTGATAATAGGGTCCGGCTCAGCCAGACTCTGTTATCAGGGAGATGATTTATGTGGCATGTGGAGCTGCACGCAGGAGAGCGGGACGTCCGGGAGAGGAGGACAGAGAAGGCTGGAGGTGAAGAAGCTGAAGACGGAGAGCGGGGGTCGGGGAGAGGAGGACGGAGGAGAAGGCTGGAGGTGAGGAGGCTGAAGAGGGAGAGCGGGCGGTCCGGGAGAGAGGAGGACGGAGGAGAAGGGAGAGGAGGTGAGGAGGCTGAAGAGGGAGAGCGGGCGGTCCGGGAGAGAGGAGGACGGAGGAGAAGGGAGAGGAGGTGAGGAGGCTGAAGAGGGAGAGCGGGTGTCGGGGAGAGGAGGACGGAGGAGATGCGGCCACTCCATCTGGCTGCACTGTGAGGTGGGGGCCGCAGGACTGTGAGGAGGAGCGGCCAGGGCCCTCAGATAACTCCCGGGCAGACATCAGTGGGGGATGACCAGGAGGTCGGCCGTGCTCTGATGGGGGAGGGGGGCTGTAACCTGCAGATTACCCTGCCGCCCAGATCCTGGTCACCAAGCCCTGGAAGCACGAAATGTGCAACTACAACCCTCATCATCCCAATAGCTGAAGTTTGTGTTACATGACTACAGCCCCCACCATCCCCTTGATAGCTGGTGTGTGTTACATGACTACAGCCCCCACCATCCTCCTGGTAGCTGAAGTGTGTTACATGACTACAGCCCCCACCATCCTCCTGGTAGCTGAAGTGTGTTACATGACTACAGCCCCCACCATCCTCCTGGTAGCTGAAGTGTGTTACATGACTACAGCCCCCACCATCCCCCTGGTAGCTGAAGTGTGTTACATGACTACAGCCCCCACCATCCTCCTGGTAGCTGAAGTGTGTTACATGACTACAGCCCCCACCATCCTCCTGGTAGCTGAAGTGTGTTACATGACTACAGCCCCCACCATCCCCCTGGTAGCTGAAGTGTGTGTTACATGACTACAGCCCTCATCATCCCAATAGCTGAAGTTTGTGTTACATGACTACAGCCCCCACCATCCCCTTGATAGCTGGTGTGTGTTACATGACTACAGCCCCCACCATCCCCCTGGTAGCTGAAGTGTGTTACATGACTACAGCCCCCACCATCCCCCTGGTAGCTGAAGTGTGTTACATGACTACAGCCCCCACCATCCCCTTGATAGCTGAAGTGTGTTACATGACTACAGCTCCCACCATCCTCCTGGTAGCTGAAGTGTGTGTTACATGACTACAGCCCCCACCATCCCCTTGATAGCTGAAGTGTGTGTTACATGACTACAGCCCCCAGCATCCCCCTGGTAGCTGAAGTGTGTGTTACATGACTACAGCCCCCACCATCCCCTTGATAGCTGAAGTGTGTGTTACATGACTACAGCCCCCAGCATCCCCCTGGTAGCTGAAGTGTGTGTTACATGACTACAGCCCCCACCATCCCCTTGATAGCTGAAGTGTGTGTTACATGACTACAGCCCCCACCATCCCCTTGATAGCTGAAGTGTGTGTTACATGACTACAGCCCCCACCATCCTCCTGGTAGCTGAAGTGTGTTACATGACTACAGCCCCCACCATCCCCCTGGTAGCTGAAGTGTGTTACATGACTACAGCCCCCACCATCCCCCTGGTAGCTGAAGTGTGTTACATGACTACAGCCCCCACCATCCCCCTGGTAGCTGAAGTGTGTTACATGACTACAGCCCCCACCATCCCCCTGGTAGCTGAAGTGTGTGTTACATGACTACAGCCCCCACCATCCCCTTGATAGCTGAAGTGTGTTACATGACTACAGCCCCCACCATCCCCCTGGTAGCTGAAGTGTGTGTTACATGACTACAAACCCCACCATCCTCCTGGTAGCTGAAGTGTGTGTTACATGACTACAGCCCCCACCATCCCCTTGATAGCTGGTGTGTGTTACATGACTACAACTCCCATCATCCCCAGCTAGCTAGTGTTTCAATTTCTATTCTTGTGAGGGTTTTTTATGTAATTTATTCAGTATCGAATTGGTATCGAGCATTGAAAAAAAAAAGTTGGTATTGGTATCGAAACTCAAAATTCTGGTATCGTGACAACACTAGTGTGTTATGCTATCAGCATAGTGGTCACTTTGTTCATATTCGAGAGGTGTAATAGAGCAGTTATAGGATAGTGTCCCAGAAAGGCATTTCATGGGGAATTTAAGTATTTACAATCCAGACTTGCTAATGCCCCCATAAGACATTGTGTCTGCATGCTATGTGTAATCACTACCATGTAGTGTTGTACAGAGGAGACAACCCTAAAGCTGCCAATAGTAATATGTATGTGTATATTTGATTTAGCCTCAAAAAACAAGCGTCCATCCACCGAGACCCCTAAAGCTGCTGCTGAGTCCAAAGCTGAAGGTACAGAGAAACAAAATGGCTTAGAAATAGAGGGGTTGGCACAAGATTAAGAAAGTGCTGCAATAAATAAGTATATTATCTTTTTAGCACGAAAGAAAAAGTCCAAGTCTGCTGGCCCTAAAGTTCCTGTTGCTGAGTCTAAAGCATCAGGTATCCTGGTTGCATGGCTTTGCATGCCGTCTTCTACAGGAATCTAAATAAGTAATGATCCAGTTTTCTCTGGGTATGGGAGCAAATACAGAATCTAAACTATACTCTGTATTGTTAACAGTACCTGCATGCGGAATTGACTTTTGTGTGTTGATTTTGTATGGCATCTGTTGTTGAGAAGGTTGTCATCTTATGATGAGATAGAAGTTGATTTTCAGTGTTTTATCCACAGGCCAGCTGATAATGGCTATCCTGATATTGTTAAATGTTATGCCTTTTGGCATCCCTAGCTGGTATAAGAAGAGGGACTATGCTATCGGCCTTGTGGATCTTGTCCTTCCTAGCCAATGCACTGTTCTCTGCATATGATTCTTACCTGTATTGGTTTCATCTGTCTGGGTTAATGTGTTCATGGATATGGAGAGGTTGTTCAGCTAAATGGCAATATATTAACAGACAATAGCATGAGGACTCTGAACACCTTTGTCATATTCTACATATTCTAAATATCTTTGTTTTTTTTAGCTCCTAAACTAGAGACCCCTCCCTCTGTAGTCACTGCTGAGTGTGTTGAATCAAAAGCACCAGGTACCTTTTTGTGGAGTGTTAGGTTTTTCAAACTGATGGTAAATTTATTAAGTTGCACTTAGGCTAAATGCTTAGTGTATTTTTCTTATTTAGAAAACAAAATACACAGTGAAATAAACCTTATATTTTGTCGGGTTGTGGGTATGGCTTGGCCCCCATTTCCCGGTGAGTGAGGATATTTATTTTCATCTTAGCTCCTGAAAACAAAACTGCACCTGAAAAAAGTCCTGAAATACCTGTTGTGGAGTCCAAAGCTCCAGGTATAGTGTGCATTGTGGGAAAAACAACACCCGCCGTTCATCTAATTTTTCATATAATTTTCTGCCTAGGGCTTTTGCATGAATGTCACCCAATTACAAAGTAATCCTATGTACACTGAATGTTTTGCAGCAGTTGCTTTATTTCCTACTGCTCTATGCATCAAGGTGTCCTTGTATAGCACCAGCCTTAGACTGGAAGCACATGAAGTTTTTGATGCACTTGAAGGGGGGCACGGATGCTACAGAGGCTGAAGCTGTCAGCATTGGGATCTCCTGGCATCATGAATAAATGACATCTGGAGAGCTTCCTGGTGTTGTCAGTGAAGTCCTGCAAAGATTTAAAGACTGTCAGCTCCCCTGGCGTCATATTGATACATGATGCCAGCCCGCAGCTTCTTGATCCATAGCATCCGTGCTCTACAGAGCGTGTAAATGCCTTCTAATGCACAGAGCGTGTAAATGCCTCCTTAGGCTAGGTTCACACTGCGTTTTCAGCATCCGTTTAACGCATCCGTTTTTGAAAAAAACGCATAAAAAACGGATTCATTTGTGTGCATCCGTTTTTCCATTGACTTCCATTATAAAAAAAAAAACGGATCCGTTTTTTTTGACGGACCAAAACGGACAAAAAAACGTTGTTGACCCTATTTTTCTGGACGTTAAAAAAAACACGGATCCGTTAAACAGATGCTGAAAACGCAGTGTGAACCTAGCCTAAGATGCCACCTCTTTGAGCAGCAGTCAGAGGTGGTTGCAGCAGGAAGTAGAAGTCCTGCCTATATTTCATTCCCCTTCAATCCATTTCTGACTTTTGCTCAAAAAGATGTCAAAACTGCATGAGTTTCTATTCCTGGAATATGTTCACACAGGCTTTGTTTTTGGTTTTATAAACAGCTGAAAAAGTCTGAAAAAAGTGTGAACGGGAAAAACTGCTAAAAATAGGGTTAAAAAATAGTGTGTGAACATAGCCATATATTGACACTGTCTCGCTTTGCCAGCAGCATTTTTCTTTTTAATTTCAGCCTGAATTTCAGGTTTCCTTCACGTCCATGTGCACTAACCATTTATGTATATTTTACTGCAGTGATAAGATAATGTGTTCATTTTGCCAAGTTTATAATGTCTAACAATTGGCTGGAATTGAGCAGTTTGTGGCATATGTTGCCACTACTGCCATTGTTACATTGATAAGTAATCATAGGGGATTGTACAGCTTTTCCCACCGCTCCCCGTATATGAAATATCAAAGTTGCTAAATTATTTTCCCAGCAGAAATTGGTAATTTAGCTTACTGAGAACCAAGTCTGTTTGTCACATGTAGTAATATGTAAGTTTATGCTTAATATTCATCAATCTTTCTTGTTTAGCTCCAAAAACTGAGCAGCCTGCCCCTGTGGCTCCAGTAGAGCCTGTAGCTGATGCTAAGTCTCCAGGTATTTTTGTTTGCCTAATCCTGTTTGCAGTGTTACCTAACAATTCTTAGTGCAGAGTACTTTATATATAAAGGTATTATATATATATATATTGTGTGTGTGTGTGTGTGTATGTAGAACTGCATCATGGACTGTCAGTAATTCTACAAAAGCTGCAGATGTGACTTCAGGTTTAGTGTATTTGAGAGACAAGGCTGAACGCAGTAGCTTTCCCTGATCTCTGTGGGTGCTGGTAGAGCCACAAGCACTGTTGCAGGTTTACTTTCCTGATGTTTATGAACCTTTCTTTTTTCAGTTCCAAAAACCGAGCAGCCTGCCCCTGTGGCTCCAGTAGAGCCTGTGGCTGATACTAAGGCTCCAGGTATTCTCCATTGCCTAATCCAGTTTGCAGTGTTGCTTAACATTTCCCAGTAGATAGTAATAAAATATCTATCTTACATAGAGCTGTATTAATAGTTACCCCCATTAGGCCTAGTAGGCGCTGGTTCAACCATTACCACTGTTGCTTACCCTTTTAGGGCCCATTCACACTGCGAAAAACAGGTGGAAATTCCGAGCAGAATCCCTGTCGCTGACTCCACTCAGAATACCGCCGGCCTCACTGTCCGTTTTATGTGGAAGATGCCTCCGCTCTCCTCTCAAAGAATTGACATGTCAATTCTTTGAGCTGAAAGCAGAGGCGCCCTATACATAACACTGAAACAGTGAGGCACGTGGGGATTCTGCTCGGATTTTCTGCCTGTTTGCAGTGTGAACAGGCCCTTAGCATGTTATTACACGGGCCGATAATAACATGGGCCGATAATAACTTTAAACGAGCGCTGATTTGCTAGATCGGCACTCGTTTACTGGGCCTATTCCATGGCCCGATTATCGTTTAACAAGGACTGCATGGACATCGTTACCGATGTCCTTGCAGCCTTTGCTTAAGCTTTATACATTACCTATCCATGCTGCAGGGCTCCTCTTGTGGTCGTCTTCTCCCTGGGTCCCGCGCACTCCAGCTTCAGAGCGGTCTGTCAGCTCAGACAGGCCGCTCTGAAGCTGGAGTGCATGGGACCCAGGGAGAAGACCGCAAGAGGAGCCCTGCAGCCTGGATAGATAATGTGAATAGTCAGTCACTGGCCGCGCACCGCTATTACACGTGACGATGCGCGGTCGGTGCCCGACAAACCTATATCAACGATCAGCTGTTGTCATCAGCTGATCATTGTATTTATTCCACGGATCCGTGGAATAGGCACCTTAGACTTGCCAACATTAGAAGCTCTTGATACCCTATACAGCAGGGATGGGGAGCCTTCCCTCATTTTCATCATGCCTGAACAGCCAAAGATTTTGTTTTGACTGTCAGGGTATGATGGGATTTGTAGTTTTACAACAGCTGAAGGTTCCCCATCTCTGCTTTACAGCTTTGTTGTATATATGAAGTGCATGGTGCTAGGGTCACTGCCATATGTACTCTCTTCAGAGAGACAGCCCCCACCAGCTGAAATATCTGTCTTGCCTGCTTCTGATGCCAAGGCACCAAGTATGATAGTGTATGGGAAACGTAAACAAAAAATGCAGTGTGAACCCAGCCTTACTACACACTATTTCTATTTATGAGAAAACAGTTGACAGAAGTGTACATTGTGCTATCCTCTATTGTTCCTAGAAATGTACCTATGATTTTACACCTACATGTTAACAATTGGGGGAGCCCCCTAGCAACCCAGAAATTGTGTACTCTTGCCTATGGACAGTGTTTGTTGTAGCTAAACCTCATATAGTTGGGTATAGCTGAAGTTGTACACAGCCATATTCTGTCAAATATACAGAGTTGCTTAGGTGTATTGAGTATCTAATGTAGCCACACATGCCGCCATTGCAATGGCTGGTGTTTTCATTATGACACTGTACAGACGAAGATGTAACTGATTATTAACGGAAACCTGTCACTTTCTTTCGGCCTTAATCATAAGTCATTGGGCGATTTCTGGCGGCTTCGGCACCACCAGAACCTTCTTTATTAGCCAAGGCTAGTGGAGGTACTCTGGAGACTCAAAAAACAAACAAACCCACTAAATATAAAGTTATATTAAAGCAATGTAGAAAGGTTGCCACGCTGTGCTGACAATGGGCAGCCTTCCCCAGGTACTTTATATGAAAGAATGATACATCTATTTTATTACATAATTTCTTTGAGTCTCTGGAGTACCCCTTTAAGTTGTCTATAACCTAGATCTTGAGAAGTGTGTCTCGCTGAGTGAGGATGTCTATTTTTGTCTTAGCTCCAAAAAACAAACCTACACCTAAAAGTCCTGCAAAGCCCAAAGCTCCAGGTACCATGTGCAGTGTGTGGGGAAAACTAACATGCCCCATGTAACGTTTTGACGTTTTTGCCATGATATACTTATCTCATGACTTGCATGAAAGTCACACAATGCATGGTAATACTGTGGACATCAAATATTTTGTGCTATTTGCTTATTCATGAATCTTTCTTGTTTAGCTCCAAAATCCGAGCAGCCTGCCCCTGTGGCTCCTGTAGAGCCTGTAGCTGATACTAAGGCTCCAGGTATATTTGCTTGACTAATCCAGTCTGCAGTGTTATCTAACAATTCCCTATAGACAGTAAACCTAGGTTTACACTATTGTTTGTGTTTTTTTTTTATAATTTTATTTTCCTTCAGTTTCTTTTTACCAAAAACGGATGAAAAAAACATGCATTTGTGCATCAGTCTTGATACGTTTTTCCATTGACTTTGTACGCTTTCTAATTCTAAGCTGGAAAAGCTGCAGATGAGGCTTTATATTTGGAATGCTTTTCCACACAGATAATCTGACAGATTTTTGAAGCCAAAGCCAGGAACAGACTATAAACCGAACAGGTCATTAAGGAAAGACTGAGATTTCTCCTCTTCTCAAATCCATTTCTGGTTTTGGTTCCAAAGATCTTTCAGATATCTGTGTGAGTAAAAGGACCCTAGTGTCTGAGAGACAAGCCTACATATTTAAGGAGTGCACTTATTACCCTTCCCTGATCTACTGTGGGTGCTGGTAGAACCACAACCACTCTTGCAGGTTTACTCTCGTAATATTCATAAACCTTTCTTTTTCAGTTCCAAAAACTGAGCAGCCTGCCCCTGTGGCTCCTGTAGAGCCTGCAGCTGATACTAAGGCTCCAGGTATATTTGCTTTGACTAATCCAGTTTGCAGTGTTGCCTAACAATTTCCCATACACCGCTAAAAGAATTAGTATATACTGTACACATTGTATATACTGACTAGTAATTCTACACATGATGAGACTACACAGATGAAGCCACAAGTCCATGATTTCAGAGTAGTGAATACTTTCAGCTTCCCTAATTCATTGCGGGTGCTAGTAAAACAAATGCCATTGTTGTCCCTTTACTGTGTACTGTATATTTGTAGTGCATGCTTCTCTCCAGAGACACATCCTCCACTAGCTGCATCATTGCCTACTTCTAATGCCAATACACTAGGTAGCATCATATGATTATTCTTGTGCTTGGGCAGAATGTGCTTCTTTATATATATATATATATATATATATATATATATATATATATATATATATATATATATATAATTATATTAAGATATCTGCCAGAATAGATTTAATCAATTGGGAACAATTTCTTAGTAGATAGAGCCCCAGCACAGGCTTACTACCAGCTGCTCATTATCATTATCCTTTAGGGTGACTTCAAACGTACCGTATCGCAGCGGATTTCACACTTCAAATTACTCAGTGAAATCAGCTGTGATACTGTGCACTGTTCTCCCCTGCCCCCTTAACCTACTGCTGCCTAGAGCCATAGGGAATGACAGCATACAGTATCACAGCAAAACTCGCAGCGTGAAATCTGCTGCAATACTGTATGTGTAAAGGCACCCTTAAACTAAAATTCATGAGATTTATGATTGAGATTCTTTCAGATTTCGATCTTTCCTCCATTTTTATTTGTCGTCAAGTTTGATCGTTGCCTTCTGTGACACTGCCAGTGTTTTCCGCTGTCTATTTTCTTGAATGTGGCTATGTATTCTCTGGAAGAAAGAAGAAACGTTTTTGTTATGTACTGTGCAGCCTCTTTAGGCTTTAAGGCTTTTGTGTATAGTCTACATGATCTGATTGAAGGTGTCTTGTTTAGCTCCAAAGTCAGAGACCCCATCTGAGGTTACAGCAAGCCCAGCTGCTGATTCTAAAACTCCAGGTATTTCCTGAGTATAAGGTGTTTGTTTTTTTTGTTTTTTTTTTTTATTTCTGTGCAATGAATTTTTCCTCTCCATGTAGCTCCAGCATCACAATTATCACTTTCCAATCCCCCATTAGTGTTTCAGAAGACCCAGATGTTGTGGTTGCATGTTATGTGTAGTTATTACACAGATGAGACACCCCTAAAGCTGCAGTAGTAATATGTATGTGTATATTTGATTTAGCCTCAAAAAACAAGTGTCCACCTCCCGAGACCCCTAAAGCTGCTGCTGAGTCCAAAGCTGAAGGTACAGAGAAACCAAATTGCTTAGAAACAGATGTTAGCAGCAAGGCTGCACGGTCAGGTACATTGCTTTGGGTCTTTTTACATTAACAGGCCGGTGGGAGGATGCCAGGGGGGACACCCAGTTCCCTTTCACGGCGCCGGTCTATTCATAAGCACCGTCCCGACCACAGAGCACTGGGGCCAGCCTGTGTTCTGAGGGTAGGCTGGTGCTTGGGAATAGATCGTAAGCGGTTCTAAAAAAAGACCGCACTACTGGCATCCCTGCACCAGCGACAGTCTGTTAATGTAAAAAACCCAAAGCGATGTACCTGGTGGTACGTTCTCTTTAAGAAAGTGCTCCCATAACTTTAAGAAAGTGCTCCCATAACTATATTATCTGTTTTAGCACAAAAGAAAAAGTCCAAGTCTGCTGGCCCTAAAGTTCATGTTGCTGAGTGTAAAGCATCAGGTATCCTGGTTGCATGGCTTTGCATGCCGTCTCCTACTGGAATCTAAGTAATGATCCAGTTATCTCAGGATATGTGAGCAAATACAGAATCTAAACAATACTATGTATTGGTTCATGTTGCATGCAGAAATGACTTCAGTGTATAACCTGGAGAATGCTGTTGCTTGATATTGGTAAGATAACTTGCCTCTTATAGTGAGAAATAATTGTTTTGTAGTGTTACCCCAGATCTACACACTTAGGCCACAGCAGCCAATCACAACTCACCTGTTTTACCTAAGCTGAAAGCCGAGCTGTGATTGGTTGCTGTGGACAGTGTATATTTTACACCCTTTTATAAATCTCCCCCTTAGACTTCTGGTTGCACAAAAGCTTCAGCAGCATGTCAGATGTCTTAATATTGTTTTGCACCTTTGTTGGGTTGTATGGTGTATATGTAGCCCCAGTCCTATGTGGACTCCAATCTCCCATTTTAGGTCCTTGATTGTAAATATTGGTTCTTTATAATGTGTGAGGGCTACAAGGTAAGGGGGTGGGGGTGAGGCATTAGGTGAGGGTAGAAGCTGCCCATATGGTAATGTATTAGCAGCAGGGCTCTCAGGTGTAGAATTTTCTCATGGTGCCTGAGTTGTCCTAGTGTATTGTGACATTTAGTACCCCAGCTGATGTGTGGTAAGGGAAGAGGGGTGATGCGATCTTGAATTTTCCCCTTGTACTGTTCTCTGCTCCGTCTGCATTGTCTTCAGCATAGGGTTGATTATGTGTAGGTGTTTCTGGATTTATTTTTTTTTCGGGGTGAATTGCAATCTGTTAGCCGATACTGCATGATGCCTATACTACATAATCTAAATATACTTTGTTTATTTAGCTCCTAAGTTAGAGACCCCTCCCTCTGTGGTCCCTGCTGAGGCTGTTGCTGAATCAAAAGCACCAGGTACCTTATAAAGCATTGGTGGTTTCTCTTAATGACATTTATTTACAATGTTCTTCTTAGACCTTTTAGTTGAGCCTTATTGGGTTCAGCCATTGTAAAAACACATGCTGGCACTGGTGTGCAGATTCCCAGCTATTGTGTGGTAATGCATGTGCCTGTATCTTGTAGGCTGTATAATATAACTGTGTAGTTCACACATTCAGTTTATTAAGGTGCCAGTAACCTAGGTTTGATCAGTCTTTGTATCAGTGAGTGAGGATATTTCTTTTCCCCTAGCTCCAGAAAGCAAAGCTACATCTGACAGTCCTGCAGTGCCTGTAGTGGAATCCAAACCTCCAGGTATTGTGTGCAGTGTGGGACAAATAACATGCACGCTTCATCTAACTTCTCACATAACGTCTCAGTGTTTTTGCCCCATCACTTGTGCATGTGTCACACAATCCTATGGACACCAAATCTTGTGCAACAGTTTGGTATCACAGCTTTAGGTGTCTGTGTTGCACCAGCCTTAAAGTGTCACCCACCACCATGTAGCAGCAGTCACAGCAGCATTTCTTTCCCATGGTGCTTGTGGCTACTGGCAAAGATTGGTGTTATGTGAAGTAGAACACACTGTGTAAGGTAAAGAGGTGTGTAATTAAGCAAGTTAACAGAGATTGGGGGTTAAGACCCATGACAGTGTTGTCCTAAAAGAATGCCTTCAGGATTAACATGGAATAAGAATTTGTGTTACTCTTTTAAAGGGGTTATACAGCGCTACAAAAACATGGCTACTTTTCCAGTTCAACATGTCACAGAATCACGACTTAAAATATACCTTTTATTTCTATAATTAAAATTCCTATTCCAAATAACACACGAGTATATATCTAGGTCAAATTTCTTATCAACAATAAAGGTCCTATAGGTGATAGATCCTTTATTGTTGATAAGAAATTTGACCTAGATATATACTCGTGTGTTATTTGGAATAGGAATTTTAATTATAGAAATAAAAGGTATATTTTAAGTCGTGATTCTGTGACATGTTGATTATTACTTTTTCACGTACATGACAGACTTGGTGCACAAATATTTGGTGTTAAATCTGTGAAACCCTACTTTTCCAGTTCAGGTGGGGAACTTCAATGGAACTGAGTTCCAAACCTCACTCAATCTGGAGACGAGAGCGGGAAAAGTGGCCATGTTTTTGTAGCGCTGGATAACCCCTTTAATTTCTACTAGAAGAGTGTAAGTTTTGCCAAATGGGGGGCCGATGGGGCCCGATAATATCTTTAAATAAGCGCCGATCTGCTAGATCGGCGCTCGTTTACTGGGCCTATCACACAGGCCGATAATTGTTTAACAAGGACTGCAGGGACATAGTCACCGATGTCCTTGCAGCCTTTGTTTAAACTGTATACATACCTATCCAGGATGCAGGGCTTCTCTTCCTCTGTGCTTCTCCCCGGGTCCTGCGCGCTCTAGCTTCTTAGCGGCTTGTCTCAGCTGACAGGCCACTCAGCCAACCACTGACCGTGGCAGTCCCGGCCTGTGATTGGCCGAACGGCCTGTCAGTTGAGACAGGCTGCTGTAAAGCCAGAGCACGCGGGACCCGGCGAAAAGCTCAGAGGAAGAGGAGCCCTGCAACCTGGATAGGTATGTATTCTTTTGCATAATGTCGGCCGCGCACCGCTATTACACGTAGCGGTGCACGGTCGGCGTCTGACGATTATAGGTCAGAACCTGTATCAACGATCAGCCGATTACAACGATCATCGGCTGATGGTTGTCTTTATTACACGGAACGAGAATCAGCCAGATAGGGCCGATTATCGTTCCGTGTAATAGTACCCTTAGACTTTGCAAGAGGCTCTGAATATTGTGGTCCAGAATACTAGCAGCCTTTGACCACAAATGTTTTGGAGGAAACTTTTGTTTAAAAAAAAAAAAAAGTAGGGATTAACATCCTAAGTCCGTGACACGTACTGATAGGGGCCCATTGTTTTATTGCGTGTAGTCTGGTAGTGCTTATGTTCAGTCCATTTTCTGAATGTATGCTATGTGCACAACTCAGTAGTTGGGTGCTTCACAAAAAATGATTCACTCTAGAAATGAACCAAACTTAATACTTAGACCAGGTGGTCCTTTAAACTAGTTGGTTCTCCCAAAACCAATGGTAATTTTTACTTGCTTGAGTCTCAGTCTATATGTCATATGTAACTCATAAATCTTTCTTGTTTAGCTCCTAAAACAGAGCAGCCTGCCCCTGTGGCTCCTGTAGAACCTGCTGCTAATACTAAGGCTCCAGGTATTATTGCTTGCTTAATCCAGAGCTTCCTTTGTGTGTTTAACAGTTCATTCTTGACTGAAGCAGGGCACACTTTTTCTAACACTGCACTCATTCCTAACACTTCCCCATACACATGCATGCTTTGTACTGCTCCACCATCAGGTCAGCAGGTTGGCCAATGTTCGCCTGGCCTGACCTATTTGGTCAGTACATCTGGGCATACTTCAGGCCGATTTTTCAGCTGTTTTTGTAGTTTTTCTTTGCATTTAAATGGGAAAACAGCAAAACGTATAACCCAAGAAGCCTATTTTAATTTGGGCTGTATTTAGAGCTATCAAATGTAATGTATCTTATATGTTTAGGGGAAGTTAGGATTCTCCTACATAAAAAGTCAGCTTAAAACAATATTGTATCCTTAACCCAGTGAGTAATAAGGGCCCTATTACAACAACAGATTATCTGACAGATTTTTTTTGAGCCAAAGCCAGGAATGGACTATAAACAGAGAACAGGTAATAAAGTAAAGCCTGAGATTTCTCTTTTCAAATCTATTCCTAGCTTTGAATTTAAAAAAAATCTGTCAGATAATCTGTTGGTGTAATAGGGCCCTAAGTCTTTCCCAGTGGTGTCTTTTAAAATGCTCCTGGTGCCTTGGTTAGGGTAAAAAAAAACTTAAAGGGAACCTGTCACCCCCCGTGCCAGGGTGACAGGCTCCCGACCCCCCGTTAGAGCCCCCTATACTCACCTAATCCCGCCAGGTCCCGCTTCTGGAGGTGGTCGGGTGATGAAGATCTCAGCCTCTGCAGCCCGGCACGCGCGCTGAGAGATGAGTCCAACACCCATAGAGAATGACAGGAGAGTCCAGTGCTCTGTCATTCTCTATGAGCGTTGGACTCATCTCTCAGCGCGCGCGCCGGGCTGCAGCGGCTGAGATCTTCATCACCCGACCACCTCCAGAAGCGGGACCCGGCGGGATTAGGTGAGTATAGGGGGCTCTAACAGGGGGTCGGGAGCCTGTCACCCCGGCACGGGGAGGGGACAGGTTCCCTTTAATCTGCAGCAGCCGAGTCAATGAGGTGTGGCATGCACACTGTTTGGAGAATCTAAGAATAGGATCCTGCCCGTGGCGTTCCTAATAATGAGGAGGGCTGGGAACATAAAAGGAGAGGTGCCACAGACACTAGGCCACGCCTCATTGGCTTGGCTGTTGCAGATTAAAAGATAATGTTTGACGCTAAGGGCCCTTTTACACAGAAAGATTATCTGACAGATTATCTGCCAAAGATTTGAAGCCAAAACCAGGAACAGACTATAAACAGAGTTCAGGTCATACAGGAAAGCCTGAGATTTCGCCTCTTTTCAAATCCAGTCCTGGCTTTGGCTTCAAATCTTTGGCAGATAATCTGTCATAAGCTTTCTGTGTAAAAGGGCCCTAACCAAGGTATTGGGAGCAATTTAAAAGACACGACTGGGATGGATTTACTTTTACCTGATAGACTGTACCTGTGGTTTGGGGAGCTTGGTTGGTGAATACAATATCACTTAAGTATTTTGGAAGTTACCCAGCAATGTATTTAATTATATCTTGGAAATAAACGCTTAAAAACTACTGCCACTACAAGATGCCCGTAACCTGGGGATTCATCAGTCTTTGTGTCACTGAGTCAGAATATCTGTTTTGCCTTAGCTCCAGAAAGCAAAAGTGCATCTGACAGTCCTGCAGTGCCTGTTGTAGAGTCCAAACCTCCAGGTATCGTGTGCATTGTGGAAACACTAATATGCACCACTCACACCTATGTGACATTGCCTTTATTTTTGCCCAGTACATGAAAGTCTAACGTGTATTGCTACAGACAGTGACTCTTATTCTACAGTTGATTGTCACACTATATATTATTTATATAGCACTATCCTCAGTGTTAACTTTGCCTGTTGCATGAGAATCGTGTGAACCTGGCATAAAGATCTTCAACCTTATCAATTAAATGGCATAGCGTGCATGTGTGTGTGTGTGTGTGTGTGTGTATATATTTTTTTTTTTTCCCACACACTTCATTTCATTGTTGACCTTTCCATCCACTAGAATATAAAGGTGCTGTTTACACAGTATTAATCTGTATGTTCACTTTTTAAATGTTTCTTCAGTGTGTTAATTTAATCTTCAATTACCTGGTTACAGACTACAAACGAACATTGTGTAGTCTGGCCCTGCAGTTATATATTTTCTATTATTTGTACCCTGCTTGTTAATGGTTGATTGGCCCAAAAAGTTGACCATGTGAGTAACTACTGCAGTGTTATATAACCCGAGACATGATCTGTTTGTGTGTGTGTGTGTGTGTGTGTTTTATTATTTTATTTTTAATGAGGAAGAACATTCTCTTTTTGCCTGCATGCAGAGTTTACACACATTGTAGTTTCATTGCAGTAATGCGGTGGTTTCACTAAATTTCCAACTGCATTGTGTGAACAAGACAGCTGCTGCTAAAAGTCCTGCAGTACCTGTTGCAGAGTCAAAACTCTAGGTGTAGTAGTAGTAATGTATGCTATTTTCATGCCATATTTTCTGCACACGAGTAGTCCCCCCCCCCCCCCCCCCCCCCCCCCCCCTTCTTTTCAAAGATAAATACAAAGATGTACATTTTACATAGTTAAGCATATAGCAACTTGAGTATATTAGGTGTTAGTGTAGATTTTTTCCTTTCCTACCATTTCCCAACATAACTTTCTAATGAGATACTGCCATATTATAGGCACATGGTGGCATCAGTTGCCTGTAGGCTTCCAGATTATAAAAAGACTTTCTGCACAATAGTTGCCTGCCAAACCATTCCTTACAGTAAAAAATAAAACTATACAGACACCAAAAGGACACAGTATGAAGCTTAGCCTTACAGAATTTACACTTCTATAATAATACTTAGCAGATTGTAGGGTACATCTGAGGTGAAATAAGGCTTTGATTCTTCTTTTGAGTATTTTGGCCAAGGATTTTTTACTCTTTCTAATCTTAGTTATAATTCTTGATGTGCGGGCACCTTTTTGCCACAAAATTATAACTATTTTTTTTTAAATGAAAGTAAATCTGGGCCATTGTAAGTTTTTCAGCACCAAAACCATGCTTCAATATAACAAGTACGCTTGCAACCCTGAAAAAGTATGCTTTGCTTTGATACACTGGTATATCTAAGAAAGCCATAAGGTGGTGTGAAAGCAGGTGGGTGTTAAGTTTTCAGTATATTGCATTTTGTGCAACTCGCAGAAATATTCCTTAGGGAAGTTAGTGTCACTGTCATTTCATTTTTTTTTTTGCAGAAATCAATAGTCCAGGCGATTTTAAGAAACTTTGTAACTGGGGGTTTTTTCCCTTTCTTTTGGACCTTTTACATTTCCCATTCCTATCAACCCACTCCTGGCTACCACAGTATTGGCAGCATGTAGAAAGTGAAAATGTAAAAACTTGTTTAAAGGGAACCATTGACCCCGTGGCCCCCGGCAGAAACTAACATACAGTGACATAAAGGTCAATATACTTACCACATCGCTCCCGGTCCCGTCCCGGATCCCGTTGTTGACACGGAGAAATCGACGATTCTTCTTCTCGCGCCCATTATGGTAATGAGCGCCCCCGGGTCCGAGTCCAGCCTTCTCCCCGCCTCCGACACTTGATTGACGCCGGGTCCTCTTCCTCCTCGTCTTCTCGCCGGATCCCGCGCAGGCGCCGTGACAGTCGTTTTCGGCGCATGCGCAGTTCACAATTGAAGCCGCTCCGCAGCTTCACTGTTTACTGCGCGTGCGCAGATTGGCTCGAACACGTATCCTGTTTGCCGCGCAGGCGCAGAAGAGGTGCCGAGACCATCGCAACGCCACCTGCGCGGGAATTTGTCAGAAGACTGAAGACGTCAATCAAGTTCCAGGAGGCATGGATGGGCGGCGACGAGAAGAGGACCTCATGAATAAGTTGGACTCGTCCGTCGTTTCCTATGGACGTTGGACTCATCTCAGCTCATTACCATAATGGGCGGGAGAAGAAGAATCAGTGATTTTTGTGTGTCAACAACGGGATCCGGGACAGGACCAGGAGCGATGTGGTAAGTATATTGACCTTTATGTCACTGTATGTCAGTTTCTGCCGGGGGCAACAGGGTGAATGGTTCCCTTTAAGGGCACAGTCACACATTTCTGCTGCTGGATCTTTTGGTTTCTGCACCAATATCTATTCGTGTAGTTCAACAATCTGTATCCAGTCGGCAGGGGTAAATATACCCCTCACATGGGATGTCATTACTGTACTATGCAAATACATAAGGCTTTTACCTCCTTGTGTGTATTCATTGTACCTAAGGTGCACCAGTAAGGCTACAGCAGTGTAAGTCTCATATTGGGAGTGATGGGCAGCAGAAATGTTAGCTGAACTTTGCAGTTCTGTTTTAATCCGCATCTGTAAATATCTTGTCATTTAACCACTATTCTTATAAACATCAGTTTGTAGTTATGTTTTGCCATATTTTCACTTGAATTTGTGTATATATGATGTTTCCTTTCCCATTTTTCCCTACATGTGGATATAAATCTGCTCACTCTGTAGCCTTTCTTTCTGATTCACTGGTTTTACAAGCTGATGCAGTAGTTAGAGCGCTAAGCCAGCCCGATATAGAAAGTTGCTCCCCATCGCTTGCTTCTAACATACAGTGTTCAGTGCCTGATAAGTTGTATGCTGCAGATGTAGTTGATGCTTTCCTTGGTGTTTCTGAAGTGACTGTAGTTCAGTTTCCGAGACCCCCTGGTTCTGTTCCCTTGTCTTCTGTAGATGGAGTCGCATCTGAAAGTTTAATGCTTAACACTTGTGACGTTCCTACAGATGAGTTTTGTGCAGGTGACTCTGGTGCTTTTTATGAAAATAGAAATACCGACAAGATTTATGCACCATTTTCTGTAGCTGAGAAATCTGTTCCAGTGCTAGAGCCAGGTCATCTGAAGAATATGCTACCAATCTCTATGCTGTTGATGGAGGCGCAGGCCCCGGCTGCCCTCTCTGAGGAGGCGCAGGCCCCGGCTGCCCTCTCTGAGGAGGCGCAGGCCCCGGCTGCCCTCTCTGAGGAGGCGCAGGCCCCGGCTGCCCTCTCTGAGGAGGCGCAGGCCCCGGCTGCCCTCTCTGAGGAGGCGCAGGCCCCGGCTGCCCTCTCTGAGGAGGCGCAGGCCCCGGCTGCCCTCTCTGAGGAGGCGCAGGCCCCGGCTGCCCTCTCTGAGGAGGCGCAGGCCCCGGCTGCCCTCTCTGAGGAGGCGCAGGCCCCGGCTGCCCTCTCTGAGGAGGCGCAGGCCCCGGCTGCCCTCTCTGAGGAGGCGCAGGCCCCGGCTGCCCTCTCTGAGGAGGCGCAGGCCCCGGCTGCCCTCTCTGAGGAGGCGCAGGCCCCGGCTGCCCTCTCTGAGGAGGCGCAGGCCCCGGCTGCCCTCTCTGAGGAGGCGCAGGCCCCGGCTGCCCTCTCTGAGGAGGCGCAGGCCCCGGCTGCCCTCTCTGAGGAGGCGCAGGCCCCGGCTGCCCTCTCTGAGGAGGCGCAGGCCCCGGCTGCCCTCTCTGAGGAGGCGCAGGCCCCGGCTGCCCTCTCTGAGGAGGCGCAGGCCCCGGCTGCCCTCTCTGAGGAGGCGCAGGCCCCGGCTGCCCTCTCTGAGGAGGCGCAGGCCCCGGCTGCCCCCTCTGAGGAGGCGCAGGCCCCGGCTGCCCCCTCTGAGGAGGCGCAGGCCCCGGCTGCCCCCTCTGAGGAGGCGCAGGCCCCACCAGCCCCCTCTGAGGAGGCGCAGGCCCCACCAGCCCCCTCTGAGGAGGCGCAGGCCCCACCAGCCCCCTCTGAGGAGGCGCAGGCCCCACCAGCCCCCTCTGAGGAGGCGCAGGCCCCACCAGCCCCCCTCACAGAAAGTTCATCATTACTTGAGGTGACTCTGACACAGGATGCTGCTATTTCTGAGGAGACTTCTCCATTGGGTGAGGCCCAGGCTGTCGGCTCTGTCAAGGCCCTAGCTACCATCACGAATAGTTTCCTACCTTCACGGTCTGTGCATAGTACTGAGAGGACAACCACGGAGATGGCTTTTGATAAAACATCAGATAGAATAAAACCTGCATCTAGTCAGAGAACTGTGAAATCTTCAGAGGGTCAGAAAATGGATTTAGTAGTAGCCCCTGAAATAACATTGCCTGATGGACATGATGATTTAAATGAACCTCTTTCTACTGAGCCTGAATTAGAAAATAAGCCAAAGCATGCTGGCTCTCCAGTGTCTGCGCCTCTTGATGTTGGGCTACTTCATTCTTCTGTGGAAGAATCTGCTCAGCCTAACTCACTTATGATGATTTGTGCCACCTCCCTACTTATGTCTGCTTCTGCTACCCTGGATAACAGTAGCGATTTGACTCTTTCTAAAGACCTTTCATTCTCTGCTGCTCCTAATCTCTCCTCTTCTCCTGTTCTTCTAGCTAATAAAGTTAAGAAAGTGTCTAAAGGTTCTGCTCCAGAGCTAAATATTCCAAGCCCAGCAAAAGAGCTAACCTCTCCTCCTGCTGCTGTGCCTTCTGTACCTCTTGCTTCTGTTTCTTCACCTCTTGTCTCCAAAACACCTGCCACACCTCCTGCACCTGCCCCTGTTGCTGTTGAAGAGGAGGAATTGCCCCCTCTGATCCCAGCAGAGGTCCACACTAAGGAAGCAGTGTTTCAGCCTGTCGCAGTGGACCTTGTTTCCCCTAAACCACCAGTAGCTGCTCCTGTGAAGGAGCCAATTCTGAAGAACGACAAGGGTATTTTATCTTCCCTTTGCAATGCATGGTTTTCAGACTAGCGTTTGACTTTAATATTACTAACATTAAGACTTACCTTGAGAAATGGTGTGACTTTTTAGAAATAAAGGTAGTTTTCTTTCCATTTATTATGCCACATGCATTGTGGTTACATCATTTGAATGGGGAAAAGTTGCATATAGTCCCATACTTTTTACATCTCGTCATGCAGACACATTTATATTTCTGCATATTGTAAGTGACAACTTCCCCTCCTATAAGCCGTATACTGTCTGTACTGGAAGGAAAACAACTTATTTAGTAGTTTTGATTTGGTAAACATATAGATGCCTAACTCTATTAAAACCTCAATAAATGCTTGTGTTGGAGTTCTTGTTTATCTGTTTTTTGAGTACCTGCTTTTCTTTGAGAGGTTGTTTTACTCTGGAAGATGACTTGAAAAATGTAAATGTATTCCAGTAAAAAAATCAAACTTAAGTACATTTGTGTGTAGCTCTTTCTGCTACGCACCTGGTATGCACCCCCCATGGCCTTTGGATTACCCCTCAGGGTGGGTTCACACTACGGAATCTGCATGGATAAATTCCTGCGGATTCCGTCGCTCGTACCCGCTCACGGCCACGTGAGTCTCCGCTCATGCTATACACACCATTCTATGGTCAGGCAGATTCCGTATTCCGCCGAAAGAATTGACACGTTGTTACTTGACACGTTGTTACTATCGGTGGAGTGCGGAATCCGCCCGGCTATAGAATGGTGTCTATGGCATGTGTGGATAGGCGCACCACCACGAACAGTTATGAGCAACGGAATCTGACGGAACTTATCCGCGTGGATTTCGTAGTCTAAACCGAGCTTCAGAATGTCTAGCTAATGTGTCCTGTGCTGGTGAGAACCACCCCCCTCCTGTTGACTGGAGTCATTCTGCCATCCATGTATATATTCACTGCTATGTACTTGAGCTTATTCTGTATATTAGTTATTAAGTAGTCTCCAAGTACCCATATTCTAAACTTTGGGTATGCAGCAGTGTTTTTCCTTTACTGTCAGCTGTTGTTTTTTTGTGGAAAGAATGAGGTGAGAAATGTTAATCTTCGTTATTGGTACTTTTAACTTGGTGCAGAATTTCTAATATTTATACTTCCATCCAAATAAGTAATGAGGCACTTGCCATACATTTCTGCAAGAAATCCTGTGGTGTGGGATATACTGCAGACTGTTAAGCATTATGAATGCTTCCTCATAGCCCTCTATGAAAAGCTTGCATAACACTAAACAATATAGAACCTGTCCTGTTTAATCAATACAGTTCTTGTACGGATGGAAGTATGAAGAATACTGTCATTGTGCTGAGCAGCAACACTAATAGACATTTATGGAGGTGCTGGTGCTCCCGTTATGATCAGCCTGTTGTTGCTTCTATTGTTTGAAGAATTCCTAATATAATTTACATAAGGAGTATGTCCTTGTGTTTAAGTTGAGTGTGATAACCACGCTGTAATGTCTTAGTTTGTATTATGTTTGTTTGTAATGGTTTGTATTGTGACTATATGTAGTTTGCACAAACTTGATCCATCTTTCCTTTGCTGTGTAGGTTGTTTGCAGCACAGACCTGGGTTCCATATTGCACCGCCTTGTTATTGCTGTAAACCTAAATGTGCATATTTGTTTGACAGGGTCAGGGACAGAATCTGACAGTGATGATTCTCCTCCGGAGCTGGAACAGGACTCCACACAAACCTCTACACAGCAGGCACAGGTAAGGCTGGAGTTCTGTACATTTTAGGCAACCGTATCTACTTTCTCTGCGACTATACATATGTTGAGTGCTTCATAAGCAATATACAAACACCTTGTATGCTTTATTCACAGCTGGCAGCAGCAGCAGAAATAGATGAGGAACCAGTCAGCAAAGCAAAACAGAGCAGGAGTGAAAAGAAAGCAAGAAAGGTAATGATCTTCTATTGTAAGAAGTTACTAAAATAGCACATACTGCTTTTCGTGAAGTCCCAACTTGGAGTAGACTTTTTAAGGCCTGTTTCAAATAAGGATAATACTTTTGAATGTGACATGAACAAAAAGCATAATAGATCAATCAGAAAGACCATTGTGGAATCTGCAGCTGAAGTCTGGTATGCAGCGCACATGCTGTGGTTTTAGATGTTAGCCCTTATTCAGAAGAAGCTAACCCGCTACCAGTTTCCTCTAGTGCAAATTTCAGATCCCACAGGAAAAGACCTCTTGCTTTAGTCCAACATGATTTGCTGCACAGCTTCTAATTAAACTATAAGACGCAGATTGCCTAGCCCCAATACAGACTTTGCAGAACACCTGGCTTTATCTGTTGTTTTTGAACTAAAGAAAGCACTGTGTGAACCCAGCCTTGAGGTGTTGCTTTTATGCCTTACAGCATGTGGAGATTGCTAGTAAGCTACTACAAAAAAGTGCCTCTTCATTTCAGAGATGGCAACAGTCCTGCAAGCCCTGAAGCCTCTTCAGTTTGCCAGCCAGAGCCCTGTAGATTTTGCAGTTGCTGTAGTACTGTTTTATCCAAATTTAATGGGACTGAAATACATACCTGATTTTGAAAAGCCTGTAACGCCCAACTGAATGCTGCAGCTTCAATCAGTTGATGCTAGGGTTGTTGGTTCCGGGCCATTAATATGAATATATCCAGAATACCACTTTAATATTGTTTGGGCTACTGCAGTTCCTACAGTCATGTTGTTCCGTCCTCCAGTCACTGCTCTACTTGTGGTATGATTTCACTGGCCGCAACAGTGTCTTGCCTTAGTCGGGGGGTTGGCTGAGCAGTCACTCACTGCTGAGATAAGTCCATCAGAAGTAGGAACCTTTTAAATTATTACACTGGAAGTTTAACCCCTTAAGGTCAAAGCCAATTTTCGTTTTTGCACTTTTGCTTTTTCCACTTTGTTTAAAAGTCCATAGCGCTTTCATTTTTTCACCTAGAGACGTATATGAGCGCTTATTTTTTTGCGAAACCAATTGTACTTTGCAATGACAGGCGTAATTTTCCATAACATATGCTGCGAAACCGGAAAAAAATCATTGGCGCTGTCAAATTGAAAAAAAAAAGGAATTTGTTTTGATTTCGGGGCGTTTTGCGTTTACGCCGTTCGTCCTATGGTAAAACTGACTGGTTATGCATGTTCCTCAAGTCGTTACGATTACAATATGTAACATGTATAACTTTTCTTGTATCTGATGGCTTGTAAAAAAATTAAAACCATTGTTAACAGATATATGTTCCTCAAAATCGCTCTATTCCCATGCTTACAGCGCTTTTATCCTTTGGTCTATGGGGCTGTGTGAGGTGTCATTTTTTGCGCCTTGATTGCGCATATACGACTTTTTGACGAGAGGTCTGAAGCCTCTAAGTGCAGCTGTCAGGTTTGACAGCTGCACTTAGAGGCTTAATTTGCCGGCGCGGCAACGGGACCCGCGCCAGCTAATAGAGGCCCTGCCCGGCTGCACATGTCAGCCGGGATCAGCGCCGTTCAGAGCGGGGTCCCGGCGGGACCCTGCTCTGAACGCCCCCCGCGGCACCATGACGTATCAGATAAGTCATGGGTCGCTAAGGGGTTAAAGTCCTTGGGAATATAATTTCAGATGTTTTTATTTACATGCTTAAGATCTTTCGAAGGCTAGGTTTCCATGTGTGTGTGTGTAATAGTGATGATGCACTGACGGCAGCTAACGATTGAATAAACTGTTTATACATTACCTGTCCACGATTACGGTCTCCTCCTGCCTGCTTCCTGGCACCACACGCCGCAGCTTCTTTGGGCTGACAGGCTGCTAAGCCAATCACTGGCCGGGACTGACCAGTCTTATCAGCTCAGAGAAAGTGCAGCGTGTGGTGTCGGGAAGCAAGCAGAAGGCAGGAGGAGACAGGGAGCGTGCAGAAGTAATGTATGAACAGTTTAGTACATGGGCTGCACGTACAGCACTAACAATGTCCTGCAGCCCTTGCTAAACGATAATAGAGCCATGTAATAGGCTTAGTAAGAGAGCTCTGATCTAGCAGCTCGGTGGTCATTTACATTTTATACATTATTGGTCATTTGTTCATCTTACTTTTTTTTTTTTCTTCTAACCAGGCTATGTCAAAGTTGGGGCTTCGCCAGGTTACTGGAGTTACACGAGTCACTATCCGAAAATCTAAGAATATTTTATTCGTCATAACAAAGCCAGACGTATACAAAAGCCCAGCATCTGATACCTACATCGTCTTCGGAGAAGCGAAGGTGTGTTGTAATTTTATTTTCCTACTAAATCCCAACTTCTGTTAGTGATTTTGAGGTAATCATGATCTATTTTAATCTATAGATTGAAGATCTCTCACAACAAGCTCAACTGGCTGCTGCTGAAAAATTCAAGGTACAAGGCGAGGCAGTCTCAAACATACAAGAAAACACACAGACCCCAACAGTACAGGAGGAAAGCGAAGAGGAAGAGGTAAATGCATTATTTGGTATCTGAATGTATTGTCACGATCATTGGGTTCTGAATGATGATCTGCATTGGAAATTATTAAATAGACCTTTCTCTGCACAATATGTAAGGGGGGGGGGGGGTCCTAGTTCACATTTCAATAAACAATCAGGCCACATTCAAGTATCAGCTTAACTATGTTTCTCATAAACCCCAAGGGAAAGCATCAAAAATCACTAGAATGCTTTAAGGGTCTCTAGACCACAGTTGTATTACAAATGATGAAAAGACTGTTTAGTTTTCCAGTGATCCAATGTAATGTAGCAAACAAGTGCAATATGTGCGCTGCAGTTCAGTCTCAATGTCAAAAAAGTGTAATTACATGAAGATTAAAATGTTTTTATTAATATCCTCAGGTTGATGAGACTGGAGTAGAGGTGAAGGACATTGAACTTGTAATGTCACAAGCTAATGTGTCCAGGGCGAAGGCTGTGCGTGCCCTCAAGAACAACAGCAACGACATTGTAAACGCCATCATGGTAAGTCTCTAACTTGCTGTT
Source organism: Dendropsophus ebraccatus (assembly GCF_027789765.1). Lineage (NCBI taxonomy): Eukaryota > Metazoa > Chordata > Amphibia > Anura > Hylidae > Dendropsophus > Dendropsophus ebraccatus. The sequence goes on from NC_091458.1 coordinate 65,741,149, forward strand.
GTATTTTGTGTGGTTGTGAAATTTAGACATGGTGCAGGGGCAGAAGCCACATCTAGTCCAATAGCAAGTTATGTTTACTAATTTTGCTAAATTCACATTTTTATACCTGCTATGTACTACATTTCCCTGCAGCAAAAATGTCTGGCAGCCCACAGATTCCCCTGTAGTTGCATATTTTGGCAGGCTTGCCTTGATTCTAAGACGTTTTGCAGACAAATAACTTTTAAAATACTTTTTAAACTATTATTGATCTTGTGATGTAAGACTTGACATCAGATGTAATGGAATAATACTTTGCTTATTGCGGCCAAGCTAATATCTCAGCTTAGAACACTATTTGTTCATGCTAAGTTTCACTTATATAACTTGTTTGATTTGTATACCCTTCCAACCCAGAATTTAACATTTCAGATGGTAGATGTGTATAATGAACAGCTAGTACTGCTTTGTCTAGCTATTATGTCCTCTCATCTAATCTATATTCTTTCTCTCCCCGTAGGAGTTGACGATGTGAGTGTTCCTCAGACGGAACTCATTTGCTCTTGGGTCGGTGCAGCTGAAATTGAGATTTATACTATTTCTATTGATTTAATAAAGTTGTGGCTTATTGTTGGTGACTTACTACCTGAAATGTGTGTGCTTTTCCCCATCCTTTTTAAATTATTTCACATGTTACAACGATTTGTTATAGGACAAGTAACAAGAATGTCAGCATTCTAAAAAGATGTGTTTTTGTAGACAATGGCCTGTAATATGTACTGAAGAATCCTTTTTTAGATTCCCAACTTTACATCATGGTTATACACACCTTACATTTACATTAACATAACTAATGTCTTAATGGAAACTTTATAAAATTTTAGTGCATGTGTATTATTATATGTACTAGCTGTATGCTCCTCTCTAGTACATAAAGGTGGCTTTTAGGCCACCTTTTGAGTGGTAATCTCCATGATGGCACTACTGTGGACATAAAATTATTTAAAAGCAGTTGCTATGCAGCTCTACAAATCTGCAAAACCCCAGGGGCGTATGTGGCTCTAGATCAGGGGTGGGGAACCTTTTCCATGGCGAGGGCCGGTCGGGCATTAATAAATTCATTCGAGGGCCGCACTCAATGTTATACCATGCGTGGCAGTTAGTAGCGTGGGTTTGCAGCACCCGGGGCAAGGCAAAGTATTGTTCCCCTAGTGCCCCTGCTATTGTAGTTAACCCTCTGTGATGCCCCTTGTACCTGATGTGAATCCTTAGTGATGCCCAGTAGCCAGAGTTAACCCCCAGTGATGCCCCTGGTAGCCTAATTGACCCCCTCAGTAATGTCCCTGGTGGCCTAGTTAACCCCCTCAGTAATGTCCCTTGTGGCCTAGTTAACCCCCAGTCATGTCCCTGGTAGACTATTTAAGCCCCTCAGTCATGTCCCTGGTGGCCTAGTTAACCCCCCAGTCATGTCCCTGGTGGCCTAGTTAACCCCCAGTGCCTGCCCCAAATAAAAGAAAAAAAATAAACATCCCACTCACCTTTCCTCTGCTCCCATGCTGTCCAGGTCCTCTTCTCCCTCCTCTCTTCTGTGCCGGTCTTCTCCTGCAGGTGGCGTGCGATGAAATGACGTCATCGCGCGTGGCCCGCAGGAGTCAAAGACGTGCGCCGCTCTGCTGGGGAAGGAGCCGGCACAGACACAGGAAGATGTTGTGTATGCCGGCTCCTGCCTCACCAGCGCGACGCACATCACAGGGGAGCCGCAAACTGCAGGAGACAGAAGATGTGTGCCGCTCTGCTGGGGAAGGAGCCGGCACTCACAGCATCCTCCTGGCAGCTGTCACAGACACAGGAGGATGCGGTGCGTGTCGGCTCCTTCTCCAGAGCGCTGCACGTCACAGGGGAGCCACGGGCCGCATCCGGAGGTGTCGAGCTGGATGCGGCCCGCGGGACGGAGGTTCCCCACCCCTGCTCTAGATGAATGAGGTATGAAGGATTTTCAGAAAGGCTAGTCCATCAACTTTTAACACAGAAAGTCTAAACTCACAAAACATTAGATCACTATACCAGTATGATTATCATTAGATGGTTATGTATGTACATACTATACACAAAGGTGATCAAAATTTACTATACACACAGGTGATCAAATTTATTTTTTTTCCTCTCTCAAAAATATCTACATTGATCAACATTTGAAGAATTGTTTTGTAAGGGGTACACCATGCCACTAGAACAGTGTTTTACAAAATAACCAACATAAGTATACCAACATAAAACCTTTTATTTTGCAAATTAATTTTGCAAATTTGGTAATTATAACAGCTATTGCTGTGAGAACAGCAATGACTGTAGCGTATGGAAAGATTACAAAATCTTCTGACTGTCACTAGAGATGAGCGAATTTACAGTTATAACAAAGTGAAGCGCTTTATCTGCAATACGCTCATCTGCCAGCTGACTTTTAACCTCCTGCCCTCCGTGCCACTCCTCCCTGGGGGCTTGATCCAGTCCTGGGGAAACTGGGAGAAGTTTCCAGGACTAAATCCAGCTTTTCCCAGCATGTGAGGAGTGACTGAGAGTTAAAAGGCAACAGACTGATGAGCAGATTGCAGAGATAATGAAGTGCTTTGCTTTATTACTGTAAATTTGCTCATCTCTAACAGTCACCAATTGGTAGGAAGTGTTCTGGCCATTGTTTTGAATGACTTCACTACTCACACTGCTCTGGTGTGATTTTGGTCCACTCTCCCACCAAGACTGTTTTTTTTTTTTTTACCATAACTTTGTCACCAAGTTTTCTATTGGGTTTAAAGAGGATGTACCATCAGGTACATCTTCTTTAATATGACCCACGGATAGAATGGCGCAGTCACGAGGAAGCTGGTGCTGCAGTCAGTTTTTTGAACAGCAGGCCCAGTTACCGTGTTCCCCAGTTCCTTTCTATCCACGGGTACCGGGCTGGGGCTTCAGCACTGGAGGTGGGCTGGGCTGCCCCGCCCCCAGTGGGAGGAAATGGCTGCCCCGCCCCCAGTGGGAGGAAATGGCTGCCCTGCCCCCAGTGGGAGGAAACTCCCGCCCCTCTATGACACAGCTCCATTGATTGTAAAGGAGCCACGTCATAGAGAGGAGGGGATTCCCTCCCACTGGGTACGGGCTGGCCTGCCTCCAGTGCTTCAGCCCCGGATCACCACGGCACCGGCATCCTTGTGACAGCGCCATTCTATCCGTGGGTCATATTAGAGGTACATCCTCTTAAAATCAATACTCTGGGCTGACCATTTCATTGTTTCAATGTTTTCAGTTTCAAAAAACTGCTTTACCCATTTTTCTATGTAATGGGGGCATTGTCCGGCATGAAAATTACATTAATCAACCAGCCAGCAAGAAAGGAACCACTTGTTGAAGGTTTTGATTTATACTTGCATTCACCCTGCCATGTAGCTGTATAGGAGGTTCAATCCTGCTGTAGAAAACATTCCTCAAACCATGACACTTCCTCCTTCACCTTACACTGACTACTTTCCCCAGTTTGTTAACAGTTTCCCTTATGTCCCATTGGCACCACAACATATGGGGTATTATCGCCTCTGCGACGAAGATTAAAGGGATTATCCAGTGCTACAAAAACATGGCCACTTTTCCCCGTCTTGTCTACAGTTCAGGTGTAGTTTGCAATTAAGCTCCATTCACTTCAATGGAACTGAGTTTGAAACCCATTCTGGAGACGAGAGGGGGGAAAGTGGCCATCTTTTTCTAGTGCTGGATAACCCCATCTGTTTGTTTTTCTTTTCTTTAATCCCCCCTCCTCCCCAATACATCAGTCTAATCACAAAGAATACCATCATAGGCAAGGAGTCTTGTAATGCCAATGGGTCTTAATTTGTTTTCCCTAACTTAATAATTTACGCTTCCTATCAGAGCCAAATAAATTAAGCTTGCTTTCATCACTAAAATAAACTCTGGACCACTTCTCCTGTCCACACAACATACTTCACAGCAAAGGTTAGTCTAGCCTTTTGAATCTTTCTGCTAATGATTTTTGGTCACTGCAGATGGGACTTTCAGGTCAAATGCTCTTTTAGACCGATCCTTGATGTTGCAAGATTACTCATGGAGATTCTCCACATTATTCTGTCTTGCTTTTGTCTTTTGTGGGCGACTTGAATACGTTTTTGAATTTGTAAGGATGCAAAATTCTAGAATTCACAGAATTAAAACAACCAACTTCTCTTGCTATTTCTAAAAGGGCCATCTGGTCAATCTGCTGCTGGAGGCTTTCAGTCACTTTGGAATGGCACACCATTTTTTTTTCCCTGGCAGAAAAACAATCCACTACAGGGCTTCCCTGTCTGTAAAATACAGGATGTGTGACAGATATGTAAAATTTAATTCTGATTAGAAACTGCTGCCACATAAAGGATCTTTTTTTTGTGCAGTGTACCACTTACAGTTCATTTACTTATGCACTTAGACATTGGGGAGATTTATCAAACTGGTGTAAAGAAAAATTCTTAGTTGCCCTTAGCAGCCAATGATTCCACTTTTCATTCCTCAGATTCTTTGAAAAATGAAAGTTGGAATCTGGTTTCTAGGGGCAGCTAAAACAATTTACTTTGGTTTACACCAGTTTTATAAATCTCCCCCATTGTGCATAGCTGACAGACCTTGCGAGGGGGACCATCATTGGACTGCAAGGAGCAGGATGGTTGTTTCAACAAATTGCCACCTGGAGCAGGGATGTCAAACTCAGGCCATTTAGCTGTTGCAAAACTACAATTCCCATAATGCCTGGACAGCTTTAGCTTTGACACCTGACTTCTAGACCAGTGTTTCTCAACCTTTTCAAGCCAAGTACCCCCATGCGACGAGATGCTCCAGCCAAGTACCCCCAAGGATGCCTTCCATTAATAACATTGCCTCAGGGTAGACTCACGTGTACGTTTTGCAGCAGAATACACTGCGATCCCACCTCCGTCACTGACTGGCTGAGCGGACTTGAAACGTCACGTCTTAAGCCCGTGTCAGAGACCAGGCCGGGCTGCAGGGACCAGAGCACTGCGATATGGGACCTGCCGCTGGAACCGGAGAGGTGAGTGGACGACGCTGCCCTCAGCCACCTCCTCCCTGGCCAGATTGGGGAAAAAAAGCCCCCCCGCCAGAGTACCCCTTTAACAGATCATGCTTACTTGCCTGTACTTCCACCTGCTCCTCTGCCTCACTGACAGCCTGCTCATCCAATCAGTGGTTACGGTGGGGCAGTGCACTGATTGGCTGAGCAGGCTGTCATTAAACTGGGTGTCAGACATTTTCCCATGTAGTTAAGATAACTCCTTTTATAGCCAGATACCTCCCCATGTAGCCAGATATCACTTTTCCTTTTCTTCTCCATCTGGCCTAGACCACCATGATGATTTCTTGCAGCTACAATTTATCTGTTGCCAGAGAACCTGCCAAACGTCTTAGGCACCAAAGTTTTTCTTTGACTTCCCTCTCTTTTTCCTACCTATAGGGTCGCATAAAGTAATAATTCCGCTGTTTGGTGTCATGAGCTGTAAAGTGAGTAGGTGTGTGGGTTTTCCCCATATTTAGGATCCCTCATTTAAAAATCATATCCCCTTCTATGAACCCCCCATATAGTAATAATGCCCCCAACACACACACAAAAAAAAAATACTCACGTAATCCAGGCATTGAGCGGGTCTTCCTCTTTTCCAGCCTCTGAGCCACGAGCAGATCAAGGGGAGAGTAAGGTCTCAGGGAGAGAGAAGGTGATGGAGGCTGAGAGGGGGTGAATTTACAATGGGGACGGGAGGGTTCTATTCTGTCCCGAGAGCGGTTCAGCCAGCTGCCAGGTTCAGGTGTGCGGGGCTACCGCGCCCGGGCTCTGACAGGAGTGGAATGTGGACCTGAAGATGGGGCAGCCCCAGCGTTCACCGGACGCTGCCTCTACCTGGTGGCCCTGGACGCCAGGGCTGCCCCATCTCCCGGTCCACATTCCACTCCTGTCAGAGCCCGGGCGCGGTAGCCCCGCACACCACGACTCATCACTGGCCCGATTCTCTGGCAGCTGGCCGGACCGCTCTCAGGACGGAATAGGACCCTCCCGCCCCAATTGTACCCCCAATGCTAAATTCACCCCCTTACCTCCTCTGTCATCACCATCTTGCTGCCGCCGATCTGGCAGCCGCAGTGGGACAGCGTGCAGCAGATGCTACTGGTGCCCTGCTCCCACTGATCACCCTGACTCTCCATCTTTCCCCTGGCAGCAGCTCCAAGCCCTGTCCCCCCACAGAAAGCTGCTGAGCTGCTGCTGGGGGAAAGGAGAAAGCTGCCGCGGTGACTGGTGCCAGGACATTGCTGAATGATAGCAGTGTCCCGGCACCCAAAGCCAAAGTTTATTTATTTCCCCCCTCCTCTGGCGTACCCACTCAACCTGCGGCGCATACCCCCTGTGGTACACGTACCGCTGGTTGAGAAACACTGCTCTAGACTGTTCTTACCAAGATCTAAGGAGGTTTTAGGAGCAGTGTATAGCCCAGACACCACAAATGGCAATAAGTTTAATCCACTGACAAGCATACTTTTACACATGTGGCACCTTCATTATGCATCCTAGTCTCAGCCCTTAATATTTCCAGGTGCTTAGAAGTAGTAAGGGAATGTTCACACTACGGAATAGGTGCAGAATTTCAAGCAAAGTTCACTACGTTTGATATTCTGCCTATCCCATTGATTTAATAGGATTTATCATGTGCGATCTGCCAAAAGAATTGACATGTTGATTCCAGAGCGCTATACAAGCAATAGGTGTTAACAAACCAGAACATTACAAGATCAAAACACATTACATGAAGGTAAATAGCAGACTGGTACATGGGGAAAGAGGACCCTGCCCGCGAGGGCTTACAATCTATTGAATCAATGGGACAGGCAGAATTTCAAGTGGAGTCTGCTTGAACTTCGGTCCCTATTCCATAGCGTGAACATAACCATAATATGGCGTCACTCCATACTTATCCTGCTATTGCCAGCCACAATCATCTTCATTTGCAGTGGTGTGAACAAGGATCCAGGACTTTGCAACCTAGACCTCGCTGGATGCCATTCCACGTGCTTGCTCCCTGGGCCAGTATATGCTTCACCACATCTCCGGGCAGCCGCCAATGCCTAGCATCCCAGCCACCAACTGCCCTAAGCTATGTCTTGGATATACACCTACCAACTACAACACTGACTCCTAGAAAAAGGCTGCAAATTATGGGCCGTGATTTCACATCTAAATAAAATATGCACAAGAGCAGTTGCATCTGAAATAAAGGGGGAGATTTATCAAACCTTTAAAAGAAGCAAATCACTGCACCAGTTACTGTTTCCTATCCCATGGGAGCAGAATGTAGAGGAGGCCTCCTCTAGAATGGACCTTAGAAAAGGGACTGGGGATCACCGATGCAGGTAGGCTACTTACCGACTGGCTGCATCCTGTCAGGAGGTGGCCTGCGTCCTTGCAGCAGTAGGGTGAGCCGCATCAGCAGGTGGCGGAACTAGCCAGTCTCCGGCGTCTTTTGGGGCTTCTGCACGGGCCATGTGCGTATTACACTAAGCTGCTGCTGTTTTTTGTGTGTTGCTATCTTGTGCTCACTCTTGAAGATCTGATGGAGTCCTGAACCTGCTAAGACTCCTCCTGCAGAGAATCTTGCGGTTTGTGTGTGTGTTGGGAGGATCTCCCCATTATGGCTTTTTTTTTCACTCTAAGGCTGGGTTCACACTACGTTTTTGCTATCAGTTTTTTGCAAAAAAACTGATGAAAAAAAGGATGCAACTGTGTGCATCCTTTTTGGTCCGTTTTTCCATTGACTTTTGTTATAAAGCAAAGGATCAGAACGAGTCAGTTTTTTCTCCTATTGCCCTATGACTGCATCCCTGGAGAGGACCACCTCCTACTCCTATTGGGAAGGAAACAGGACACTGGAGCTTTAAAAGAATCGCCTCATCTCCCCCACACCAGTTACTGTTTCCTGTTCCACGGGAGCAGGATGTGGAGAAAACCGTCCACCTATATGGACCTTTTAAGCAAGACTGGGGAATTTGCTTACCAGCTTCCCGGGGTAGCTCTGCCCTGAGTCAGGCCGCCACACCCACACCTCCAGTAGAACGGGTCCCCACTGTCCTGGCCCCTCCAAATCTCTCGCATGACGGGCTCCCTCTTCGGGCCAGGCGGCGCACGCTGTGCGGCGAGGACGTGACATCAGAGGAAATCCCTCTCTGAACGTGGTGTCCCTTGTGCGGTCCGTGCGGCCAACCAGAGGGGTGGGGTGACATCATGAGGGACTCCTTTTGGAGGCGGGATGAATCTGCAGGCCGTGTCCTGCAGTATCTGGGCTGGTCCTGTCAGGAGTACCTCTCTGAGACGGCGGGAGGGTGAGCTGCATCAGCGCTATGGCGGAGGGGGGCAGCCAGTCTTGTGCATCATTTGTCGCCAAATCTGCACTGATGTGATCAGTCTCTGAGCTGCTGCTGTGCAGTGTTGTGCTGCTGCTGTGCTGTGTTGTGCTGCTGTGCTGTGTTGTGCTGCTGCTGTGCTGTGTGGTTACCGCTCCTGGACGGATTAATACCTCATTCTGGGTCAGATGAAGTCCCAGGGCGCTGAACTTGCTCAGACCCCTCCTGCAGAGAGTTCATCTATATTAAGTTTATTATATTATATCTTACTCCAGTTTATTATTTTTCTTTAGGATGAGTCTTCTAAAAAAGAACCTACAAAAAATTAAATAATGTCCTACGTGCAGGAAAAGACTAAGTAGCTCTTATAATAAAGTCCTATGTGGGGGTTGTATGAATCGTGTACTAGAAGACCATGAGAAGCATGAGAGACATGGTTAGACACAAGATTAGGGTACGTACTTGTCCCCCTTAATTGGTTTCTCCTTATTTTTTTGTACTGGAGGATCCTTTGGTTTTTTTATTATTTTCTTCTAGGCTTCTTTGCCCTCTCGCCAAACCTCTGCTACCCCCTCTGCTACAGCCACTATGTAAAAATAACAATAACTTGTGTAAAGTATGTACTTGGATTGTATGTGCTTTGAAGTATTTTTATAATACTGCCTGTTTTTGATCAAAAAGAATTAATAAAAAAAAAAAGAAAACTGGTGTGGGAGAGACAAGGCGACTCTTATAAAGGTTCAGTGTCCTGTTTCCTGTCCAATGGGAGTAGGAGGTAGTCCTCTCTAGGGGTGCCGTCATGGGCTCAAAGAAAAGAAATTACTGGTTAGTAATTTATGTTTTTTGACGGACACAAAAACATGATCAACCTCATTTTTGTGTCCTCAATTTTGATCCGTTTTTTTTTTTTATAATGGAAGTCAGTGGAAAAATGGATCAAAATGGATGCACACCGTTGCAACTGTTTTTTTTCATCAGTTTTGTTAGGATTGTTTACATGTATTCCGGCAGTGCCATGGGCCCAATATCATGCTAGAGTACTTCAGTCTCAGATACTGTCTGAATGGGATGGCTCGGTTGACTCCCTAGACTCTCCTTTCCTTCTTTCTTCACAGAGTATAAAGATCCCTCTGTTGGTGGGACGTGCAAGATCATTTCAACACGGGTCTTCCTTGGAATCTGCAGGACATTATTACAATTACTACGGACGCCAGCCCCTCGTGGGGGGCTTATTTGGAGTCCCTCTAACTACAGGGAATGCGGAGTCCCGAGGAGGCAAGAGACTCACAAAACGTAAGGGAATTAAGAGCAGTTTTTCTATCTTTGGCCCAAGCCCTTCCATAGTTGCAGGGAAGGAACTTCAGAGTTTTAACAGACATAAGCGACTGATGAGGCATTGTCAACCATCAGGGAGGATCAAGGTCTCCAGAACTCATAAGAGTGTCACATCACATTTTCAGACTGGCAGAACTCCACCTTCTGTCCCTATCGGCTCTGCATCTGAAGGGAATAGGCAATTCCACCGCGGACTTTCTAAGTCGGAACAGACTCAGCTAGGGGGAGTGGGAATTGTACCAAGTGTTCCTACAAATCTGCAGACTTTGGGGAACCCCACCGATGGATCTGTTTGCCACCCAGGCCAACAGGAAGATTCAGAGGTTCTACTCCCTTTGCCCAAGAGACAGACCTGCAGCCCTAGCACAGAATTGGAAGCCCTGCAGCCCTAGACGCCCTAGCACAGAATTGGGGGAGGGTTAGTTGTACGCATTTCCACTGATCAGACTTCTTCCATGGGTGATGCAGAAGATCAGGCTAGACAAGGCCTATTTAGTTCTCCTTGCACCCTTTTGGCCCAGAATTGTGTGCTACACCTGTTTGAGGAAGATGTCAGTATATCCTCGGGTTCTACCGGAGAGACAGGATCTCCTTTGCCAGAGGCCAGTATTCCATCCTGCAGCGGAGAAACTCCATCTGACAGCCTGCCATGTGAAAGGCAGTTACTGCTAGATAGGGGGCTATCTTCTCAAGTTATATCTATGTTACTGGCCAGCCATAAAATAGTTACTTCAGCTATTTATCTAAGACCATGGAAAGCCTTTTGTCAGTTTGCTGGCCAGCCAGTCAATGTCCTAGCCCCTCCCAATATTTCCTTGATTTTCTACAGGAGGGTCTCAAGAAGCATCTGAGACCAAGTACCATCAATGTTTAGATATCAGCTCTCAGTTTGATTATAGATTAGCTGACCACCCCTGGGTCAAGAGATTTGTTAGAGCTGCTGTTAGATTGTGACCCTGTCAGAAATCTAGACTTCCTCCCTGGAATTTGAACATAGTCCTCTCAGGGTTAACTCTGTTCCCGTTCGAGCCTATGTTCGATTCCCAGATAAAGTTTTTATCTTGAAAATTAGGTTTCTCTATTCAGGTATCAGAGTCTGAACAGAGGTATATAAAAGACCCCGGGGAGGAAAATAAGGAGGAGTGGGAAAAGGCCCAGTTAGTATATAATGATTTCTTGCTTAGTAAGGCAAAAAAACAAGTTGCTTTTAAGGGCAAAAAAAAATATTTAGGGGCAGGCAAGCCAAGTAATCAGTCATTTACCCTAACAAAAAATCTGAGAGGTAAAGAACTTATATTGGCAATTCAAACGGAAAGGGGTAAGATGGTTAAGACGCAAGAGGAAAGCATGGAGTGCTTTGTTCAGTACTATAAAGAACTGTATACCTCTGAGGAAGTAAGAAATAGCTCGGAAGTGCAGGAACTGTTGGATTCCTTGCAATTTCCGACGGTACCTGAAAAACAGAAAGAGAGGTTGGGTGCTCCTCTGACTCTCAGAGAACTCCAAGAGACTTTGCGGGAGATAAGAGGTAATTCAGCCCCCGGTATGGGCGGTCTCCCTTATGAGACCTACCGTAGGTACAATGAACCACTACTCCCAGGACTCCATCGAGTCTTGTTGGAGGCTGGAAGGGAGGGTGTGCTACCAGAGTCGATGAGGGAGGCAAGAATTATTCTGATTAAGAAGGAGGGGAAAGATGAAACAAAGGTAGAGGCATATAGGCCAATATCATTGTTAAATGTAGACATTAAGATCTATGCTACAGTATTGGCGAGGAGGCTATGAACTGTAATAGAGGAGCTGATTCATCCAGACCAGAAGGGTTTTGTCCCTGGTAGATATATAAAACAGAACCTGATTAGGTTGTACCACAATATGCAGGTGGTTTCTGAGAGGGGGTCCCACTCCATCCTGTCTTTGGACGCGGCAAAGGCGTTTGACAGGGTGGAGTGGGATTTCCTTTGGGAGGTAATGAGTAGGTTTGGTTTGGGGGATTCCTTTATTGACATGGTAAAACTGTTATACTCCCAGTCAAAAGCTAGAGTAACAGTAAATGATGAACTATCAGACAGTTTTGAGCTTAAAAGGGGGACCAGACAGGGATGCCCACTGTCGCCAATTTTATTTCTCCTTGCAATAGAACCACTTGCTATGATTATAAAAAAAGATAATAGGATAAGGGGGTTTGGGGTAAAGGGCATAGAGGATAAGATCAGTCTCTATGCTGATGACATGCTCCTATCTTTGGAGCATCCGGAAGCGTCCCTGAAATATGTTATGGAAGTAATAGAGAAATATGGTAGTAAGTCTGGACTAACAATAAATCGGTTCTCCTTCCATTGTCTGGTTCTATAATGAGTACGCAAGACTCCCAAGATCGGAAGGTTAGGGTTCTGGGACCGGGTGAAAGTTTTAAATACCTGGGCATAAATGTTACAAGTTCAAGGACCTTAATGTTGAACCCATATTAAAAACTCTGCAGAATAAAATAAATATTTGGTGTGACCTCATTAGAAACAAGGCCGATAGAATAATGTTAGTTGAAGCTATAATTCTTCCTAAGCTCTTATATTTGTTTAATGCCTCCCCAATATGGATAGACCAAAATACCTTCAAGTGTCACTATCGTTAAAATTTTTATTGCAGAAATCAATAGTACAGGCGATTTTAAGAAACTTTGTAATTGGTTTTATTAGCTGAAAAATGAATTTTTATCATAAACTAGAAAATGTACCGGCGCTGCCCGGTTATAAAGTGTCAGTGTATTAATTAGATTTGTTCTAAGGTGCCCAGGAGGCCAAGCTAAGGGTATTGTTTCATCTGAGTTAATCAGTGGAATTAGTGTATACCTGTAGTGCATAGTTGGAGGGGTTCTGTATACCCACAATGTATAGTTTTTAGGGATCTCGCATATCTGTAGTGCATAGTTGGGGGGGCTGTATACCTATAGTGTATAGTTGAGGGAGGTCCTGTATACCTGCAGTGTAGTTGGTGAAGGTCCTATATACCTGTACTGTATAGTTCGGGGGTCCTGTATACCTGTAGTATATAGTTGGTGCTGTATACCTGTAGTATATAGTTGGTGCTGTATACCTGTAATGTATAGTTGGTGGAGGTCTTGTATACCTGTAGTATATAGTTCGGGGGTCCTGTATATCTGTAGTGCATAGTTTGAGGGTCCTGTATAACTGAAGTATAGAGTTGGTGGAGGTCCTGTATACCTGTAGTGTATAGTTTTGGGGTCCTGTATACCTGTAGTATATAGTTGGTGGAGTTCCTGTATACCTGTAGTGTATAGCTTTGGGGTGCTATATACCTGTATTATATAGTTGGTGGAGGTCCTGTATACCTGTATAGTTTTGGGTTCCTGTAAACCTGTAGTGTATAGTCTGGGGTCCTGTATACCTGTAGTATATAGTTGGTGGAGGTCCTGTATACCTGTAGTGTAAAGTTTGGGGGTCCTGTATACCTGTAGTATAGAGTTGGTGAAGGTGCTGTATACCTGTAGTATAGAGTTGGTGGAGGTCCTGTATACCTGTAGTGTATAGTTTGGGGTCCTATATACCTGTAGTATATAGTTGGTGGAGTTCCTGTATACCTGTAGTGTATAGTTTTGGGGTCCTATATACCTGAAGTATATAGTTGGTGGAGTTCCTGTATACCTGTATAGTTTTGGGGTCCTGTATACCTGTAGTGTATAGTTTGGGGTCCTGTATACCTGTAGTATATAGTTGGTGGAGGTCCCGTGCACCTGTAGTGTATAGTTTTGGGGTCCTGTATATCTGCAGGGTCGTATTTACCATTAGGCACCCATGGTCTGGTGCGTAGGGTAGCACCTTGCAGAGGGGCAGTATCCTCCCGTTCAGACTTGCCAGAAAATCTGGTGTCTTTTTGAAGGGGTTATGGCGGTATTGGTCAGGTCTGTTATAGCGGTGTTATCCAGTCACAGTATGGCGGTATTGGTCAGGTCTGGTATGGCAGTGTTATTCAGTCACAGTGTGTCTGTCAGGAATCTGCAGTAGCCTGTGTGAACTGGACTTGGTGTTTTTCCTTTGTGTGCCACACCCGATTGCTTCTCAGCTTCTGGCTATGCAGGAGTTAAGCTGAGAAGCTCCTGGTCTTGATTTTACACCTGTGTTGTTGCTGTGATTGACAGGTTTCTCTGCCTGTCTGTACCTGGAAGATCAGAAGCGCCGGTCCAATGAGGATCCAGACCGGGCTCTTGGTCAGCATAAAAGCTAAGCACAGACTGAGTCCCAGCGCTGGCTAATTAGGTGTATTCCTGGTCCCAGCTCTCCCTTGTATATTCCTGCGCTCCCCGTCCTATCCCTTCTACTGCTCGACTCGTTTTTCTGACCTCCTGCCTGACTTGTGACTAGTCTTTTGGATTACTGATTTTGTACTCGTTGCCCGTGTGGTTTGACCTGGCCTGGTTTACTATTCCTTATTGTGTTCGTCTGTCCGTATTGTTTTGTGTATCACGTATATAGCGCAGGGAACGTCTCTGTGGTTGTCCGCGACCGCCTAGGGTCGGCTGAGGCAATTAGGCAGGGACAGTGGGTGGTTCAGATAGGGCCCACTGTCTGGTTGTGTCTGTGTTAGTCTGACATATTAGCCAGCCATATATACTGCCATTGCCCTATGGACAATAGGACCGCCATGTCGAACATCGTGGACCAAATGCAGCGGCTCAACACCATGGTGCAGGAGCTTGCTGTAAGGGTTCAGGATCAGGAGACGACACCCCGACAAATCACGGTGACCCCTCCGCCACCTCCTGAGCCACCCGTTCAGCTCCCGGATAAGTTCTCGTGGGACAGGAGGAGGTTCCGTGTGTTCAAGGAGGGGTGCAAGCTGTTCTTTAGATTACGCCCCCGCTCATCGGGAGACGAGTCTCAGAGGGTCGGCATTATCATATCCCTTCTCCAAGGGGCACCTCAAGAGTGGGCATTTTCCTTACCACCTGCTTCACCAGAATTACTCTCAGTTGACCAGCTTTTTGGGGCTTTGGGTTTACTATATGATGACCCTGACAGTGCCGCCAATGCTGAGCATCAGCTGACAGGGTTAAGGCAGGGCAGGCGACCCGTAGAAGAATATTGTTCTGAGTTCAGACAGTGGAGCGTCCTCTCCACTTGGAATGACTCAGCCCTCCGATTCCAGTTCCGGGCAGGGTTAAGTGACCGACTAAAGGACATGCTGGTAGCTTACCCCACTCCTGACTCACTTGAGGAGAGTATGACGTTAGCCATCAGGGTTGACCGACGTCAAGAGACAGGCGGAGAGAGAGAGGTACCCCAGACCTTCCCAGAACCCCAGTGACTCCAGGCTCCTACCCTAAACCTTCCCCTCCTGTTACGCCCACACCAGAAGAACCGATGCAGGTGGACTCTACTGACGCAAAGGCCAGACGAACACATCGGTTACAGAACAACCTATGTCTGTATTGTGGGAAGGCAGGACATCGGGTGCGGCGGTGTCTGTCCAGGCCCGGATCACCGCCGGAAAACTTCAGCGCCTGAGAGACTATCGAGGGGTCTCACAGGCACACAGGTAACCTTCAAGAATAAATTGTTGTTACCTATTTCTTTGGTAATAGGGAATAGGAGTGTTTCAGGTTACGCCCAGATCGATTCTGGGTCGTCAGCGAACTTTGTTAACCCCATGTTTTTTTCCGGTTTAGAGGTATGTCCCCTCCGGCTCAGGTGCCCAGTGAATGTTACTGGGGCTGACTCAGCTCCTTTTGCCCAGGGGGACGTACGATACATAACCCCACGCTTGGAAGTCAAGGTGGGATCTGTTCATGTGGAGCATCTTGATTTTCTCCTTATGCATAATTTGTCATCAGATGTGATACTGGGATTGCCTTGGCTGAAACTGCACAACCCTGTTTTTGATTGGTCTAGTAGGGAACTTACTCGGTGGGGTCCTGAATGTAGTTCCCATTGTATCCCGGTGTCGCTGGCAGAATGTTCCCCTGAGGAGGGAGAGATTCCAGAATTCCTGTCTGACTACGCGGATGTGTTAGATGAAAAGGCAGTAGAAGTATTGCCTCCTCATAGACCGTATGATTGTCCTATCGATTTAATTCCTGGTGTAAAATATCCTAGAGGTCGTATTTTTAATTTATCATGTCCTGAGAGGGAGGCCATGCGAGAGTACATGAGGGATAGTTTACGTAAAGGCCATATTCGTCCTTCCTCCTCTCCTTTGGGGGCGGGCTTCTTTTTTGTCGGCAAAAAAGACGGTGGGCTTCGGCCTTGCATTGACTACTGGGAGTTGAACAAAATTACGGTTAAAAATCAACACCCGTTACCCCTCATTCCGGATTTGTTTAACCAAATTGTTGGTGCCAAATGGTTTTCTAAGGTGGATCTACGTGGAGCTTATAATCTTATAAGGATCCGGGAGGGGGATGAGTGGAAGACCGCCTTTAATACCCCAGAGGGCCATTTCGAGTATCTTGTTATGCCCTTTGGGTTATGTAATGCTCCGGCGGTCTTCCAACACTTTGTGAACGATGTATTTCGTGAACATTTGGGACGATTCCTTGTTGTCTATTTGGATGATATTCTGATTTTTTCACCTGATTGGGCTTCTCACATATTACATGTACGTACAGTAATGGACCTTCTGAGGCAGAATAATCTGTATGCCAAGTTATCGAAATGCCAGTTTGGTATCCAGGAAGTCTCGTTTCTTGGTTACTACATTACCCCTAATTCGTTTGGTATGGACCCCCTTAAAGTTACTGCCATTGAAAACTGGGAGCGACCCAATAACCTGAAAGCCCTGCAAAGGTTCTTGGGATTTGCAAATTACTATCGAAAATTTATTAAAAACTTCTCACTGGTAGCCAAACCCCTTACGGATTTGACTAGGAAGGGGGCGGACTTAGTTAACTGGTCCCCAGAAGCAATCATGGCATTCGATAAACTTCGGCGATGTTTTACAGAAGCTCCAGTGCTGGCTCAGCCTGATTTTGAGCGCCCCTTCATAGTGGAGGTGGACGCATCTGAGGTGGGTGTGGGAGCAGTGTTATCCCAGGGATCTAGCACTTTTACCAGCCTTCGTCCTGTTGCCTACTTCTCCAGGAAGTTCTCCCAGGCCGAATGTAATTATGATATTGGCAATAGAGAATTATTGGCTATCAAGTTGGCGTTTGATGAGTGGAGACACTTCCTGGAGGGTGCCAAAAATAAGGTGGTCGTGCTTACTGACCATAAGAACTTGATGTACTTAGACAGTGCTAAACGTCTCACCCCACGTCAAGCCAGGTGGGCCCTGTTTTTCTCAAGGTTTAACTTTGAGATCACGTACCGGCCTGGTTCCAAAAATGTCAAGGCTGACGCCCTGTCTCGTAGTTTTGACATAGAAAATTCTCCCATGAACCAGCCCGATACGATTTTAAAACCCGGTGTGGTGGTGTCTGTCCTACAACAGGACCTGGTGACCCAGATCGCTGAGTCTCAGTCCTTGGCACCCCGAAATACTCCGGACTCCTGCTTGTTTGTACCTCCGGATCTTCGTCTCCGGGTCTTGGAGGAGATTCATAGCTCTGTGTTGGCTGGACACCCAGGGGTGGCAGGAACCAGGTTCTTGCTCTCGCGCCACTACTGGTGGCCTTCCTGGGCCCAAGATGTGAAAGCTTTTGTTGAGGCATGTGAGACTTGTGCTAGGTCCAAGGTCCGTCGAAGGCCACCTGAAGGATTATTACATCCGCTACCAGTGCCTACGAGACCATGGACACATATATCGATGCATTTCATTACTGACCTGCCCCTGTCCAGGGGAAAAACTGTCATTTGGGTAGTTGTGGATAGATTTTCCAAGATGTGCCATCTTATTCCTCTGTCTAAGCTACCAAATGCTCGTACTTTAGCTACGCTATTTATTAATCATATTCTACGTTTGCATGGCATCCCTGAGAATGTTGTTTCCGATAGGGGTGTTCAGTTTGTGGCAAAGTTTTGGAGAGAATTCTGTGAAAAGTTGGGTATCTCGTTATCAGACGAATGGTCAGACCGAGAGAATTAACCAGTCCCTAGAGCAATTTCTGAGGTGTTTCGTGACTGATGCCCAGGACAAATGGAGAGACTTTATATCTCTAGCTGAATTTGCCTTAAATAATCATGAACAGCGCTCACTTGGTATGTCGCCATTCTTTTGTAATTTTGGTTTTAATCCTAGGTATTCCTCTACTCATGCTGCTGAATCAGTTAACCCTTCCGCTGAAGCCATATTCTCTAAACTGTGCACAGTTTGGGCCCAAGCTCATCAGAGCTTGGTTAAAGCCCAAGAGCAATACAAAAAATATGCTAATAAAAGACGCATACCTGGCCATCAATACATAGTAGGGGAAAAGGTCTGGTTGTCTACGAGAAATCTGAGGTTAAAGGTACAATCCGGTAAACTGGCACCTAAATATGTTGGACCATACACTATTGTGGAAGTGATTAACCCTGTTACCTTTAGATTAAAACTGCCTGCATCATTTCGCATACATAATGTGTTCCATAAAGCACTTCTGAAAAAGTATGTTCCTCCGGTTGCGCCGTCTTCTCCTCCTGCTCCCCTGGTCATCCAGGGGGAGTTGGAGTATGAGGTAGAAAAAATTCTAAATTCTCGCTGGGTACAAGGGTCTTTGCAGTACTTGGTCCACTGGAAAGGTTTTGGCCCAGAAGAACGGACGTGGGTTTCTGGGAAAGACATGCATGCCCCACGTCTGGTTCGACAATTTCATGCACGTAATCCGTCTAAGCCAGGTCCGTTCAATAAGGGTCCTGAGGCCCCTCATAAGAGGAGGGGTACTGTCAGGAATCTGCAGTAGCCTGTGTGAACTGGACCTGGTGTTTTTCCTTTGTGTGCCACACCCGATTGCTTCTCAGCTTCTGGCTATGCAGGAGTTAAGCTGAGAAGCTCCTGGTCTTGATTTTACACCTGTGTTGTTGCTGTGATTGACAGGTTTCTCTGCCTGTCTGTACCTGGAAGATCAGAAGCGCCGGTCCAATGAGGATCCAGACCGGGCTCTTGGTCAGCATAAAAGCTAAGCACAGACTGAGTCCCAGCGCTGGCTAATTAGGTGTATTCCTGGTCCCAGCTCTCCCTTGTATATTCCTGCGCTCCCCGTCCTATCCCTTCTACTGCTCGACTCGTTTTTCTGACCTCCTGCCTGACTTGTGACTAGTCTTTTGGATTACTGATTTTGTACTACGTTGCCCGTGTGGTTTGACCTGGCCTGGTTTACTATTCCTTATTGTGTTCGTCTGTCCGTATTGTTTTGTGTATCACGTATATAGCACAGGGAACGTCTCTGTGGTTGTCCGCGACCGCCTAGGGTCGGCTGAGGCAATTAGGCAGGGACAGTGGGTGGTTCAGATAGGGCCCACTGTCTGGTTGTGTCTGTGTTAGTCTGACAGTGTCGGTATTGGTCAGGCCTGGTATGGTGGTGTTATCCAGTCACAGTAACAGTATGGCGGTATTGGTCAGGTCTGGTGTGGCGGTGTTCTCCAGTCACAGTGTGGCGGTATTGGTCAGGTCTGGTATAGTGGTGTTATCCAGTCACAGTATGGCGGTATTGGTCAGGTCTGGTATGGCAGTGTTATCCAGTCACAGTATGGGTCAGGTGTGGTATGACAGTGTTATCCAGTCACAGTAAGGTAGTATTGGTCAGGCCTGGTGTGGCGGTGTTATCCAGTTACAGTATGGCGGTATTGGTCAGGTCTGGTATAGCAGTTTTTTCCAGTCATAGTATGGTGGTATTGGTCAGGTGTGTTATCCCAGTCACAGTTTGGCGGTATTGGTCAGGTCTGGTATGACAGTGTTATCCAGTCACAGTATGGCGGTATTGGTCAGGTCTGGTATGGCAGTGTTATTCAGTCACAGTGTGTCGGTATTGGTCAGGTCTGGTATGGCGGTGTTAACCAGTCACAGTATAGCGGTATTGGTCAGGTGTGGTATGACAGTGTTACCCAGTCACAGTTTGGCGGTATTGGTCAGGTCTGGTATGACAGTGTTATCCAGTCACAGTATGGCGGTATTGGTCAGGTGTGGTATCACAGTGTTATCCAGTCACAGTATGGCGGTATTGGTCAGGTCTAGTGTGGCGGTGTTATCCAGTCACAGTATGGCGGTATTGGTCAGGTGTGGTATGACAGTGTTATCCAGTCACAGTATGGCGGTATTGGTCAGGTCTGGTATGACAGTGTTACCCAGTCACAGTTTGGCGGTATTGGTCAGGTCTGGTATGACAGTGTTATCCAGTCACAGTATGGCGGTATTGGTCAGGTGTGGTATCACAGTGTTATCCAGTCACAGTATGGCGGTATTGGTCAGGTCTAGTGTGGCGGTGTTATCCAGTCACAGTATGGCGGTATTGGTCAGGTGTGGTATGACAGTGTTATCCAGTCACAGTATGGCGGTATTGGTCAGGTGTGGTATGACAGTGTTATCCAGTCACAGTATGGCGGTATTGGTCAGGCTTGGTGTGGCGGTGTTAAATGTGACGTGTGGAGCTATTACCTACCTATCCTGATGCTAATTGGTGAGTGAAGATGGGGTGTCTTCAGGTTTAGTGCTTAGGGCAGCAGCAGGTAATACTGTCCTGTATACATGTACTGTATAGATGGAGTAGGGGGTCCTGTATACATGTACTATATAGATGCAGTAGGGGGGCCTGTATACATGTACTGTATAGATGGAGTAAGGGGTCCTGTATACATGTACTGTATAGATGGAGTAGGGGGTCCTGTATACATGTACTATATAGATGGAGTAGGGGGGCCTGTATACATGTACTGTATAGATGGAGTAGGGGGTCCTGTATACATGTACTGTATAGATGGAGTAGGGGGTCCTGTATACCTGTACTGTATAGATGAAGTAGGGGGTCTACCAGTTATTTCTGTGAATCTGTTGTGAGGCAGCTTCCCTAGCAACCATTCACATTCCAACTCCCTGTGAAAATGAAAGCAGTAATCCTATTGGTTGCTAAGGCTCCCAACTGCCGTTTACTGCTGGAGACATGCCGCTAATTATATCACCTGTGTTTGCAGTGTGGAGATTTTCCCATTCATCTCTATGGGGCGCTCTTTCCCCTCTCCCTCCCCTCCTGTACATCTGGCGGGGACAGGACCTTCACAGTAACCTTCCCGGGCACCCAATGTATCTGTGTGCCAAATTTGGGGTCAAACTGTTCAGGTGTTTGGAAGTCTATACGGGACAGACAGACAGACTTTCATTTTTATGATATAGATAGGCAGTTTGAAGCTCTCCCCCCTGTCTTCATGGTTTTCCTATGGAGAGAGAAAGTAAAAGCAGCAAAACAGGACAACAAAGAGTTAATTTACATTCACATCCCGGGCTCTCTCCTTTGACAGGCACCATGGACCTTTCTGACCTCTAATTAGGGCTCTGAATACCTCCCCTGCTAAGCAGCTCCTCCCCCCTCCCCTCTTCATGGACTAGACAGATCCGACTGATGAAAAAAGTCGAGATTTTCTGATTCTGAGGAGTGGATGACAGAAAGGAGAGGAGGGGGGGACCTGGGAAAAGGCTTTTTACATGCAGATAATGGCATATTTGGCTAATAAACCCAATTACAAAGTTTCTTAAAATCGCCTGGACTATTGATTTCTGCAAAAAAAAAAAAAATTAACGACAGTGACACTTTCAGGAAAGTGGAAAAAATGTTGAACAAATTAATCTGGGGTAGAAAAAGGGTGAGAATCAGGATTGAGAATTTTTGCCGCCCCTATGATAAAGGAGGATTTGCCCTTCCAGATATGAAACTTTATTTTTTGGCAGCACAGCTTAACCCCTTCGTGCTGCAGCTAGTTTTGGCCTTAATGACCAGGCTAATTTTTCAAAATCTGACCTGTCTCACTTTATGCTCTTATAGCTCAGTGATGCTTTAACGTATGCTAGCGATTCTGAGATTGTTTTTTCGTGACATATGGCACTTTATGTTAGTGGCAAAATTTGGTCACTATTTTGTGTGTTTTTTGTGAAAAACATCAAAATATCATGAAAAATTGAAAAAATTTGCATTTTATGAACTTTTAAATTCTCTGCTTCTAAAAAAAGAAAGTCATAGCACATAAATTAGTTACTAAGTCACATTACCAATATGTCTTCTTTATTCTGGCATAATTTGGTAAACATATTTTACTTTTTTAGGGTGTTATGGGGCTTAGAAATGTATCAGCAAATTATCACATTTTCGTGAAACTGATTTTTTTAGGGACCAGTTCTTTTTTTAAATGGATTTAGAAGTCTGGTATCCTGAAAACCCCCATAAGTGACCCCATTTTGGAAACTACACACCTTAAAGAATTAATCTAGGGGTATAATGAGCATTTTAACCCTACAGGGGCTGGAGGAAAGTATTCACAATTAGGCAGTAAAAAAATTGAAAATTTTAATTTTCCAATAATATATACGTTTAGATTAAAGTTTCTCATTTTCAAAAGGAATATGAGACAAAAAGCACCCCAAAATTTGTAATGCAGGTTCTCTTGAGTACAACGGTACCCCATATGTGGGCGTAAACCACTGTATGGGCACACAGCGGGGCTCAGAAGGGAGGGAGCGCCAATTAGCTTTTCCAATGCAAATTTTGCTGAAGAAGTTTCTGAGCGCCAGGTGCGTTTGCAGAGCCCCTGTAGTGTCAGCAGAGAGAAAACCCCCCATAAGTCACCCCATTTTGGAAAGTACACCCCTCAAAGAATTCATCTTGGTGTGTGGTGACCATTTTGACCCCACAGGTATTACAGGAAAGTATTCAAAAGAAGACAGTAAAAATGAAAAACTCGAATTCTTCCAATAATATGTTCGTTTAGTTTGAAATTTCTCAATTTCACGAGGAACAAGAGGAAAAAAGTACCCCAAAATTTGTAACGCAGGTTCTCCTGAGTACAATGGTACCCCATATGTGGGCATAAACCACTGCATGGGCACACAGGAGGGCTCAGAAGGGAAGGAGCGCCAATTAGCTTTTTCAATGCAGATTTTGCTGCAGAAGTTTCCGAGTGCCAGGTGCGTTTGCAGAGCCCCTGTAGTGTCCGCAGAGTAAAATCTCCCAATAAGTCACTCCATTTTGGAAAGTGCACCCCTCATAGAATTTATTTTGGGGTGTGGTGAGCATTTTGACCCCACAGGTATTTGAGGAAAGTATTCAAAAGTAGACAGTAAAAATGAAAAACTCGAATTTTTCCAATAATATGTTCCTTTAGTTTGAAATTTCTCAATTTCACGAGGAACAGGAGAGAAATGTCACCCCAATATATGTAAAGCAGGTTCTCCTGAGTAGAACGGTACCCCATATGTGGGCATAAACCACTGCATGGGCACACAGCCGGGCTCAGAAGGAAGGGAGCGCCAATTAGCATTTTCAGTGCAGATTTTTCTGAAGAAGTTTCTGAGCGCCAGGTGCGTTTGCTAAGCCCCTGTAGTGTCAGCAGAATAGATTCCCCCCAAAAGTCACCACATTTTGGAAAGAGCACACCTCAAAGAATTCATCTTGGGGTGTGGTGACCATTTTTACCCCACAGGTATTAGAGGAAAGTATTCAAAATTGGCCAGTAAAAATGAAAAACTCGAATTTTTCCAATAATATGTTGGTTTAGTTTGAAATTTCTCAATTTGACGAGGAACAGGAGAGAAAACGTACCCCAAGATCTGTAACGCAGGTTCTCCTGAGTAAAACGGTACCTCATATGTGGGCATAAACCACTGTATGGGCACACAGCAGGGCTCAGAAGGGAAGGAGCGCCAATTTACAGGAGCAAAACCGCAGCTAGTAATGGTTATTAGAATAGCGCAGTTACTAAAATAAAATAAAAAAAATTAGATTACAGGTAATGTGGGGTGGTTACGGGCAACCAGGGGTGGTTATGGGCAACCTGAGGTGGTTACAGGTAATCTGGGGTGGTTACGGACAACATGGGGTGGTCACGGGCAACCTGCTGTGGTTACAGGCAACGTGGGGTGGTTACAGGCAACGCGGGGTGGTTACGGGCAACGTGTGGTGGTTATGGGCAACGTGTGGTGGTCACGGGCAACCTGCTGTGGTTACGGCAACGTGGGGTGGTTACAGGCAACGTGGGCTGTTTATAGGCAACGTGGGCTGGTAACGGGCAACGTGGGCTGGTTACGGGCAACCTGCTGTGCTTACAGACAATCTGGGATGGTTACGGGAAACGTGGGGTGGTTACGGGCAACCTGCAGTGCTTACAGACAATCTGGGGTGGATACGGGCAACGTGGGGTGGTTACGGGCAACCTGCAATGCTTACAGACAATCTGGGGTGGTTACAGGCAACGTGGGCTGGTTACGGGCAACCTGCAGTGCTTACAGACAATCTGAGGTGGATACGGGCAACGTGGGGTGGTTATGCGCAACCTGCAGTGCTTACTGACAATCTGGGGTGGTTACGGGCAACGTGGGGTGGTTACGGGCAATGTGGGGTGGTTACGGATAAACTGAAGTTCTTATAGGCAATCTGGGGTGGGTACCTGTAATCTGACATGGGCACCGCAATCTGGAGGGGGTCATTGGCAATTTGGGGTGGTCAGAGGCGACGTGTGGTGGTCAGAGGCGACGTGTGGTGGTCAGAGGCGACGTGTGGTGGTCAGAGGCGACGTGTGGTGTTCAGAGGCATCGTGGCGTGTTCAGAGGCATCGTGGCGTGGTCAGAGGCATCGTGGCGTGGGCAGAGGCAACGCGCGGTGGTTACGTGCATCCTGGGGGGGGTTACATGTAATCTGGCATGATTACGGGGAACCTGGGGGGTTATGTGCAACCTGGAAGGGTTACAGACAATCTGGGATTGTTACTGATAAACTGAAGTGCTTATAGGTAATCTGGGGTGGGTACATGTAATTTGGGGTGGTTACGGGCAATCTGGAGGGGGTCACTGGCAATTTGCGGTGGTTACGGGCAACGTGCGGTGGTTACGGGCAACGTGCGGTGGTTACGGGCAACGTGCGGTGGTTACGGGCAACGTGCGGTGGTTACTGGCAACGTGCGGTGGTTACGGGCAACGTGCGGTGGTTACGGGCAACGTGCGGTGGTTACGGGCAACGTGCGGTGGTTACGGGTAATCTGGGGAGGGGTTAGGGGTAATTTGGGAGTAAACTGCAATTATTACTATAATAAAAAGTGTGGGTTTATTTTTTTGTATGTTTGTCACTTTTTGTACTTTATACATTCATTTTCACTGTATTACTATGATTACTGTGATATTTTCTATCACAGTAATCATAGTTCAGTGACAGAGACCAAATTGGTCTCTGTCACTTTAAATTTTCAGAGCTTGGCTGGTTGTGGAGCGCATGCGCACTTCATAACCAGCCAGGACGTCGAGGAGGAAGGAGCTCCGTGGGTTTCGGTGAGTATATGGGGAAGGGGGGGTGACTGGGGGACGGGGGGGGACGGGGGTGACAGGGGGGGTGGGGGGCGACTTGGGGGGTGGGGGGACATCACTTTTTATCCCCTGTCACCAATCATTTATGGTGACGGGATAAAAAGTGCCGGGAGCACATGGTACAAGCGATCAGCGGTATATAGTATATACCGCTGATCGCTTGTACCGGGACCCCACAGGGGGGGTCCCCGATGACTGCCTCATGCTCTCCGCTACCTCCGGTGGCGGAGAGCATGGGGCTTTCATTCATTTTAACTTTTTCATCGCTGTGAACCGACGTTAGTCGGTTCACAGCGGTGGCGGCGGCCATCTTGGAAATGATGGCCGCCGGGGGAGGGGGGTTAGTTATCGGGGCACTAGGGGGGTCTGATCTGGGGTCTGATATACACTTATTTCATCTCCCCCCGCCGTAGATTCACGGCGGGGGGAGATGAAAGGCGGCGGCAGCACCGGTAATCCTCTTTACCGACGGCCGCCGCTATAACGTTAATAGCGGCGATCGTCGGTAAGGGGGGGGGGCGGGACGGACCCCACACACTGCCCCAACCCCTCAGCTACCTCCGGTAGCCGGGGGGATGGGGTGGGGGCCGTCCCGGCCCGCAGCCTTATTCTCTGCCATCGCCGTAAAAAGCTGATGGCAGCAGAATAAGGCCCATTAGTGACCGCCGTAGAAAGCCGTATCGGCGGTCACTAAGGGGTTAATAAGGTATGGGAAGAAGATAAAGGGGAATGGTACAGGTATTTACTGGCTGAATCTGAAGGAAAGTATGAAAACATCTGGGAGCTTCTAGAATCAGGTCAATTAAGGGATAAAAAGTGGAGTTTGTTCCAGTCGGTACACTTACTGTTTCGGACCTGGGAAGTAGTAAAAGAAGTTTTGAAGATAAAAAGGGGATTGAGTTTCTCACCAATTTGGTATAATACAAACTTAGAGGAGTTTTATAAGTTAAAAATTTTAGTGGAGCATAGGAAAGTGGGTATAAATCAAATAAGCGATCTTTTTGTTAATGGAGAGATAAAAACCTGGCAAGAGCTGAAGAAGGAGAGAATGTTATCAGATAAAGGTTGGTTAGAATACTGTAGCCTGTATCATGCATATACTACAACTAAAAATAAAGAGATACTTATGGTACAGGATACTCCAGTTACAATAAAATTGTTATTTACAGAGGGAAAAAAAGGGGACTATCAAGATTATATGGAAGTCTGAGAGATGTAAAATATAAAGGTATGCAGGTAAAGAGTCGGAAAAAATGGGAGGAAGAGTTGGGAAGTATATCGGATGAACAGTGGAAGTTAGTCTTAAAAAATATAAAAAAGGTGTCTTTTAACAATAATCATAAAATAATACAATTTATTTGGTGAATAGAATTTACTATACCTCTGCTTTTCTCTACAGGATAAGAAAGAGAAACAGCTAACTGTATGAGATGTGGTAGAGAGCCAGCGGGTTGGTTACATATGTTATGGTCCTGCTCTGAACTGCAGAGCTATTGGCAAAGCGTAGTAAGGGAAATTCAGTCCTCTCTAAAGCTCAGCATTCCTTTGGAACCAAAACTGATTATTCTAGGGGAGGACTTCGGTCTTAAAGGGGTTATCCAGCGTGGGGGCACCGGGGAGGAGGTGGCTGAAATAAAAGACGTCCACTCACCTCCCCGGTTCCAGCGGCGGGTCACTCATCGCGGCGCTCCGGTCCCCGGCTGCTTCTTGGGTGTCTGACGCCGCCCGAGACACTACGTCTCAGGGCCGCTCAGCCACTCAGTGAAGGAGACGGGATCCTTTTGAAGTCCGCTCGGATCCCGCCTCCTTTACTGAGTGGCTGAGCGGCCCTGAGACGTAGCGTCTCGGGTGGTGTCAGACACCAGGAAGTGTCCGGGAACCGGGGACCGGAGCGCTGTGTTGAGTGACCCGCCGCTGGAACCGGGGAGGTGAGTAGACGTCTTTTATTTCATATGAATTTTTTCTAAATAATAATAAAAAAAAATGGCTATTACTTCAGCCATTAGGGTGAGTAAGATCAGGGCTTTTTGCTATCATCTCCCCCTATATGACCGTTAGATAAAACAGAATTATTCTATCTCCTGACCCTGCCTTCCTTCCAAAAGTCGTGTCTGAGTTTCATAGATCACATTCTTTCTTCCTTTTGTAATAATTCTTCTAATGACCAGGCTGCTTTTTACACATTAGATGTCAGATGGGTTATTCTTTACTACCTGGTCGTTACTAAGGATCGTAGACATAGTGACAACCTTCTCATTTCTTTACAAAAAAAGAATAGGGGTAAGGCAGCTACCTCCCAAACGATTGCCAGATGGGTTAAAAGGACAACTCTGGCCAAAAGTATTTTTTAATATGTTATTACTTATGGAAAGTTAGACAAATTTCTAATGTACATTAATTATGGGAAATGCACATTTACTAAGGCTGGGTTCACACTATGTATATTTGAGGCTGTATTTGGTCCTCATGTCAGGTCCTCATAGCAACCAAAACCAGGAGTGGATTGAAAACACAGAAAGGATCTGTTCACACAATGTTGAAATTGAGTGGATGGCCGCCATATAACAGTAAATAACGGCCATTATTTCAATACCACAGCCGTTGTTTTAAAATAACAGCAAATATTTGCCATTAAATGATGGCCATCCACTCAATTACAACATTATGTGAACAGAGCCTTTCTGTGTTTTCAATCCACTCCTGGTTTTGGTTGCTATACAGCCTCACAAATACAGCCTCAAATATACATAGTGTGAACCCAGCCTTACTGCTATTTCCCTTAATTTAGTAGACTAGGAAGGGTTCAAATTCTATTAAAAACCATGACATCACGAATCAGTTGTAATTCCTATGGAGTGTCCCGCAGGGAGCGCAATATATATAGAAGTTAATGGGGGAGATTTATGAAAGGGTGTAAATATACACCTGGTGTAAACTGCCCACAGCAACCAATCACAGCTCAGCTTTTATTCTACTGAAGCTGAAAGCTAAGCTGTGATTGGCTACTGTGGGCAGTTTACACCAGGTGTATATTTACACCCTTTCATAAATCTCCCCCAATGAGTACTATTGACTTCTATATATAGTGCGCCCCCTGCTGGACACTCCTCGGCAGCTCGGGTGACATCAGGGAATGAATCAGCAGGAGGTTGGGGCGGCTGTGAGCTCTGCATTCATTCCCTGGCAGGGCATGTGAACAGAAGAGCATCACCGGCGGCAATGTCAGCGGCGGCAGGGATGTGCAGGTGATGTTGATAGCCCTGGTACTACTCCCCAATCATCTGTTCATACTATGAGCAGATGATGGGAGGAGTAGTACAGTGCATATGTGTCCAGCACCGAGCAGGGAGGGAGGGGGGAGGCAGTTAGATGCACAGGCACTTTTCTCCCTCCCTGCTCGGTGCACTGCATATGTATTAAATGAATGGCAGTATATGTGCATTTCCCATAATTAATGTACATTAATTTGTCTAACTTTCCGTAAGTAATAACATATTAAAAAATACTTTTGGCCGAACTTCTCCTTTGAGCAGGCCATTGGAGAGTGTTAAAAGACTAGTGGGAGGGAGGTCCCGGTGGGGTTTGGATCCCATTCCACTAGAATTGTAGCTACTACCTGGGCAAAGAGAGCTTCAGTACCAATAGATCAAATCTGTAGAACTGCAACATGGCGCACTCCTCATACCTTCTTTAGGCACTACAGGTTACAATTCTTTTCTACTGAGTAACTTACCTTTGGGGTGTAGGGCTCTTCAGGCAGTAGTCCCCCCATAGGTGGGAAAGGTCTAATCTCCAGGGGTGCCGTCATAGGAGAGAAGAGAAAAAAAATTACTAACCGGTAATATCTTTTCTTTGAGCCCATGATGGCACCCCGCCTAAAAACCACCCACCAAGATTTGTACATAGATTTATAATTTACATATCATTGGGTGCCGTGATGGGCTCAGAGAAAAGAAATTACCAGTTAGTAATTTATGTTTTTTAGTGGGATGCGTGTCATAGCGGCGTGGGACGCACCAACGACATGACGTGCCTAAAACCACGTGTTATGTGCGCCAATCAGAACACGCTATTCCCATAATGGGAGGATCACTACAACAGCGTCAAACATACTAACGTCACACAGCGCCCAAAATCACGTGCAAATGCGCGCCTAGCACAGCACAGTTCTTAATGAAGGTGAATAGGGCTTGTAGTACTTAGATGTGCCACACGATGTCAGTGTAATTCCCATATTATGTACATATGCACAGATACTTATGCACCATCCCATTTTAAAGCATAATCATAATTCATCTGATTATGCTTTAAAATGGGATGGTGCTTAAGTATCTGTGCATATGTACATAATATGGGAATTACATTGACATCGTGTGGCATATCTAAGTACTACAAGCCCCATTCACCTTTATTAAGAATTGTGCTGTGCTAGGCGCGCATGTGCACGTGATTTTGGGCGCTGTGTGACGTCATTATGTTTGACGCTGTTGTAGTGATCCTCCCATTATGGGAATAGCGTATTCTGATTGGCGCACATAACACGTGGTTTTGGGCACGTCATGACGTCGGTGCGTCCTGCACTGCTATGACACGCATCCCACTATGAGAATGATGTTGCCCACATCCTGTATACGCATGCACGCGCGTTCGTAGCGCTTAGACGCCATGACGGATATGCCGTGCACTCTTATTGTATGATGGCAGACATGGGCGGCCCTACATACCCAGGAGGCCGTTTTTACGTCACACTCTTCCCCCCTCTTAAACCCCATTGGCCACCATTATGTTGCTTGCTCCTCTTCCGGTAACCTCCACCATCTTGGCACGCCAGATTCAGCTGTTCACACACTGTCAGTGTAAGTAGTTAATTTATGGGTGTATACTAGGAATGCATCTGTGCTTAATGACTTGAGTCCATTAGCTCCTGATGAAATGAGCGAAATGTACGTCGGGCTGTTGTGCCAGACGGGGGGTAAGATTTCACTGTTGGTTTTGTGTTCACCTGGTTATTTTAATTGTATGGCTGCACATGGACTAATCTTGTTATTCTAACTTTGTTATTTGGTTTCCTATAAGCCCTACTGTGATTTTTTCTGACCTACTGTCGTAGGGGTTACATACAGTTCCCCTCTTTAGTTCAGGTTACTTCTTTTATTAAAATTTGTACTGGTCTTAATCACAAATTGATTATGGGTATTTTAGGTTGCCATACTACCAGTGACCACTAGATGGTGGTGATGTACCTACACCTACCATAGCATGATAATTGTTTCCTAAATACTACTCTGATGTCTTCCTACCCCTCTGGTTTTGACCTCTGTGTTCTATCCCATATTTCATTGTATGTGCTTTTATGAATTGATTACTGAAATAAAGATTTTTTTGTCATATATTTTCTATTTGTGCAATTTCTTTGGTCGTTTTACAATTTTATTTAAACAAACTATTAAAAAGAAATATATAAAATGATTATATCCAGATGGTATATCAGAAATACAATACCAGGTGTTGTTACTATGAGATTGTGTAAATTTTTGCATAGATGTGAATACAAAGGGTAAAGTGAATGCACCATCAGGCCTCGGCTGAAAAACTGGAGGAAGGCAGACCCACCCCCAATGGGAGGAAACCCCCGCCCCTCTATGATATGGCTCCATTAGAATGAATGGAACCGTATCATAGAGGGGCAGGGGTTTCCTCCCACTGGGGGTGGGTCAGCCCGCCTCCAGTGTTTAAGCCCAGGCCTGATGGTACATTCACTTTAAGTACTTACAATTTCATTAGTGCATAGTCACATCATCTGTCCTCCAAGTATCAGCCACCTGCAAAGCCACAAGTAGCGGAAACCAAATCAGCCGCAAATCAGCGCAGGAGACAGAAAACAAATCACTACAAGGAACATATCAATATTTCATCTGTCATAGAACTTCAGCTGGGGAGAAGCTACCAGGGATCTGACAGAGAAGAAGTCCTGGACCTACACTATGGAAGCGTCCTTACCATAGGTCCAAACCTCTCTACCACATGGCTGGAACTGTCAGGTTTTATACACTGTTAAAATCAATAATCTTACTACAACCTGGTGTTGCACTAAGTATAAAATACACAGATTTTGTGTTTGTTTGGATTACCTCATGTTAAAGAATAGAATGGCCCTTAAGGGCAATACTCAAACAACGGGACAATGCACAGAGAAGTCCTGAAGTAAGGTTTGTCTGATGGTTTTTGGTTTAAATGATACTATGCCCTATACTATATTCTGTTGAATCAGAAAGAGCTGTTTAACCCCTAAGCGACCCATGACGTATCTGATACGTCATGGTGCCGCGCGGGGTGTTCAGAGAGGGGTCCCACCGGGACCCCGCTCTGAACGGCGCTGATCCCGGCTGACGTGCAGCCGGGCAGTCCCTCTATTAGCCGGCGCGGGTCCCGTTGCCGCGGCGGTTAATTAAGGCTTTGCTCCGCACGTCCCTGGTGTCTAGTGGGACGGATCTCCCCCCCGTGATCCCGGAATGACGCTGATCCCGGCTCGGCAATAGATTGCTATGGCCTGCAGTAGGCCATAGCAATCTATGACCAATCTGATGGATCTTTGCTGTGTATATACACAGCATTGATCGCTATGAGAGATCAGTGCTGTCTATATACAAGTCCCCCAGGGGGACTTCTAGTTAAAGTAAAAATAAAAGTAAAAATGTTTTTTTATTAATAAAAAATCCCCTCCCCTATTAAAAGTCCAAATCACCCCCCTTTTCCCATTTTATAAATATAAATAAATAAACAAACATGTTTGGTATCGCCGCGTGCGTAATCGCCCGAACTAATTAATTAATCACATTACTGATCTCGCACGGTAAACGGCGTAAGCGCAAAAAAATTCCAAAGTGCAAAATTGCGCATTTTTGGTTGCATCAAATCCAGAAAAAAAATGTAATAAAAAGTGATCAAAAAGTCGTATATGCGCAATCAAGGTACCGATAGAAAGAACGCATCATGGCGCAAAAAATTACACCTCACACAGCCCCATAGACCAAAGGATAAAAACGCTGTAAGCATGGGAATAGAGCGATTTTAAGGAACATATATCTGTTAACAATGGTTTGAATTTTTTACAAGCCATCAGATAATATAAAAGTTATACATTTTACATATTGTAATCGTAACGACTTGAGCAACATGCATGACCAGTCAGTTTTACCATAGGGCGAACAGCGTAAATGCAAAACTCCCCGAAATCAAAACAAATTCCTTTTTTTTTTCAATTTGACAGCGCAAATGATTTTTTTCCGGTTTCGCAGCATATGTTATGGAAAGATAATGCCTGTCATTGCAAAGTACAATTGGTTTTGCAAAAAATAGGTGCTCATATACGTCTCTAGGTGAAAAAATGCAAGCACTATGGCCTTTTAAACATAAAATGGAAAAAGCAAAAGCACAAAAACGAAAATTGGCTTTGACCTTAAGGGGTTAAACATTTTGTTGGTTCAGCAAACTATCTCCATTGAATCAGTAAAAGCCTTCTTCAAACTTTTTGGATGACCAAGAAGTCTCATGTATACGGTCATCTGGGTCATCCATCAGTAAAGGACTTTTAAATATGTGAATTGGAGAATGACAAACAATGGCAGCCCATATACTTCAAATAGCCACAATAAAGTCCAATGCTTACACCTTCTGAGACAGAAGACATGTTACCTCCTTCTCGTCTGTGGGCCAGGCAAGCTGTAACATGCCTTCAGTAATCGAATCAAACCTATCAATGATCACCTGGCCAAACCAGAAGCAGAACAAGCCAGTGGTGGGCAGGTCCCAGCAGTTAGCTTTGAGGTGCAATGCATGTTCAGAGATGTTGTGACACGACTGTAGATAGGGTAGCCTGAGAAGGGGCCTGACCCCACCTACTTGCCCCAACAGCCCTAGGCTACTGCGGACAACCACGGAGACAGCTCCTACCTAGTCCTCCTGGGTGACAAAGTGGTTAAACCGGAAATACAAACAATATGATTCCCTAAAAGTCACAAATTTCTCTTGGTCCCCTGAAATCCTATCTAGGAGCAACATAGTAAGTTTAGGGGAACTATACACAACTGGTGGTGAAGCAGGTACTGGGAGATTCTCTGTCACTTTGCCCTGGTTTATAAACAGAGATGCCAGGAGTCGTAAACTACTATTTTTGAGGGGTGGGAATAAGATGACACATTTTTTTAAAACCTATCAACAGCCACCCAAATGAAAGTCTCACTATTGGACTCACTATAAGATCCATAGATATAGTCCAAGGTTTCTCAGGGAAAGGAAGTGGGTGAAGACTAGAAATGAGCGGATTTCCCGAAGTTCGGGTTCGTATAACCCTGAAATATCGGCATCTGACTCCCGCTGTCTGCCGGCTCCGTGCCGGGAAATCCGCTCATCTCTAGTGAAGACCCTCAGGTAATCTTCGCAAAACCTTGGACCCAGCACATACTTCACAGGCACTGACAAACTGCTGAGCACCTCTGGACTAAGAAAGCCACCAATAGAATCTGGAAAGCATATATTTCATACTAGCAATGCCAGGATGCCCAGCTAAAACAGAGCAATGAGTCTCCTCTAAAGACTCCCGAGACAAAGATTTGAGGGCACAATCATTTCCCATCAGGTGTATTTCTGGGAGCTGGACCTAAGAGTTTGCCACAGTGGAGGCAAGATCAGGATGTAGAGTAGCAACAACTACACTTGGGTTTAGAATTTTCTCAAGGTTCTCCTTGGGAGCATTGCTGGCACAAAAACTGCGAAAAAGCATATCTGCCTGTACATTCTTGGAACTGACATCACAAATAACAACATCAAAGCAGCTAAAAAGTAAAGCCCATCAGGCTTATCTATGAGAGAGACTTTTAGCATTGTCAAGGCAGAACAGGAACAGAGCCTTCTCTCTGAACTCCCTTCCCTGCAGGGACAGGAAAAACAGGAGCTGCCTTTTAACATTTCTGTTTTTCCTGTCCCTACAGCGAGGGGAGGGGCATCCTCCATTCCGATGCCGTCAAGAGGGAGGATGCGGAGGAAAATGGAGGGGCTCCTGCGTAAATCATGTGAAACTTCAACTGATATACCAAATCCTAATATTGCAGCAACATAAGGTTCGGTAAGAATCACAACCTTATGTGTAGCGCCCTCTAGGAAGTGTCTCCATTCATCAAATGCCATTTTTATAGCCAGTATAGTTCCTATATCGTAATTACATTCCGCCTTGGAGAATTTTCTAGAGTACAAAGCAACTGGTCGGAGATTAATCGGAGATACTGATCCTGAGACAGGACCACTCCTACCCCCACCTCTGATGCATCCACCTCAACAATAAAAGGACGCTCATAGTCCGGCTGTATTAACACTGGAGCCTCTGAGAAACACTGCCTAAGTCTGTCAAATGCCATGATAGCGTCTGAGGACCAATTAACCAGATCCGCCCCCTTTTTAGTCAGATCAGTAAAGGGTTTGGCTATGAGCAAGAACCCCTTAATGAATTTCCTATAGTAATTGTCGAAACCCAAGAACCTTTGCAAAGCCTTAAGGCTATTGGGTCGCTCCCAGTTTTTAATAGCTTGGACCTTCAGAGGGTCCATACTGAACGAATTCAAGGTTATTTTATACCCCAAGAACAAGACCTCCTGTATTCCAAATTGGCATTTTGACAGCTTGGCACACAGATGATTTATTCTCAGAAGTTCCATGACAGTACGAACATGCAGAATGTGAAAAGACCAATCGGGGGGAAAAAATCAAAATGTCATCAAGATACACCACAAGAAAACGACCCAGATATTCATGAAAAGATATCATTGACAAAGTGCTGGAAGACTGCTGGAGCGTTGCATGACCAAAAGGCATGACCAGATACTCGAAATACCTTCTAGGGTATTGAAGGCAGTCTTCCATTCATCGTCTTCCTTAATCCTAATCAGATTGTAGGCTCCCCGCAGATCCCCGCCGGCCGACCGCCTCTTGCCGTCCCTCATGCCGCCCCCCCTCTGCCGCGTCATAACTGTGCTCAGCTGCGATTGGCTGAGCATAACTGTGCTCAGCCAATCGCGGCTGAGCAGCTGATGACTTGTGCCGCGCCATCAGCTGCTCAGCCGCGATTGGCTGAGCATAACTGTGCTTAGCCAATCGCAGCTGAGCATAGTTATGACGCGGCAGAGGGGGGCCACCATGAGTGGGTCGGCCGGCCTCCCAAAGATTACATCACTGTCAGATGACGGCGGATGGGGGTTGACATGAATCAGGTATGTATAATGCACTACACTTCCGGGTCCATGGGCGGGCTTGGGGAACATGGGGAAGGGGGGCCATTCACGTACATAACATACATTACAAAGTTGCATAACTTTGTAATGTGTGTTATTTTGTGAATAATTTCTTAGCGCCGCACTACCCCTTTAAAGCGACTCTGTACCCACAATCTGACCGTCCCCCCAAACCACTTGTACCTTGGGATAGCTGCTTTAAATCAAAGATCTGTCCTGCGATCCGTTTGGCAGGTGATGTAGTTATTGTCTTAAAAAACAACTTTTAAACTTACAGTCCTGTGCTCTACGGGCGTGGCTTAGAATTTCTGTGCCCTAACTTTGCACCATCCCTCCGTCCCTCCTTCCCACCCTCTTCATCATTAGGAATGCCACTGGAACATTTTCCCCATGCTGAACATTTGCACAGGTGTCTTAAAAGATCCAGCCCATATGCCGGGCTGACACAGCTGACGAATAGTGGGCAATCTGCCTGGAGCATTTCTAATGATGAGGAGGGTGGGGAGGAGGGACAGAGAGGGTGTGCCAGCCTAATGCACACACAATCTAGGCCACTCCCGTAGGGCACAGGCTGCCAGTTTAAAAGTAGTTTTTTAGAACAATAACTGCATCACCTGCCAAATGGACCGCAGGACAGATCTTGGATTAAAAGCAGCTATCCGAAGGTATTGGGGGGGGGGGCAGATTGTGGGTACAGAGTCACTATAACTCACGACAGTCAATACAGGGCCTAAGCCCACCGTCTTTTTTGCCAAAAAAAGAATCCTGCCCCCTAAAGGAGAGGAGGAGGGGCGAATATGGCCCTTACGTAAACTCTCTTTTAAATACTCCCGCATGGCTTCTCTCTGTGGGCAAGACCGGTTGAATATGCCACCCTTAGGATATTTGCCTCCTGGAATGAGATCAATTGGGCAATCATAGGGCCAGTGGGGAGGTAAACCCTCCACTGAACTCTCATCGAACACATCTGCATAAATCGGACAAAAACTCCAGAATCACCCCCTCCCTGGGGGAACATTCCGCTAGTGACACAGCAATACAGTGGGGAGCTCACTTAGACCCCCGCTGAACCAGTTCCCTGCTGGCCAATCGAATACAGGATTATGTGCTTTCAGCCAGGGTAACCTCAGGATAACATCAGAAGACAAATTTTGCATAAGAAGAAAACCGAAGGTCTCGAAATTAACAGACCCCACCTTAACTTCAAGGCGGGGAGTGATATACCATACATCCTCTTGGGCAAAAGGGGTGGAGTCTGCTCCAGTGACGTTCACTGGACACCTGAGCAGAAGAGGACATGTTTTCAAACCAGACCAACACACAGGGTTAATGAAAGTAGCTGACGACGCATAATCTACCTGGGCGTACCCAGAAATCTATTTATTTATTCCCCAAGACCAGAGATATAGGCAGTAAATGTTTGTTCTTATTAGTGAAGGTTACCTGTGGACCTGAGTGACCCCTTTGATAGTCCTTCAGGTGCTGAAGTTTTCCGGCGGTGGTCCCGGCCTGGAGGGACATTGCTTTACTCTATGTCCCGCTTTTTCACAGTACAGACAAAGGTTGTATTGAAGATTGTGTGCTTGTCTGGCCTTGGTGTCTTTGGTGTCTACCTGCATAGCTTCTTCCAGCAAGGGGAAGGCAGGAGGGGAAGGTTTAGAGAAGGAGGTCGGAGACAAGAAGGTTCTAGTATGGTCTGGGGTATCTCTCCCCCGCTGTCTGTCCCTTAAACCTCAGTCCACCCGAATGGCTAAGGTCATGCGCTCCTGAAGGGTGTCAGGACTCGGGTAGACCACTAATAGGTCTTTTAGATGGTCGCTCTATCCAGCTCAGAATTGAAACCGGAGGGCGGTGTCGTTCCAAGTGGAAGGGCCGCTCCACTGCCTAAATTACGAGCAGTAGTCTTCCACCGGACGTTTGTCCTGTCTTAACATATTCAGCTGTCGCTCAGCATTGGCTGCACTGTCTGGGTCGTCATATAGTAACCCCAATGCCGAGAAGAACCAGTAGACAGTCAGTAAATCAGGTGAGTCAGATGGCAGGGAAAAAGCCCATTCCTGAGGTGGCCCCTGGAGAAGTGACATAACTATGCCCACTTTTTGAGCCTCGTCTCCAGAGGAGCGAGGACGCAACCTAAAAAAAACAGCTTACATCCCTCCCGGAAGGTGCAAAAGCTTCTTTTGTCCCCCTTGAATTAGTCTGGGAGCTGGATGGTTGGCTCAGGAGGTCCCTGGGAGGTCATAGTAAGCTGTCAAGGGGCCGTCTACTGTTCCTGGCCCCCTTCAGCCAGCTCCTGCACCATAATGTTGAGCCGCTGCATCTGGTCCACTAGGTTGGTCATGGCATTCATGTTGTCCGTGAGGCAAACAACAGTCTGGGCTGGCTATTCTGTCAGGGATAGGGAGGCAGGGACAAGACAGTGGGCCCTAGGTCTGAACCCACCCACTGTCCCTACCTACTTGCCTCAATCAGCCGCGACAACCACAAAGACGTTCCCTATACTGAGTACGTAAAACACAGAACAAGGCAGACGAACAAACACAATATCAGATAGTCAAACAAGCCAAGTCAGAACCAAACAGGCAACGCAGTACAAAATCAGCAAACAATCGGTTAGTCAAAGGTCAGGGGGAGGTCAGATAACAAGTCAAGCAAGGCAGAGGGATTAGGACCGGGGATCGCAGGAATAGACAGGGGGGGGGGCTTGGATCATGGCATTAACTTTAATAGCCAGCAATCAGGAAGTGACTGCTGGCTCTTTAAATACAGGACCAGGAGCCCGGACCAGAACACCATTGGTCCGGACTCCAGAGTCCTGACTACAATCACTGTAGAGTGAGTGGCAGCAACAGTGGCAGTGCTAAACATCGCTCAGCTAAGTGGCCGAGAGAACGGAGCTTGAGGTGTCCCAATGGTTCTTTCAGAGCGATTATAAATCTAAAATTTCTGAACAAATTTGTGAGGTACAACTGGTACAAAATGGAAAAAATAAAGACTACCATCCCTCTTGATCAAAATGCATTTATGACAAAAAAAAATGCATCTATGACAATAGATCTAAAGGATGCCTACATTAATGTATCAATACATCCATCCCACCAGAAATTTCTCAGATCTGCCACCCAAATGAGTCATCAAATAAATCACTTTAAATTCAGAGCCCTTCTATTAGCAATCT
Organism: Dendropsophus ebraccatus; assembly: GCF_027789765.1. NCBI lineage: Eukaryota > Metazoa > Chordata > Amphibia > Anura > Hylidae > Dendropsophus > Dendropsophus ebraccatus. The sequence goes on from NC_091458.1 coordinate 65,779,786, forward strand.
TGTCAGCCCCTTGGTTATTCACAAGGATTTTTCTAGAAGTAGTGGCATTTCTCAGACAACAGAACATAACAATTGTCTGTTACATGGATGATCTTCTCATAGTTTCATCACCTTCCATCCCATACTCTCATGTTCAAATAGTGGTAGTAGTAAATTTCGTCAGATCTTGTCCCATCATGCAGGAAGAAATTCCTAGGAATGATTCTGGACTCGGAAGTTCAAAAATTCTTCCTTCAAAAGGAGAAGATTCAGTCCCTAAGATCAAAGGTGGCGGACTTCAGGAAAAAATTATGATTTCCAATTAGAAATGCCATGTGCTTTTTAGGGTTAATGACAGCATGTATAACTGCAGTTCCTTGGTGCTTACATCACTCGTGTGTCATGCAAAGCAGCATTCTAAAGGTATGGGACAGATCCCCATCACTAGACAAGAAAATGTCAATCTCTGCAAAAGTAACGTCATCCCTCATCTAGAGGCAGACAAAGGGAAATCCATTTGGATTTGGAACCTGTTATACAAGTTACCACTACAAAGAACTAAATACATTTTAGGAGGCTCACAGAAAAGCGGAGAGTCTACTTCTTCAGAAGAACATCAAGGTCTTTTCAGACAACTCCACAGTGGTATCCTACTTGAGACATCAGGAAGGCACACCTCCAAAACCTGGCAAGCAGGATATTTTCCTGGGAAGAACGGAAGGAACTGTCCATCTAAGAGGTTCACCTAAGAGGAGTGGATAGCAGATTTTGTAAGTCACATTTAAATCCAGCCTGGGGAATGGCAGTTAAATTCCCAGATATTATTGTCTTTAGTAAACAGATGAGGTTTTCCGGAGATCAACCTATTCGCTTCCAAGAACAACAAGAAATTGAGCAGATTCTTCTCACTGAATCGGCAGGATTCGATCCATGTCTTCAAACTAAGTTTTGTCTTTTTACCAAAAGTTGTTACAGGTTTTCACAGATCGCAAGACACTGTTCCATCATTCTGTGACAATATGAAGAACGAGAAAGAAGAAACCATCTGGATGCCAGACATTCTATCCTCCAATATCTGGAATCTACAAAGCCCTGATAAAAGGATAAAAAATTTTTGCTTCAGTACCAGGGCCCAAAGTGCAAGAAAGCATCAAAAAGCTCAATTTCCAGATAGATTAAGTCAACAATTCGTGAATACTACTCGTCTATGGTGAAAGATCCTCCTTCTGGGCTCACTCTACAAGAGCTACAGTAGCCTCGCTAGAGCAAATCTGTAAAGCAGCCACCTGGCCTACGGCTTACACCATCTTTACACATTACTGTATGGAAGTTGGCACTTCCCAAGGTTTGGCTTTCGAGAGAAAAGTAAAGTACTTCAAAGCATAGGCTTTGAAAAGCCAGAAATATGACTTACTGACATAGGGTGGGTTCACACTACGGAATTCCGTCGGCTGTCCGCGCGCCTTTCCGCCGGCTCCATAGACACCATTGTATGGGCCGGCGTACTCCGCTATCCGCCGAAAGTAGTCACTTCTTTTGGCGGATAGCGGAATACGGCGGCCCATAGAATGGTGTCTATGGAGCCGGTGGAAAGGCGCGCGGACAGACAGCGGAATTCAGCGGACATTATCCGTGAGAATTCCTCAGTATGAACCCACCCTAACTTTTCATGAGTCCCTCATGACAGAACCCTTACATTTTCCTCCCTTATTTGGTGTATAATCCTTCGTGGTTAAGTCACAATTACACTAAAGGGGGTAGTGGGAGGTGCCCTTTTAATCTGTGTTTCCTGTTCTTGATAGGCTCAAAGTTGACATCCTCCATGGTGGTGCTGGCATGAGGAACTCATGAAAAGTGAAATATTGGTAAGCTGTATTTTTGACTTTTATCACCAGACTGACAGTGTCAAAGTGGTGTGTCTGTAAAACTATTAGTGCCCGTCCCACACTCCAGCAGATGCAGTATCCTCTGAACACCACCCACTTCCTCCGGCTGTCAATCATTCTAGAGGCAGCGGCCTGAAGATACTGCATCGGCTGGAAAGCTGGGCGGGTGCTGATTGTCACAGATGCGCCACTGTGACACTGTCAGCCCGGTGATAAACGTTTCTTAAAGAGTCACTGTCATTAAATTTTTTTTTGCAGAAATCAATAGTCCAGGTGTTTTCAAGAAACTTTGTAATTGGGTTTATTAGACAAATTATTTACATTATCTGCATGTAAAAAGCCTTTTCCCAGGTCCCCCTCCTCTCCTTTCTGTCATCCACTGCTCAAAATCAGGAAATTTCGACTGTTTTTTCATCAGTCGGATCTGTCTGTTCTATGAAGAGGGGAGGGGGGAGGGGGAAGGAGGGAGATTAGCAGGTAGCAGAGAGCCGAGAACAAAAGATTGCTCAGTGGGGGACCTATTCACAGTGCTATTCAGAGGTCAGAGAGGTCTGTGGTGACTGTCAGAGGTGAGAGCTAGGGATGGTCCGAACCGAGTTTGGTTCGGGTTTGTACGAACCCCAACTCTCGGTAATGATTCCCGCTGTCTGCCCGCTCCATGGAGAGGATGAATACAGCGGTAGGACCAACTGGAAAACTGGGATACAGCCATAGCCATAGTCTGTATCCCAGTTTTCCAGGCGGTCCTCCCGCTGTATCTACCCCCTCCACGGACGGGCAGACAGCGGGAATCTGATGCCGAGCGTTCGGGTTCATACAAACCCGAACCTCGGCAGTTTCGGACCATCCCTAGTGAGAGCCCCTGATGTGAATGTAAATTCACTCTTTGTTGTCCTGTTTTGCTGCCTTTACTTTCTCCATAGGAAAACCATAAAGACAGGGGGAGAGGTTCAAACTGTTTTTTTCATGATAAAAATTCATTTTTCGGCTAATAAAACCAATTACAAAGTTTCTTAAAATTGCCTGTTCTATTGATTTCTGCAATAAAAATTTTAGTGACACTTTAAGAAGTCTTTCATCTGCTGTTAAAACTTGATTGCAACATGTTTTAATGAGCCCTACCTTCTATAAATAAAAAAAAATTATTTGGCACCAGGAAAGGTTCCACACTGTATTCGACAACTAGGTACTGACATCTGCTGGGTAATATGAAAACAGTACCCACATAACCTAACTTTATTCTCACAAAAAGGGGGGGGGAGGACACAAAACTAAATAAAAAAAATGGTTAAAATAAGTATTTCCTGTTAAAACTGCCAACAGTGAAGTATGGCAAAGTCAAGCTCTGGAGGCTTAAAGGTTACATAGTGCCTGTGGCAGTGGCTGCACGCTAAGGCTAGGCTCACACTGCATCTTTAGTTATACTATACATATAATACTCTTCAAATGGATAAAGATTGATACTGACGATAATACGGTCATTTCCTGAGCATATACAAGTTTTTGTGTTGACAGAAGTGTGCTGCAAACTACAATTTTCACTTAAAGAAGCAGTTCACTTTTTATTTTTTTCGCCCCCCCCGGGTAGCCGCTGTCAAGTATACTTACAAAAGATGATCGGTGTCCCGTTCCCGTCGGTCAGTTCCGTCCCGCGGTGCCGTTCACATCGGGCGCGCGCTCACTTCCGCCGGCGCTGTGACTCCTCTTCTCTCCCTTGTCATTTGAACGCCGGAAGTCACGCGCTTCCATAGAGAATGCATGGAAGCGAGTGACTTCCGGCGTATAATCACTGGGCAGAGAAGAGGACTCGCAGCAGCCGGCGGAAGTGAGCGCGCCCGATGTGAACGGCACCGCGGGACGGAACTGACCGACGGGAACGGGACACCGATCATCTTTTGTAAGTATACTTGACAGCGGCTACCCGGGGGGGCGAAAAAAATAAAAAGTGAACTGCTTCTTTAAATACATCATTCTGGAATTAAGGGCGCTTTATAAATAAATAATAATACTGGCAGCTGAGAAAGTTGGATACAGCTCTAGGAAGTGTCTACTGCCCTGGTCAGAGCCTCACTAGGGTGCATTCCACACACAGATATCAGCAGCTGATTATCAGGACATAGCAGCACCTCAGAGCCACAAACATGGGGGGACATTTATCAAACATGGTATAAAATGAAATAAATCACTGCCAACAATGGTATATTCAAATTTCCAACCCAAAAATCCTCATGGAAATTATGTAAAACTTAACTTTTAATCTATAATTGCATCTAAAATGACCCTTCTCCAAAATGCAAAGAAAAAATAGAAAATATTATAACAATCAAGTCTCAGATAAAACGACTATTGTTGTAAACACCAACCCCAGTCGGGGTGTATGGAGTCCTATGTATCTACTCTCGAAGGGCCCTAAGTGGCATATGCAATATATGTGGACCTGGGGACCGTGATGGGGGGGGGGGGGGGGGGGACCAGGCTGGCCAATGGAAAACTGTAGTCCCCAGTCTTGGATCCTCTCTCTGCCTGCCCTAGGTGGAGTGAACGCCCTCAAAAGGGGCGCCCCCCGCACCAGAACCTAACCCTGTCTCCTATTAATCTCCCTACGATAAGGGGAGCTGACTGTCTCACTAGACACAATTACCTATATATCTGTAGTGTACTAATGGTGTTCCCTATTCTGATACAAACAGGGTGTAAACACTTATACAGGGAGGATCAGACACACGTCACAAGTGAACGTCCAATTAAATGTATACAGATAAGGTAAAGATATATGCCACTAGTTGCCCCGGGTGTGCTAGTGCGGCGGCACCACTCGCACAAGGCACATAGGCAAGTGCGTCTGTGTGCTTGTATGAATAGGTGTTAATTCACACGTGATCGCTTATGTGAATAGCAACAGAGAGTCTATCCAAGGCTGGCAATGATGATACGCGTCTAGTGCTCAATGCATAGCACCACAACACATAGCAATGATCATCAGGCGGTTAATATGAATTGGTCATATCCTGTATAAGGGTACAAACACACACACACCGTATACGCAGCAGACACGCAGCAGATCTGCAGCAGATTTGATGCTGTGTTCAGTTATACAGATCTAATCTGCTGCATATCGCAGCAGTAAATACGCAGCGTATACGGTGGGTGTGTTTGTACCCTAACCCCCGATATTGCAGTATGCCGCTATACAGGCTCAACAGCCTATGTATACAAAATCCGCCACAAATACGCACAGTGCGTATTTGTGGCGGTTTTTGTATACATAGGCTGTTGAGCCTGTATAGCGGCGTACTGCAATATCGGGGGTTATACAGGATATGACCAATTCATATTAACTGCCTGATGATCATTGCTATGTGTGAATTGAGCACTAGACGCGTATAATCATTGCCAGCCTCCCCCCCCCCCCCCCCCACATCACAGTCCTCAGGTCCACATATATTGCATATGCCACTTAGGGCCCTTCAAGAGTAGATACATAGGACATACACCCCAACTGGGGTTGGTGTTTACAACATTAGTCGTTTTATCTGAGACTTGATTGTTATTATTTTTTTTATTTTTTCTTTGCATTTTGGACAAGGGTCATTTTAGATACAATTATAGATTAAAAGTTAAGTTTTACATAATTTCCATTTCTGTGAGGATGGTATAAAATGAAACTGTCTCAGTTGCCCCTAGCAACCAATCAGATTCCACCTTTCATTTTCCAGTCTGTAAGAAAGGTGGAATCTGATTGGTTGCTAGGGGCAACTGAGACAGTTTCACTTTACACCATGTTTGATAAATCTCCCCCATGGTGTGAACTGCACCTCATAGTCACTAGCATACTTCAGATGGATAACTGGAGCCAGTGCCAATGCCAGTACAAGTACCTCAGCAGTTTTCACATTCTCTAAACAAATCATAATGTGAACAAGGCCTTAGAAACCTATCTGGTATATGAGTTCACCGCCACTGTACAATTATTTTCTCCTCAGTCTTTCACACTACAGCCTGTGATGCTGTCTATAACTACGCCCGTAGAACCATAATGCAGAGTCATGTGGAGAACACGCAGCCATGACTGCCCTGCGATCTCCACCTCCAGGCGGCCGTTGGGGCGGGCGGAGCCACACAGTCTCCCGCGCTCTGTTCCCCGCCCCTCTTGTCCTTTGTGCTGCCGCGAGACTACGCGCGCTTCCTCCCCCCAGAATGAGGCTCAGCAGTCTCCACCCGTCGCCGGTGACGTCACGCAGCAGGCCCGGGAGACCTGGGGGAGGAGCAGAGCGGCGTGCGGCGGCGGACACGACGAGAGAAGCAGCGTGGAGCGGAAAGCCGGGAGAAGCGCAGCAACATGTGAGTATACGCAGAAAAAGAGAAAGGGCGAATATGCATGCGACGCCCTGGGGGAGGGTTGGACGTTTCTCTTCGGCGCTGGTAGGCGGTACCGCATCTGAGGAACCGGCAGAGTTCAGCCGGTCTTCGCATGTATTCCAGACCTTTACCAGCATGGCGGATCACTTTTTCTAGACCTTTAGCCGGTAGGCGGTTTGTAGCTTTCACAATCCCATTGTTGTAGGAGGAGCCGCTCCCTCTCGCAGGCACCCCGGCCCATCGCTCCAGAAGCTTCTGTGAGCCCGCGGCCGCTGAGCGTGTAATCCGCTTACTCGTCCATTCATTGCAGTGCGCATCTCCATTCTGCTCCGTCACCTGTGGTCAGGGGTGCAGCGGCGGGATCGCACCTGACCCTGCTGCTCCTCTCCCCGCTTACACCCTGCTGCTCCTCTCCCCGCTTACATCCTGCTGCTCTTCTGCCCGCTTACACCCCGCGCCTCTCCTGTAGTCGGCTGTGTCGGCATGTGCGCCCGCTGCGGTAGTTCTCAGGGCCACGTTGCCAGAGGCGCCATCTGAGGGCCCCAGTCATGTGTCTTGATACGTATTTGAGCTATTAGTATAAAACCTTCCAGCTATGATGTCACTTACCCTGATCATTACATCCCTATAAATGCACATGAGTCTAGTGTATCAATAGGGAATGTAAATATTTGTATGTAGCTGCCACTTATGCAGAAACATAGTAAATACAGCTCATGCTCTTTATCTTCAGGAAGCCTGCAAAGTACTTTGTTTGTGGGGTCACCAGGAAGTTACACATTTATTTGTAATACACGTTTTAATTCCCAATAAAGATAACTTACTGGAAGTGCAGGGTCTTGTTTCATGATTTCCTGCATGTCGCCTATCGTAATGCAGCTTCTTATTGCACCTAGCACGTCAGTGGTCTGACTACTGTCTGGAGACTTTATTTTATTGTAAAGTATATAGATATTTTTTCACTGTAGCCTGCTGCACAATAAAGCTGCATTTGAATCCTGTTTTGAGCCCAGCATCTGACTACACATCAGTCTCCTGTCACAAAGGGATGCTTACCTGACTAGTAGTGTGACTGTGCTTGGTTCATTTCAGGACAGTATGCTGACATGTAGCCCAACATACAGATTTAAAGGGACCCAATCAGATCTGGTTCCATGGAGCACTGTATAAAGCTGCAGTGTGGTACGTACCGGCTGCAGCAGCAGCAGCAGCAGCTTTTGCTCCAGAGAAAAGTAAATGTAATCCTCCGGCGCATGGCAGGTAGTCTGGATCTGGGATCTGGCTTTCTGCCTGTCTCTAGTCACTGCACTCTCCCTGTAAGCGTGCTTGGCGGGGATGATTGAAAGGGAGAGGCGCCAGTAACGGGATTCTCTGCCTGTCGCTCATCCCTGCCGAGAGCGGCGACTAGACATGGGCAGGGAGCCGCTGAGATGACTACCTGCCTGCCGCCTATTGGAGGATTAAACTTAGAGGGGTTATCCAGCGCTACAAAAACATGGACACTTTCTTCCAGAGACAGCACCACTCTTGTCTCCAGGTTGGGTGGGGTTTGCCACTTAGTTCCATTGAAGTGAATGGAGCCTAATTGCAAACCACACCTGAAATGGAGACGAGTCGTGTCGTCTCTGGAAGAAAGTGGCCATGTTTTTGTAGCGCTGGATAAAAATGGAATGTACCATCAGGCCTGGACTGAAGCACTGGAGGTGGCCAACCCACTCCCAGTGGGAGGAAACCCCCGCCCCTCTGACGACTCCATTAGAATCAATGGAGTTGCTTCATAGAGGTATAAAGCTGCTGCAGCCATGACTGATTGGTTCCCTTTAAATGTGATGTAAATGCAGTCTAAGCATGATGTAGATCAGGGGTGGGGAACCTCCGGCCCGCAGGCCGCATCCGGCCCCTGAGACCTCCCGATGCGGCCCGCAGCTCCCCTGTGATGCGCGCCGCTCTGGAGGAGGAAGAAGCCGGCATACACAGCATCCTCCGGTGTCTGTGACAGCTGCCGGACACAGGAGGATGCTGTCTGTGCCGGCTTCTTCCCCAGCAGAGCGGCGCGTGTCTTCAGTCTCCTGCGGGCCGCGTGATGACGTCATTTCAGCGCGCGCCGCCTGCAGGAGAAGACCAGCACAGAGGACCTGGGACAGAAGAGGACATGGGCAGCGTGGGAACGGAGGAAAGGTGAGAGGGATGTTTATTTTTATTTTTTTGGGGGGTTAACTAGGCCACCAGGGACATGCCTGATGGGGGTTAACTAGGCTGCCAGGGACATGCCTGATGGGGGGGGATAACTAGGCTGCCAGAGACATGCCTGATGGGGGTGATAACTAGGCTACCAGGGACATGCCTGATGGGGGTGATAACTAGGCTACCAGGGACATGCCTGATGGGGGTGATAACTAGGCTACCAGGGACATGCCTGATGGGGGTGATAACTAGGCTACCAGGGACATGCCTGATGGGGGTTAACTAGGCTACCAGGGACATGCCTGATGGGGGTTAACTAGGCTACCAGGGACATGCCTGATGGGGGTGATAACTAGGCTACCAGGGACATGCCTGATGGGGGTGATAACTAGGCTACCAGGGACAAGACTGATGGGGGTGATAACTAGGCTGCCAGAGACAAGACTGATGGGGGTGATAACTAGGCTGCCAGAGACATGCCTGATGGGGGTGATAACTAGGCTACCAGGGACATGCCTGATGGGGGGGGGATAACTAGGCTACCAGAGACATGCCTGATGGGGGTGATAACTAGGCTACCAGGGACATGCCTGATGGGGGTGATAACTAGGCTACCAGGGACATGCCTGATGGGGGTGATAACTAGGCTACCAGGGACAAGACTGATGGGGGTGATAACTAGGCTGCCAGAGACAAGACTGATGGGGGTGATAACTAGGCTGCCAGAGACATGCCTGATGGGGGTGATAACTAGGCTGCCAGAGACATGCCTGATGGGGGTGATAACTAGGCTGCCAGAGACATGCCTGATGGGGGTGATAACTAGGCTACCAGGGACAAGACTGATGGGGGTGATAACTAGGCTGCCAGAGACATGCCTGATGGGGGTGATAACTAGGCTGCCAGGGACATGCCTGATGGGGGTGATAACTAGGCTGCCAGAGACATGCCTGATGGGGGTGATAACTAGGCTACAAGGGACATGCCTGATGGGGGGATAACTAGGCTACCAGAGACATGCCTGATGGGGGTGATAACTAGGCTACCAGGGACATGCCTGATGGGGGTGATAACTAGGCTACCAGGGACATGCCTGATGGGGGTGATAACTAGGCTACCAGGGACATGCCTGATGGGGGTGATAACTAGGCTACCAGGGACATGCCTGATGGGGGTTAACTAGGCTACCAGAGATATGCCTGATGGGGGGATAACTAGGCTACCAGAGACATGCCTGATGGGGGTGACAACTAGGCTACCAGGGACATGCCTGATGGGGGTGATAACTAGGCTACCAGGGACATGCCTGATGGGGGTGATAACTAGGCTACCAGGGACATGCCTGATGGGGGTGATAACTAGGCTACCAGGGACATGCCTGATGGGGGTGATAACTAGGCTACCAGGGACATGCCTGATGGGGGTGATAACTAGGCTACCAGGGACATGCCTGATGGGGGTGATAACTAGGCTACCAGGGACATGCCTGATGGGGGTGATAACTAGGCTACCAGGGACATGCCTGATGGGAGTTAACTAGGCTACCAGAGGCATCACTGGGGGGGTTAACTAGGCTACCAGGGACATGACTTGGGGGTTAACTAAAATAGCAGGGGCACTGGGGGAACAATACTTTGCCTTGCCCCATGTGCTGCAAACCCACGCTACTAACTGCCGCGCACAGTATCCGGCCCTCGAATGATTTTATTAATGCCCGACCGGCCCTCGACATGGAAAAGGTTCCCCACCCCTGATGTAGATACATATAAAAATGCATGTGTACATTAGCTTACAGAAAAGTCCATTTACCACTACAACCATAATTATAACAGGGAAATTTAGTTACTATACCTCTATAATGAAGTAGTTGAAGAGCCGTGCAGGGAACTCACCTGGGGCAACCAGTGAGTAAGGGTCCTTTTACACAGAAAGATTATCTGACAGATTATCTGCCAAAGATTTGAAGACAAAGCCAGAAACAGACTATAAACAGAGATCAGGTCATAAAGGAAAGCCTGAGATTCCTCCTTTTCAAATCCATTCCTGGCTTTGGCTTCGAATCTTTGGCAGATAATCTTTCTGTGTAAACGAACCCTAAGCCAATGCCAAAGAGCAAAGTGTGTTCAAGCATTTGAATCTTCAAGATTCCTTATTAAAAAAAAAATAAAAAAAATCCTATTCTTATGAAATTCAACAGGTCAAACAGCGTTTTTTTGCTAGACATGTTTCCTATTCTTATGAAATTCAACAGGTCAAGCAGCGTTTTTTTGCTAGACATGTTTTGGATACGCTCTTTTCACAAGGTGAAAAAACAGGCGAAATTCCGTGGTAGAATCCCTCCACCCTCTCTGTCATAATGACAGTGTATGGGAGGCTCGCACGCCTCTCCGCGCTGAAGAATAGACATGTTCATTCCTCAGTGCCGAGAGAGTAGGCTCACAAGTTTAGACCATCATTATGACAGGGAGGCTGACGGGATTCCACGGCGGAGAATCTGTTGCTGAATTACACCTGTTTTGCTCCATGTGAACGCAGTGTTACGGTGTAGCCTTGATAAAGGCCAACAAAAGAATTGCATTTTAAAGATTCAAGTGCTGGAACATGGTTTGCTTTTGTACATTAGCTTTAGACAAAAAGAGAACAAAGATTCATATCTGCATAGTAAGTCAGAAAATCTGTGGTGGATTTGTCACCAGGCTTAAGAAGGCCATACCTTCAATAACCTATGGTCGATTGTTCAGCCACTGGTCCTGTCCGGCCCCATCCTCCAAATACACTGAAATGTTTATCACGGGTGAGCAATCTTGTGCTCTTCATTGGAAAAGGAGGGTTAAGCTGCAACCAGAGAGCTAACTCCGGTTTGTCTCTCCCAGAACAATTGGGTCAGGCAGTGATGTTTTTTTTTTCATCACGCCCTGACCCTTATCACCACCAACATCATCTGTTAGTGGACGTCCGGGAGAGTCTTATACACCCTATACCAACGGCTAACTTTAAAGCTACTTTGTACCCACAATCTGAAAAGCTATTTGGGTGGTCAGATTGTGGGCACAGTCGCTTTAAGATACCCATACACATACATTAGCTGTCGGATAGGTATTTCTCTTGATCTCCCAATGTATTATCTTAACGTCTTTGCCTGTTAGTTTTCTTATTTCCAAGAATAAATGTATCCGGTGTTGGAAATCCAACATGCCCTATCTGTTACTTCCAAGTCTGAAGGCTCCTATACACAATAGCTTTTGTTCACATCACAATTTGTCTCTTAGCTGCAAGGATACAGCAGCATGGGGGCCTTAACACCAGCTTTGATTGATAGGGAATCAATGGCTTGTAATGGCATCAGTCAGTTTCCGCTACCATTTTCATAATTTACAGGAAAAAGAATGCTCCATTTAAAGATAATCTTGCCATTAAAAACTATGGAATCTGCAAATGAGGTTCTTGACAGAGCCACCAATGTAGATGTGAGCTCGAAGCCTAAACTGTGCGCAAATGGTGGCTTCAGTAGCCGCATCACAGAAGCAATTTAAAAATCTGTTGTCTGCTGCAGCAGCAGATCTGACTCATCTGGGGTGAGCGGAAATGATTACGGTTTTTAACTTGCCATACCCCGTCATTTTATTTACAGGAAATTAGTGATACTTGGTCTTTATACATAACTGTACATAACTACACATAACTGTACCTATTATTTCTGTGGCCCAAGTGCATAACCTTAAAGTGTCACTGTCGTTATAATTTTCAAAATCCAAGTCAACAGTAGATGCGAAATAAAGCAAGTTTGCAATTTACATTCGTTATTTGTTTTTTGTAGTTATCTGAAATCCAGGTCCAGTCTCCTGAAGGCAGCTTTTTAGTCTTTAGTGCTTGTTTAAAAACTAAACAACATGGGGAAGATTTATCAAAGGGTGTAAAATTTAGACTGGTGTAAACTGACCACAGCAACCAATTACAGCTACTCTTTCATTTTACCAGGGCTGAAAGCTGAGCTGTGATTGGTTGCTGTGGGCAGTTTACACCAGTCTAAAATTTACACCCTTTGATTAATCTCCCCACGAAGTCCCGACCAGTACAGAGAGTCACGGCCCAATGTGTACATCAATCACATGACTGCCTTCTTTGTGAGGGCAGATGACCTGGGATACACGGGACTTCCTGTGTTTAGACTCTTTAAAAAAATAAAAAATTTAGTCAAAACACAGGAAGTGCTGTGTTTTCCATGATAACTAAAAAATAATAATAAATGTAAATAGAAAACATGCTTCATTCTACATCTGTTGATTTAGAAAGTTATGACAGTGACACTTTAAGAGGTCACATGCCTTCTCATTAGTACATGTGTTGTCATGTGTCTGATGTTGGAATCTGAAAGAGTTATTAAGGGAATACAAATTATTATATGCTGCTGGGTGTGCTTTCAAAAACAAAAATTACCTACCCTGGCGCTCTGAACCCCTTTTGCGCATCTTATTGCCGGTGCCAAGTTGATGTGTCAGAGCAAAACCTGACCTTTCAGCCAATCAGTGGCTACAATATCTTGGTCTGTGATTGGCTGAGCAGGCAGGCTCTGCTTACATTACATGTCTCAGAAGCAGAGAGAGGAGATGAGTAGTGTTGAGAAGAGAGGCCAAACTGTTCACATTTAGCAATACACCTGTACACTACCTGATTGTCCCCACAGACCTCTGTGTTACTTTCAGATTCCTGGCATTTTCCCTAACGATATGTCTGTGTAAAACAACCAAGCAAATTACCCAGACAGCCCTGCATGTGATTAAAATTGTTCCTATGACAAAGGGAGTGATTCTGATCAGCAGAAATGTTCTGCTTAAAGTGGAACTCTAGTGCTCTGTACTAAAAGTGCACCTGTCATGACATATAAAAAAAAAAAAACCCTTAGCAAATGTATATTTAATGCTTGCATTATGTATGCTGTTAATTGTTATTTTAATTTTGCTGCTCCATTGTTTAGTACCTCATCGTACAGCTCGTGGGTGGGCAGGCCAATCAGCATTTATCTTTACTCAGCCAACTGACATCCCTTCCTGCATTAGGTCTTTTTTTTTTTTTTTTTTGCTGTTATTAAAGACCAAATTGCCTTAGTGACAGAGCCTTGACTGCAGTTTTCCAGTAAGTGAGAAACTTATGGGGGAGACTGTATAGCACTGTATTTCATATAGAAAAGGGCAAAAAAAGTTAAGTAAATTGCAAAGCTGTATATATTGCCTCTCCTGCTGATTTAATATAATTTATTGCTAACGACAGTACCCATTTAAGCTGCATGTATAATGGGGGGAAAAAGTCTATAGTAAAGTGTCAGATCTCTGTGACTCAATGCTGCTCTTCTCCCCAGAGCTGCAGCGTGGAGTGGGTGGCCTAAAGATAGATGGTTTCAGCTCAGTTGGTGCAGGTGGTTGCAGAAGAGCAGCTTGTTTTGACATAGAGATGAGCGAACCTCGAGCATGCTCGAGTCAATCGAACCCAAAATTTCGGCATTTGATTAGCGGTGGCTGCTGAACTTGGATAAAGCCCTAAGGCTATGTAGAAAACATGGATATAGTCATTGGCTGTATCCATGTTTTCCAGACAACCTTAGGGCTTTATCAAAGTTCAGCAGCCCCCGCTAATCAAATGCCGAAGGTTCGGATCGACTCGAACCCGAACCCGGTTCGCTCATCTCTAGTTATAATGTTATTTTGCCTGCTGACTTCAACCTCTGACTATGTATAGACTTTGCATTACCTTTGGTGTTTTAATCACTTATGAATTCACTCTTGAATTCAGCTTATCTGCTATGTTTGATTTGAGCATGTTTTGTGGTATCCACAACCAGACAATTTACAACAGTACTTTTGTCAATAGATTTGACTAGCGAGTTTGTTCATTGTGAAATTGCAACTCAGCTCCTGTTCAAGTGAATAGGACCAGAGCTGCAGTTACTCCATTAGCTGTCATGTGGATAGGTCATCAGTCCGTTTTCCCTGGAAGAACCCACATAAAACAGCATAGATGTTCCAAGGTTTTCAGTGATGGTTGTTATCCTGTTTTAATTCATTTATTTTTGTCCACAGGCAAGCAGCATCTGCAAAGTGGTACGATAGGAGGGATTATGTCTTCATTGAATTCTGTGTTGAGGACAGCAAAGACATGAAAGTAGGCTTTGAAAAAGATAAACTAGCTTTCAGGTAAGGACCCATTCTGAAAATAAAAATTTCACTTATATACTTACTACTTATGGCTCTTATCTCCCCAGCGGAGACGAGAAATTTATTTTCATATACAGTACACAATGGGAAGAGGCTTACTGAGATGATTGCTGTGTCCGGCAGCCTCTTCTAGCACAAACATTTTTTTTTATACTTTTTCTCCGGAGTACCCCTTCTAACTAATAAAACTTTATTTTTTAATATGTGGTGGAATATATAACTATGCAAAATGCAGCTCTAAAAGGAGTATCTTCTCTAGTCTGCTTCCAGGGTTGGGAGCAGTGTAGAGTGTGTTTGCACTGCTGCAGCCTTTGTGCAGATGAAGTATACAGAAAAATCCTCTAACTCTGCTGGAGTGCTGAACAGATAGAGGACACAGAGAATAGTAGGAAGGAAACAGGGAAAACTGCATAACCACTTTTCAGTAGTGCTGGTGATGGTCATTACCATCAGCAAGGGAGTTTTTAAGTACATGGACCATGGGTACTGCAATAGCTTTTAACCTCTTAAGGACCCATGACATACCGGTACGCCCTTTAAGAGGGCGCCGCGGCCGTCCGGGTCCCGATCGGGGGAGATAGCCTGCTATAATACATAGCAGGCCATCTCTCCCTGTCGGCATGGGGGGTTGTTAACCCCCCCCCCCCCCCCCCCCCATGCCGACAATCGCCGCTATTGGCTGATCAGTTCAGATCAGCCAATAGCGACGATCGGAACCTTTCCGGGCCATCGATGACCCGTAAAAAATGGCGGTCGGTGCTATCCGAGGACGGCACCGACCGCTATTACTGTAAAAAGTAATGGTGGTCACGGTACCACCGTCCCCATCGCCGTGAACGGCCGGCCGGTACCGGCCGTTCACGGCGATCAAAGTCCCCACAAGTAAGAAATACCTGCTCTGGACCCCTCAGCTAGGTAGCTGTGGGGTCCGACGCCACATTGTTCGGAAAATCTGTGAAGCACCTGTGGGGTCCAGATGCTCACCGCACCCCTTGTTACATTCCTTGAGGGGTGTAGTTTTCTAAATGGTGTCCCTTTAGGGGTGTTTTTTAGGTTTTGGCACCCCAGAGCCTCTGCCAACCTGAAGTGGTACAGTCAAAAATGACCAAATATAACGGAGCCATTAAAATTCACTAGGCGCTCCTTTATATCTGAGGCTTGTGGTTGCGTCAAATAGCGCAATAGGGTCACATATGGGGTATTTCTATAAACTGCAGAAACGGGGCAATCAATATTGGGGTGCATTTCTCTGGTAATAAGTTTATAATTATGAAAAATATTGGATTACAATAAAATCTCTGCACAGAAAATTAAAATTTTCAAATTTCTTACACAATTAGCTTTTATTTCTGTGACTCCCCTAAAGGGTTAAAACACTTTCTGGATGTGCTTTTGCAGAGTTTAGGGGGTGCAGTTTCTGAAATGGGGTGCTTCGTGGGGCTTTCTAACATACAGTCCCCTCAAATACACTTTAAACCTGAACAGGTCCCTAAAAATATCTGATTTTAAAATTTGGAAATTTGCTGCTAATGTTTTAAGCTTTCTATTGTCTAAAAAAAATGAAATATAGTTTAATAAATGCCGCCAACATAAAGTAGACATGTTGCTAATGCTATTTAATATATAATTTATGTGGTATAACCATTTTCTGTATAAGCAGAAAAGTTTTAAAGTTGGAAAAATGCATTTTTTTTTACAATTTTTCACGCTATTTTGGGTTTTTTCATAAAGATTCGTTATAAGTATCGACTCCAATTTACAAGAAATGTGAAGTACAATATGTCACGAGAAAACAATCTCAGAATCAGCCGGATAGGTAAAAGCATCCCGAAGTTATTAATGAATAAAGTGACACTGGTCAAATTCATAAAATTTGCTCCGGCCCTTAAGGCCATTTCAGGCCCGGTCCTTAAGGGGTTAAACATTGTATTTTCTATAGTAAGTGGAAAAAACAGGGCTTGTCAGGAAAATTTCTGTTAATATGCCAAAGATTGCTTGACAGAGTGAAAGTCAAGTTCACATCACTTCATGCATTGATATCTACCTTAAAGGGGAAGTTCAGCAAACAAAATAATTCTTTTAAGTCAACTGGTGCCAGAAAGTTCCAGAGATTACTAATTTACTTCTAATAAAAAATCTCAAGTCTTCCTGTAGTGATCAGCCGCTGTATGTCCTGCAGGAAGTGGTTTTCTTTCCAGTCTGGAGAGCAGGAGAGGTTTTCTATTGGGATTGTTACTGCTCTGGACAGTTCCTGTCATGGAGAGCATGGTGTCAGACTGGAAAGAATACACCACTTCATGCAAGACATACAGCAGCTGAGTACTGGAAGACTTTAGATTTGTTTAGAAGTTATTAAAGGGGTTATCCAGCGCTACAAAAACATGGCCACTTTTCCCCTTCTCTTGTCTACAGATTGGGTGGGGTTTGGAACTCAATTCCATTGAAGTAAATGGAGCTTAATTGCAAATCACACCTGAACTGGAGACAAGAGAGGGGGAAAAGTGGCCATGTTTTTGTAGCGCTGGATAACCCCTTTAAATTACAAATCTCTGGCACCAGTTGATATAAAAGAATTTTTTTTTTTAGTGAAATAAGCTTGCTATATTAGTCTGTCAAATTGATAGGAATATGCAATAAAAAGCCTGTGGAGCCTGTGTATTGACTGCTTTATCCACCAGCCAACATTGTTTTCTTTGGCTGGTCTCCCTGAGATCAGTGATCTGTTTCTCTTATGGCTTTACTAGGCATTGCTCCCACCTAGCCATAATCCTGCTCCACGCTGATGAGGGCCACACCCCGAAACAGCTGTCTGTGGATGGATACCTGGCCTTAGTCTTTCCCTTGTCATTACATTGACTTATAGGGCTGCTTAATATGGTGGTTTCCCTACAGAGCCACCCCTTGGCTGGGCACTTCCCAGAGGGGGATATCTGACTAGTCCTGTGTTTTGAGACTATTAAATGAAGCTCCAAATGCTCTTTTTTGCATGTTCGTATTTCCTAGGGAGCAATGTACCTAGGATTTTACTGCATTGAGCACTTTAGCCAGCAGCTGACAGTGTTATCTTTGGCTGGTCTCCCTGAGATCAGTGATCTGTTTCCCGTATACATTGATAGGAAAGCAGTCAGCTGCTAAGTACATGTAAACATAACTGCACAAACACCTCAAACAGTTGTAACATGAATTTGAATGGCCATGACGAAACACGAGTAGCTCAAAACGATGGTTGCCTGTTTTCGTTTGTATTGTCACCTTGATATTGGATTAATAATGAGTGCAAAGACGCAAGTGCCGCATTGCCTATTTTCTCATGGTGAGATACATTAATTTTAGTAACCAACATAAAACATACTGCATAGTATTTTGGTCTTTTTAAAAAGCGAGAAAATGGTTGACAGTATGTAATTTCCCATTACAGCTATTCCAAAAAAAACACTCCAGGAAAAACAAGTGTACCTGTCACTTTATATAATATATATTAAAATAAACTCCAACAAATGTATAGTTAATGCTTGCCTTACTATGCTGCTATATGGACTGGCCTTTTATTTATATATATATATATATATATATATATATATATATATATATATATATATATATTATACACATAAATGACATTTACCTTGGATCAGAGTATCATTTAATTTACTCAGCTGCAGCAGTGCTCAGGGGTGTGTAGAGGGGCATGCATGGCTGCTGGCCAATCAGCATTCATCTTCACTGTGCAGAGCAGAGGGACAACTGACATCACTTCCTGCATTTGGTCTCTTTTTTTTGTTTTTCTGTAACTGAAGACCAAATGGCCTTAGGGTACATTCACACTGTGGAATATGTGCGTAGACTTATCCACTAGGTGTCTCACTAGTCAGTGTTCCAACACTAAAGATGCGTTCACATTGAGACTTCAAGCAGATTCCGCTGGAAAGCCTCCATTTGACATTCTGACCATTCCATAGACTCAATGATATGTGCTGGCGGATTCAATGTCCGCCCAAAGAATTGACATGTCAATTCTTTGGGCGGACGGCGAAATTTTCCACCAAATATCATTGCGTCATGGAACATCCCCTTAAAGTCTCAATGTGAACGTACCCTTAATGTTGGAACCTTGTCTGTTTTGTCAGTTTTACAGTAAGTGAGACACCTAGTGGATAAATTGTATTTAATATAGAAAACAGAGCTTTAAAAAAAAAAAAAAAAATAGTTTGGATGCTGCATGCTCTTACAGCAATACAGTGACTGGGGAGGGGACGTGACGTGGAGGCTTGCTGTCTCGCCTGCTGTGCTTTCCCTCTGTCCAGAAAAGCCTTACAGTCTGATTGCAGGAGAAGGGAGTGGTGAGAGTGACTGGACGTAGGCTTGCCCCTTCCGTTGTGACTTGATACCAGTCTCTGTGCGTGCCGTTCAAAGCTTTTTTTGCTTTTGTTTAGCTTCATGCAGCATCTCATAGAGCAGTGTCTGAAAGCTGTTCTTCTCACGTTCGGTCCTGGACCTGTGAGGCACTTAAGACCTAGAAGAAACAAGGTTGCCCCTGATCTTCACTCCATGTATAAATCTGAATCACAACTATTTCCAACAACTGTGAAGATCTTTACAATTAAGATATAACTTTTATTTCTTTATTTAAAATAAGTGTGCGGTCAAGTGTGTTTAAAAACTGGGACCTTAGAAAATGATTTAGGTTAATCAAAAGGACCCTATTTGGGGGTCATGCAGCTGTGACAGTATTATTAGAGTATATTGGATAGGATTGTACTGTTAGTAGATCAAATAATTTCAAAGAGCAGACAGTGATTGAAGAAAATCACTGTTAATGGTGGTAGCCGCAAAGGGTTAAATAACCGATTTGGCACTTGAGACCTCACAGGTTCTTTTTATTCTAATGACATTCAATTTAATTTAGACACTTATTTTGCTTTTTTCTTTATCTTGTAGTTGTCTGGGAGGAGCTGACAACATTAAATACTTAAATCAAGTCGACCTGTATCAGTCTATTGATCCTAATGTAAGTATGTTATCTTCTCTTATTTTGTTGTTCACCTAGCAATAGCCAGCAGAGGCTTATAACTGGAGCTAGATGTTTAGAAATATAAGCCCAGACTGTCTAATTGTCGCATAGTAAGCGATCACAGCTCTGATTCTATAGCTTAAAGGGAAACTATCAGCAGGCTGGCCTGCTCCACTAATAATCATTAAAAGGTAGCCCTACCCCCAGTGCACTACATGGCCTTACTGGACTCAGGATTACACTACAAGCTGCATGGGAGCGGCACCGAGGATGAAGGAAAGACACTTGCCTCAACCTCAGCTCCCCCTTCACAATAGGGACATATCAGCAGGTTAGATGTGTCACCAGCACTGACCTCTCTGACCTCTGAATACAGCTTTCATGCAGCTCTGGCTGTGTTCTCCTTTGTTCTCTGCTGCCGACTAATCTCCCTCCTCCCCTTTCCATAGAACAGACAGGGTTGTGTCTGATGCAACAAGACACAATTTCCTGATGATTTGCAGTAAATGGAAAAGAGGAGGGGGGGAACCTGGGGAAAGGCTTTTTGAATGCAGATAATGGCATTTTTGCCTAATAAACCCTATTATAAAATTAAAATCATCTGTACAAAAAAAAAATTACAGTCACTCTTAAAAGAATTGTGCTGAATGATTTGTAAATTACTAATGCACTCTACATAAAAGCTTGGCATACTAACAGTGCTTTAGCTAAAATAGGTCATAAGTGTGTGTTCGCTGAGGGTCAGACCACTGGGCCTTCACACACACACACACACACACACACACACACACACACACACACACACACACACACACACACAACCATGTGCCCTGTGTGAATGAAACAACAGTACACTTGCGATGCAAACACACTGTCGTCTAGTATATGATTAACAGAGATGCTGTTGTCAATTCAATAATAGTAAATGGAGTGGTCACCACGTAACTGATTTCATTCACCCACTGTTCCCTCTGTTATATACAGGAGATCATTTAACATACTTTGTGTCCATTGTTTCCTGTCCTAAAAAGCATGGTGTTTGACATGCTGGGCAGATGCTTTACTAAGCAGTGGAACAGAAGTGCTGTGTCTGAAAATAGAGCAGCACTAAGTGTGAACTGAGTTACAATGGTGTCACTTTAGAGCCAGTGTAGTAAAGATATATAGGCAGCTGAAATAAAGATGTCTTAGACGAGAGGTATCATGGGAACTGTGGTTGTTTAAATGGTAATCCTGCCCTGGCAGCTTCAAAACAAAGGTGGCTGGGTGAGAGAATGAAAATAACTACTTTTGGTCTGTGTTAGCAATCAGTCTGACACCTGTAGTGGTTTTTTGTTTATATTGTCCACATTCACTTGTACTATGTTTGCTGCAGATTTCATACTATGTAAATAAATGACTAAACAAACCATAAAATACACAGCATGAAATCCAAACACAGTACATGTACCCTTAGTTCAGAAAACCACTTGTATTGTAGTAACATTAGTGACTTAACTTTGAGAGTTAAATTGTTAGTTTTGTTCAGCTCACGTTTTTTTTTTCCTCATCAGGAGTCTAAACATAAAAGAACAGACAGATCTGTCTTGTGTTGTTTACGAAAAGCAGAATCTGGCCAGTCGTGGCCGAGACTGACAAAAGAGAAGGCAAAGGTAATTTTTCCCCCACCTTTCCTAAAAGTCTTTTAGACAGTCCTGTAAGATTCTTTGAACAGTACTGTATCAATGGTGATCTAAAACACTCATTGTTTTTCATAGCTTAATTGGCTCAGTGTGGACTTTAACAACTGGAAAGATTGGGAAGATGACTCAGATGAAGACATGTCCAATTTTGACCGCTTCTCGGAGGTCAGTTATATTTGCCTCTAGTTTTTCTTTAGTTAAACAGGGACTGTCATTTCAACAAACTTTGCACATATCGATAGTACAAGCAGATATGAGAAACTGTATAATATCTTATCAGACAAAATGTTTTTTACTCCTGTTATTAAGCATCTTCCTCTGTAAAAAATCTTTTTAGCTAGCTCAGGGATAAACTTACAAGCAAGAAAAGTCTATGAAAGGGGTTGAGGTAACACAGGCACAGAGAGATACCTAAGAGACAGCACTGTCAATAATAAACCTCACCCAGGGCTTTTTTACACAGACTACTTAGTACAGCTTTATTATGGCTTAAAGGGACTCTGTACCCACAATCTGACCCCCCCAAACCACTTGTACCTTCAG
Source organism: Dendropsophus ebraccatus (assembly GCF_027789765.1). Classification (NCBI taxonomy): domain Eukaryota; kingdom Metazoa; phylum Chordata; class Amphibia; order Anura; family Hylidae; genus Dendropsophus; species Dendropsophus ebraccatus. The sequence goes on from NC_091458.1 coordinate 65,801,639, forward strand.
ATAGCTGCTTTTATTCCAAGATCTGTCCTGGGGTCCGTTCGACAGGGGATGCAGTTATTGTCATAAAAACAATTTTTAATCTGGCAGCGCTGTGTCTAACGGCCGGGGCTTAGATTTGTATATGCATTAGGCTGGCACACCCTCTCTGTCCTTCCTCCCCACCCTCCTCAGCATTAGGAATGCTCCAGGCAGATTGCTTCCTATTCCCCCACCTGTGGCAGCCCAGCACATAGGCTGGATCGTTAAGACACCTGTGCAAAGCTCAAACAGCAGTAAATGTTTCTGGATCATTCCTAATGCTGAGGAGGGTGGGGAGGAAGGACAGAGAGGGTGTGCCAGCCTTATGCATATACAAATGTAAGCCCCGGCCGTTAGACACAGCGCTGCCAGATTAAAAATTGTTTTTATGACAATAACTGCATCCCCTGCCGAACGGACCCCAGGACAGATCTTGGAATAAAAACAGCTATCTGAAGGTACAAGTGGTTTGGAGGGTCAGATTGTGGGTACAGAGTCGCTTTAAATGCTGCTACTTTTAAGATTGTGCACAGACACATAATTGCGGGATCTCCCGTCTGTGCAGACACTATAGACGTTAGGCTCCATTTACCAGTTCTAGTTTGCAGAGCAGGAATAGTTGCAAAATGCCATATAGAAGATATATGATGGGCAGATATAGTTTATCTTGAAAAGTCACTTGAAATGACAGATACACTTTAACGCAGCTCTAATAAAAGAAACTCTTTTCATGACTGTAACATTTTACAGATGATGAATAATATGGGAGGAGATGAAGATGTAGACTTACCAGAAGTAGACGGTGCAGATGATGTAAGTTTGTTGTTTTCTTATAACCACTGAAAATGTTGAGTTCTCAGGCTTTTACTTCATAACAGGTTACAGCTATCGCACAGAACGATGTTTAATAGCAGAACATTCTGGCTTTGTGAAACATAACTCAGACAAATGAAAGTTAGAGATGAGCACAACTTGAGCATGCTTGATTCCGATCATTCGGCATTTGAATACTGGTGGCTGAAGAAGTTGGATGCAACCCTAGAGAGTCTGGGAAAACATGGATCCAACCTATGACCAATAGCTGTATGCATGTTTTCCCGTATTCCCTAGGGCTGCATCCAACTTCTTTAGCCACTGGTATTCAAATGCCAAATGATCGGACTTTACAACACAAAAAAGTTTGTACTTTCCACCATAAATTTTTAATTTCACCCAGGTAGAGACATTAGTTTTAAACCCCATTGAGATTTTGTTTTCTTCAGGTTGTTTTGATAAAAGTACCAGCATTATCTTGACATCTTGTACTATTTTGCATCAGTTTGTGGGTATGCCCCATGGACTTATGCTCTCCAACAGACTTATATTTCCAAAGCACATCCTGTTATTTCCTTGACAGTATCTGTTCCGTATGGACACTCAATAGGGTTTTGGCGTATGAGTTCTATGTGTCACAGATAAGTAAAGCTTTATTTTTATTTTTTTTCTTCCCCTTTAGGATTCACCAGACAGTGATGATGAAAGTAAGTTCTAACCATGTATTTCTACGCACTGACAAAAAAAAAAAATTGTGAATTATATTACAGATACTCAATTCATTTTTTTTCTATATGTAAAGTTGCTTAATTGCTAATTAAACTATATAAGATTTTTTTTTTTTTAAAACTGTAATTTAATTTCTTTTTCTTTTAGAAATGCCTGACCTGGAATAAGAAGATACAGGATCCTAAAAGTGGGAGGAGGGTGGGTGAATGGGCGGAAAGAATATTTCAACACACTCTTCAACAATTGCCGATACCCAAGTTGTAAATACAGAGTACTTCCAGTCAGCCTTGTACATGTATCACCAAATGGCGCTTACCAGGGGTTTGAGATTAAAATTGTACAGGATGTCCCTGAAAACTTAATACTATGGAGCTGCTAATTTAAATCATCATAACCATAATACATCAGAGTATACTGTGTATCCCTTATCTTGTTATTACATGTGGTTATAGTAAGTTTTCATTTACCCTTGGTTTACTTGAGATCATTTGTACTCCAAAATTCTTAATCGAAAACTACAAAGAAAACCACTATAATATGACTAAATTATTAGTTATTACTCCCAAATACATTGTGTATTCAGTACTTTGAGTTTTGTCTTTCTTAGCCAAGGGAGTTCTCTGTAGTTCTTGTCACTGGCAGAGGATGGGTTACAAAACAAAATTATGGATTTACAGGTAGTTGATATTTATAAGGGAATAACTGTTTATTTTAACATTGTCATCAGAAGTTCTCCATATACTGGTTACTCTTTAAAACTGGTAGACAGTCATGAGTGTCCTTCAGTAGTTGTATTTCTAGAACAAAGATTTAGGGTTTCTGGATACAAAGTAAGGTGTATGAGGCAATCCCATTTGTAACCATGAGTCCTGTACAACTGGTCTGACCCTTAGCATTTCCACCTTGGAAGAGTGTAGACAGCTGTACATTGTTTCTCTCATCAGTCTGTACATTTAGACCAAATTGTATTTGCACTGTCACAGTATATATTAAAAAGGAAAGAGTAACAATGTTAATACACTATACTGTTTTGTTTGTTTTATTTCTTTAATCGGGTGAAAAGCCTAAGTTGTATTGGAATTGATGGGGATTTTTTTAATTGTCTGCATTATTTCTAATAAACTATTAAGAGACTTATGATTTTTTTTATGATTTCTTTTCTGTATTAAAAGAGCACATCATCTGCTTTTGTTTTTGTTTTGTTTTTAACATATAGGTAAAATTTATAAAATTGCAGGTAGTAGCTAGTCAGATGTTTATGTACAGGAGTAGAGATGAACGAACTTACAGTAAGTTCAGTTTTGCACAAACCCGAATGCTTATCAGGTCTCCTATGGTTGTATCCATGTTTTCCCATACAGCCCTAGGGCTGCATTTATCTTTTCCAGGCAGCGGGACATCAACGCTTATTGCACAGTAATTATGTATAACGTATCCATGTGTGTGTTAACTGTACCCTAAATCCAGAAATGAAATATTAAAGCAAAAATAGGACATAAACTTGCTCACACTGTTTTGTCAGTCTGCACGATTGTTGCAGCTCCAACAACATAGTTTAGTAGAAATCTTGCAAAAGAGCATAGATAGTGTATTGCTCCCTTTGTTTAAATGTTAAAAAGGCCATAGCGCTTGCATGTTTTCACATACAGACCCACATGAGCCCCTATTTTTTTGCGACACCATATGTACTTTGCAATTACATGTTTAATTTTCCATAAAATATGCCGCAAAACATAAAAAAGAATTATTTGCGAAGTGAAATTAAAAAGCTTCTCCCCCCCCCCCCCCCCCCCCATATGGGAAAACTTGTATTCCTGAGTCAGTACGATTACAACTACAGATGAGCGAATTTACAGTAGGAATGAAGCAAATCTTTGTTCTTATCTGCATTCTGCTCATCAGGCTGCAGGCTTTTAACTCTGCTCCACTCCTCCCTGGGTGCTGGGAAAAGATGGATCTAGTCCTGGGAAATTTCTCAGTTTCCCTGGACTGGATCCATCTTTTCCCAACACCCAGAGAGGAGAGGCGCAGACTTCAAAGCCCACAGAATGCAGATATGATTGTAACAATTCGCTTCATTCCTACTGTACATCCTCTAACCTCTAATTACAATGATAATACAATGTATATAACTTTTATTTGGCTGATTTTAAAAAATTAAAACCTTGGCGATAGCAAATGTTTTTTTTTTCCATTTATAAAATAGGTAAAAGGGTTATTCCAACTTTTAATATGTAAAGGGTGTTTTATTTAAAAAAAAATAGTTTTTACAGTCATTTGTAGACACTGTAAGGGAGATCCCTGATTGCTTTAAGCAGGGGTGGGGAACCTCCGGCCCCTGAGATCTCCCGATGCGGCTCCCCTGTGATGTGTGGATAGGAGCTAGCATACACAGCATCCTCCTTTCTCTGTGACAGCTGCCAGACACAGGAGGATGCTGTCTGTGGCGGCTCCTTCCCCACCAGAGGGGCGCACGTCTTACTTCCTGCGGGCTGCGCGCAATGACATCATTTCATCGCACGCCACCTGCAGGAGAAGACTGGCACGGGCTAGAGGGGAGAGGAGAGGACCTGGGCAGCGTGGGAGCAGAGGAAAGGTGAGTGGGATGTTTATTTTTTTTATTTGGGACAGGCACTGGGGGTTAACTAGGCTACCAAGGACATGACTGGGGGGGGGGGGGTTAATTAGGCTACCAGGGACATGACTGGGGGGTTAATTAGGCTACCAGAGACATGACTAGGGGGCTAACTAGGCTACCAGGGACATGACTGGGAGGGGGTTAACTAGGCTACCAGGGACATGACTGGGGGGTTAATAAGGCTACCAGGGACATGACTGGGAGGGGGTTAACTAGGCTACCAGTGACATGACTGGGGGGGTTAATTAGGCTACCAGGGACATGACTGGGGGGGGGGGGGGGGTTAACTAGGCCTACCAGAGGCATCACTGGGGGCTAACTAGGCTGCCAGGGACATCAGTATCGGGTTAACTACAGCTACCAGGGGCATCACTAAGGATTCACATCAGGTACAAGGGACATAACAGAGGGTTAACTACAATAGCAGGGGCACTAGGGGAACTATACTTTGCCTTGCCCCGGGTGCTGCAAACCCATGCTACTAACTGCCGCGCACAGTATGCGGCCCTTGAATGATTGTATTAATGACAGACTGGCCCTCGACATGGAAAAGGTTCCCCACCCCTGACTTAAAGGGATCAATGCAGTGAATATGTACTGCATTGATCAATGCAATCAGTGCTCGATTACTAAGGGCTGCTGAAGGCCATAGTTAACGATTTTTAAGTCAGGATCAGTGCCAGTATTGCTGAGGCTTGGCAAGTATGAGAGATTGCTCCCTCATGATTCTGCCACTGGACTGCAATGGATAATGTTTTAACAGCATTAAAATACCACTGTCAGTAACCAAATGAGCTATTTGGTTATAACAAAATAGTAGTTGATGTACAGTTCGAGAATAGGAAAGATACCAAACTCTTAAGCCTATCTATAAAGTCATCTATTATGATATGACTCTTCACACATCAATAGAAGAAAGGCAGAGTAATATCTAGTAGAAAAAAAAAAAACAGGGTTGCCAAGAGTAGGGTTTGCGGGTCTATGAAAAGCCTGAAGTGAAAAGCTTACATGCATCCTGTCCCACATGGCAAGAGAATTAAGACATGATGGGCACAAATCTGCTGGCCTGTCTTTTGGAGCAGACCATGGCTAAACGTAGATGTTAACTTAAAGGGAAACTCCAGGTAGAGGTTAAAAAAAATTTAAACAATGAAGAATAAAGCATTACTTACCTATCTATCCCAGTTTTGAATCCATTTGTTTTGGAGGGTTTTGTTCTGTATTGTGTTTCTGTACTTCCTGGTTGAACAGTTTCCAGAATGCAGTACTGGTTCCAGAATGCAATGCTTCACCGTAGGAGGCGCACTATATATAGAAGTCAATGAGTACCAATGACTTCTATATATAGTGCACACCTGCTGGACACTCCATTGGAATTACAATGGATGTGTATGTAAATGTAATATACAGTATCCGTAATAGGAGAAGAAAGTGCAGGCACTACGGTCGTCAGTGCTCCTGACCCCACAGCTTCTCTTTTAAAGCCACTTGATCGCTCTGGTGGTGCTCGCTGCTGAACGTGCAAGTCCAATATGAATAATGGTGAAATAGAAGAACAACGGCAACTCACCAATGTAGAGCGGAAAACGATGCTTTATTTCAAGGAAAGAGCAGTACACAAGCAAAAGGTGCGTTCCACAGATTAGAGCGACGGCGTTTCGCGCTTGCGCGCTTCAACTGGCTCACATAATCTACGTCATACAGCTGGCGCAGCTTTATGCGTGCGCTATAGCTGTTGTCATGGTTACCATATTAACTACATATGTACCAACCAAAATGTGGATACGCAATACAAAGTAGTATAATACATATAATATAAACAGATTAAAACCATTACAAAAAAATACAAAGATGAGCAAAAAACAACTATATAAAGATACTCATGTCATTTTTATCATTGAGTCCTAGAGCTCCTAAGGCCCCTGTTTTCATAATCCACCAGGACTCCCGCTTCAGCAGCCGCTGATGGCGGTCTCCTCCATCACTAGAAGGTTTCACAATTTCAAGACCTAAAAATTTAAGGACACCTTTATCACCATTATGTTCCTCAATTACATGATTTATCAAGCGTGTACAGCCTACTCCTGTCCGGATAGAGTTACAGTGTTCTCTGAACCTAATAAACAATTTTCTAATGGTTTTGCCTATATAGAAGCGGCCGCAGGGGCACAGGATGGCATAGACCACAAAACTGGATCTGCAAGTGATCAGTTGTCTAACTTCCCATCCTGTGCCCCCTACAGTCACATCCCTTCCTTCCTGCATATGGTTACAAAAGGAACAAAACCCACATCTATGGTTACCTTTAGGGGCGCTATTTTCCAACCAATTTCGATGTCTTTTATTACTGGTGGTATTCGGAGTGGCAAGTGAATCCCTAATTGTACGTGTACGTCTATATGAAAAAATGGGCTGTCTCCCAGCGATTTCTTTGACATCTTCATCACTTTCTATTAGGTGCCAATGTTTTCTAATTGCATTCTGGATAACCTGGTTCATTTCTGTATATCTAAAAGAAAACACAAATCTCCTATCTCCCCTTCTTCTCTTTTTATATTTCACCACCTGTTCTCTTGACTGCATTGCTGCCCTATTTTTGGCCTCTCTTACAATGGTGGCAGGATAACCTCTTTCCTCTAACCTAGTAGTTAAATCTTGGGCTTGTGTCAAAAAACCTTCCTCAGTGCTATTCAAGCGACGAAGTCGCAAGAATTGGCTGTAGAGGATTGACCTTTTGACGTGTGGGGGGTGGAAGCTGTCAAAATGCAACAACGCATTCGTAGCGGTGGGTTTACGAAAACCCGACGTAACAAGTTGCCCATCTTCCACCCTAACCCGTACGTGCGGGTTAGGGTGGAAGATGGGCAACTTATTACGTCGGGTTTTCGTAAACCCACCGCTACGAATGCGTTGTTGCATTTTGACAGCTTCCACCCCCCACACATCAAAAGGTCAATCCTCTACAGCCAATTCTTGCGACTTCGTCGCTTGAATAGCACTGAGGAAGGTTTTTTGACACAAGCCCAAGATTTAACTACTAGGTTAGAGGAAAGAGGTTATCCTGCCACCATTGTAAGAGAGGCCAAAAATAGGGCAGCAATGCAGTCAAGAGAACAGGTGGTGAAATATAAAAAGAGAAGAAGGGGAGATAGGAGATTTGTGTTTTCTTTTAGATATACAGAAATAAACCAGGTTATCCAGAATGCAATTAGAAAACATTGGCACCTAATAGAAAGTGATGAAGATGTCAAAGAAATCGCTGGGAGACAGCCCATTTTTTCATATAGACGTGCACGTACAATTAGGGATTCACTTGCCACTCCGAATACCACCAGTAATAAAAGACATCGAAATTGGTTGGAAAATAGCGCCCCTAAAGGTAACCATAGATGTGGGTTTTGTTCCTTTTGTAACCATATGCAGGAAAGAAGGGATGTGACAGTAGGGGGCACAGGATGGGAAGTTAGACAACTGATCACTTGCAGATCCAGTTTTGTGGTCTATGCCATCCTGTGCCCCTGCGGCCGCTTCTATATAGGCAAAACCATTAGAAAATTGTTTATTAGGTTCAGAGAACACTGTAACTCTATCCGGACAGGAGTAGGCTGTACACGCTTGATAAATCATGTAATTGAGGAACATAATGGTGATAAAGGTATCCTTAAATTTTTAGGTCTTGAAATTGTGAAACCTTCTAGTGATGGAGGAGACCGCCATCAGCGGCTGCTGAAGCGGGAGTCCTGGTGGATTATGAAAACAGGGGCCTTAGGAGCTCTAGGACTCAATGATAAAAATGACATGAGTATCTTTATATAGTTGTTTTTTGCTCATCTTTGTATTTTTTTGTAATGGTTTTAATCTGTTTATATTATATGTATTATACTACTTTGTATTGCGTATCCACATTTTGGTTGGTACATATGTAGTTAATATGGTAACCATGACAACAGCTATAGCGCACGCATAAAGCTGCGCCAGCTGTATGACGTAGATTATGTGAGCCAGTTGAAGCGCGCAAGCGCGAAACGCCGTCGCTCTAATCTGTGGAACGCACCTTTTGCTTGTGTACTGCTCTTTCCTTGAAATAAAGCATCGTTTTCCGCTCTACATTGGTGAGTTGCCGTTGTTCTTCTATTTCACCATTAGTAATATACAGTATGTTTTTGATTGTAATACATTTATGGAATACTTTGGGGAGCAAGTGTCCTTGCTCCCCAAAGTAATCCATAAATGTATTTAACCAGTACATTTGGAGGGCACCGAGCAGGGAGGCAGATATGTGCCTATGCATCTACCTCCCCCCCCCTCCCTCTCAGCTCGGTGCTGCTGCTGCGACATATACACAGTACTGCTCCTCCCATTATCTGCTCATAGTATGAGCAGATAATGGGGGATTAGTACCTGTGCTATCCCCATAACGCCACCGCACAGCTGCTCCTCACAAGGGCTTCAGCATTCTCCCTCCTAGCTAACAATTTCTAACTCCCGCCGCCGCTCTCTGCTCCCACATACTGCAGTGCGGATCGGGAGGCGGTGAGCGGCGGGATAGTTAGAAATTGTTAGCTAGGAGAGGGGGCATGCTAAAGCCCTTGTGAGGAGCAGCTGTACGGCGGCGTTATGGGGATAGCACAGGTACTACTCCCCCATTATCTGCTCATACTATGAGCAGACAATGGGAGAAGTAGTACTGTGTATATGTGGCAGCATCAGCACTGAGCAGGGAGGGAGGGGGGAGGTAGATGCATAGGCACATCTCTGCCTCCCTGCTCGGTGCCCTCCAAATGTACTGGTTAAAGGGGTACTCCGGCGGGGGCACTTTTTTGATGGGACCGGGGAGGGGGTGGCTGAGGAAAAAGACGTCCACTCACCTCCCTGGTTCCAGCGGCGGGTCCCGCATCGCGGCGCTCCGGTTCCCGGCCGCTTCGAGGTGTCTGTCGCCGCCTGAGACGCTACGTCTCTGGTCCGCTCAGCCACTCAGTGAAGGAGACGGGATCTGTGTCAAGTCCGCTCAGATCCCGCCTCCTTCACTGAATGACTGAGCGGACCTGAGACGTAGCGTCTCGGGTGGCGTCAGACACCAGGAAGCGGCCGGAGCTCCGCGATGTGGGACCCGCTGCTAGAACCGGGGAGGTGAGTGGACGTCTTTTTCCTCAGCCACCCCCTCCCTGGTCCGATCAAAAAAGTGACCCCCCCCCCTTACCGGAGTACCCCTTTAAATACATTTATGGATTACTTTGGGGAGCAAGTGTCCTTGCTCCCCAAAGTATTCCATAAATGTATTTAATCAAAAACATACTTAGGGTACAAACCCACTTGACGTATTTGCTGCGTGAATCAGTCTTAAAAATAAGCAGGCAAAACGCAGGTTGGCTTTATACGATTGTTCTGCGTTAAAATACGCAATTGAGTATTTTTGAAGCGTGAAGCTTGTTGTTAGCAAAGCATCAGTTGTTAAAATACGCAATTGCGTATTTTTGAAGCATGAAGCTACATGCGTTTTTCGCACAGGTTGTTAACAACTGATGCTTTGCTAACAACAAGCTTCACGCTTCAAATATATGCAATTGCGTATTTTAACGCAGAACAATCGTATAAAGCCAACCTGCGTTTTGCCTGCTTATTTTTAAGACTGATTCACGCAGCAAATACGTCAAGTGGGTTTGTACCCTGAATATTACATTTACATTCACATCGATTGTAATTCCAATGGAGTGTCCAGCAGGGGCGCACTATATATAGAAGTTAATGGTACTCATTGACTTCTATATTTAGAATGCCCCCTGCTGGACACTCCATTGTAATTACACCCCCAGTTCATGACGTCACAGTATTTCAGAGAATCTGAAGTCTCCCTAATCTACTAAATTAAGGGAAATAGCCCTATATGTGCATTTCCCATAATTAATGTACATTAGAAATTTGTCTAACTTTCCATAAGTAATAACATATTAAAAAATAGTTTGGGCCGGAGTTGTCCTTTAACCCCTTGCCTCTAAAGCCTGTTTTGGCCTTAATGACCAAGCTAATTTTTTAAAATCTGACCTGTCTCACTTTATGCGCTTATAGCTCAGTGATACTTTAACGTATGCTAGCGATTCTGAGATTGTTTTTTCGTCACATATGGCACTTTATGTTAGTGGCAAAATTTGGTCACTACTTTGTGTTTTTTTTTTTGTGAAAAACATCAAAATATCATGAAAAATTTGAAAAATTAGCATTTTATGAACTTTGAAATTCTCTGCTTCTTAAAAAAGGAAGTCATAGCACATAAATTAGTTACTAAATCACATTATCAATATGTCTTCTTTATTCTGGCATAATTTGGTAAACATATTTTACTTTTTTAGGGTGCGTTCACACCTACAGGATCTGCAGCAGATTTGAAGCTGTGTTCAGTTATTTAAATGAAATCTGCTGCAGAAAATCAGCTGCAGATCCTGTAGGTGTGAACGCACCATTAAGGTGTTACGGGGCTTAGAAATTTATTAGCAATATATCAAATTTTCATGAAATTTCCAAAATGGATTTTTGTTAGGGACCAGATCTTTTTTTAAATGGATTTAGGAGGCTTGTATACTGGAAACCCCCATAAGTGACCCCATTTTGGAAACTAGACACCTTAAAGAATTAATCTAGGGGTATAATGAGCATTTTAACCCTACAGGAGCTGGAGGAAAGTGTTCACCATTAGGCCGTAAAAAAATGGAAAATTTAAATTTTCCAATAATATATACGTTTAGATTAAAGTTTCTAATTTTTAAAAGGAACATGAGAAAAAAAACACCCCAAAATTTGTAACGCAGGTTCTCTTGAGTACAACAGTACCCCATATGTGGGCGTAAACCACCGTATAAGTCACCCCCCCATAAGTCACCCCATTTTCGAAAGTACACCCCTCGAAGAATACATCTTGGTGTGTGGTGACCATTTTGACCCCACAGGTATTAGAGGAAAGTATTCAAAAGTAGAGAGTAAAAATGAAAAACTCGAATTTTTCCAATAATATGTTTGCTTAGTCAGAAATTTCTAAATTTCACGAGGAACAGGAGAAAAAAAGTACCCCAAAATCTGTAACGCAGGTTCTCCTGAGTAGAACGGTACCCCATACGTGGGCATAAACCTCTGTATGGGCACACAGCCGGGCTCAGAAGGGAAGGAGCGCCAATTAGCATTTTCAGTGCAGATTTTGCTGAAGAAGTTTCTGAGCGCCAGGTGCGTTTGCAGAGCCCCTGTAGTGCCAGCGGAGTAAAATCTCACCATAAGTCACTCCATTTTGGAAAGTACACCCCTCAAAGAATTCATTTTGGGGTGTGGTGAGCATTTTGACCTCACAGGTACTAGAGGAAAGTATTCAAAAGTAGAGAGTAAAAATGAAAAACTCGAATTTTTCCAATAATATGTTTGCTTAGTCAGAAATTTCTAAATTTCACGAGGAACAGGAGAGAACATTCACCCCACAATCTGTAACGCAGGTTCTCCTGAGTAGAACGGTACCCCATATGTGGGCATAATCCACTCTATGGGCACACAGCGGGGCTCAGAAGGAAGGGAGCGCCAATTAGCATTTTCAGTGCAGATTTTGCTGAAGAAGTTTCTGAGCGCCAGGTGCGTTTGCAGCGTCCCTGTAGCGCAAGCGGAGTAAAAAAAAAACCATAAGTCCCCCCATTTTAGAAAGTGCACCCTTCAGAGAATTCATCTTGGGGTGTGGTGAGCATTTTGACCCCACAGGTATTAGAGGAAAGTATTCAAAATTGGCCATTAAAAATGAAAAACTCGAATTTTTCCAATATGTTGGTTTAGTTTAAAATTTCTAAATTTCACGAGGAATAAGAGAAAAAATTCACCCCAAAATCTGCAACGCAGGTTCTCCTGAGTAGAACAGTACCCCATATGTGGGCATAAACCACTGTATGGGCACACAGCAGGGCTCAGAAGGAAGGGAGCGCCAATTTGCTGGAGCAAAACCGCTGCTAGTAATGGTTATTAGAACAGCGCAGTTACTAAAATACAATAAAAAAATGAGATTACAGGTAATGCGGGGTGGTTTACGGGCAACCTGGGGTGGTGATGGGCAACCTGCTGTGGTTACGGGTAATCTTGAGGTGATTACAGGCAACCTGCTGTGGTTACGGCCAACGTTTGGTTACGGATAAACTAAAGTGCTTATATGTAATTTGGGTTGGTTACGGCAATCTGGCGTGGTTACGGGCAATCTGGAGGGGGTCATTGGCAATTTGGGGTGGTTAGAGGCAACGTGCGGTGGTTAGGGGCAACGTGCGGTGGTTACGGGCAACGTGCGGTGGTTACGGGCAACGTGGGGTGGTCAGGGGCAACGTGCGGTGGTCAGAGGCAGCGTGCGGTGGTCAGAGGCAAGGTGCGGTGGTCAGAGGCGACGTGCTGTCGTCAGAGGCGACGTGGGGTGGTTAGAGGCAGTGTGCGGTGGTTAGAGGCGACGTGCGGTGGTTAGAGGCGACGTGCGGTGGTTAGAGGCGACGTGCGGTGGTTAGAGGCAACGTGGGGTGGTTAGAGGCAACGTGCGGTGGTTAGAGGCAGTGTGCGGTGGTTAGAGGCGACGTGGGGTGGTTAGAGGCAGTGTGCGGTGGTTACGGACAACGTGCGGTGGTTGCGTGCAATCTGGGGCGGTTACGTGCAATCTGGCGTGATTACGGACAACCTGGGGCGGTTACAGGCAACCTGGGGCGGTTACGGGTAATCTGGGGGGTTAGGGGTAATCTGGGAGTAAGCGAAAATTATTATGTTAATTTGTTTTCCCTAAGACCCATTGGCATCACAACATTGGGGTATTATCGCCCCTGCGAGCCCCTGGGACGAAGGAATATTTAATGAATACTTAAAGTAAACTTTTTAATCTTTATTACTCCTCCCCCAGGAAGTATAAATAGACTCCACCTCCCCACACACCTCAGTCAATTATAAAGAACATAACATAGGGAGGGTGTCTTGTGATGCCAATGGGTCTTAGGGAAAACAAATTAACATAATAATTTTCGCTTCCCTATCGTCCCATTGGCATCACAACATTGGGGAACTAGCAAGAATGCTCCTCAATGGGTGGGTTCTCGATTATAGCTGCAGACAATACTGATCTTGCAAACGTTGTTCTTGTAGCACAAGACGCGTCCAACCGATAATGTTTCACAAAAGTCGAAAGGGAAGACCAGGTTGCTGCCTGACAAATCTCCTCCAAGGGCACAGCGGCACGTTCAGCCCAGCTAGAGGCTACTGCCCTGGTCGAATGAGCCTTAGTGAATTCCGGAGGAGTCAGATCGGCCATCGTATAACAAAGTGCTATAGCATCGCAGATCCACCGAGATATTGTAGGCTTAGATGCCTTCCTCCCTTTATTCTGACCTGAAAAAAGTACAAAAAAATTCTCCTCCTTGCGGAAAGAAGCCACTCTGTCCAAGTAAATTCTTATCGATCTTGATACGTCAAGAAGAGAAAGATCCAGTTCTTCCTGAGCTGATCCGGCCGGCGAAAAAACGGGCAGTACCACTGATTGATTGATATTAGCAAAAGTGGCTACTTTTGGAAGAAAACCTGGAAGAAATCGCAAAATGACTTTGTCCTGAAAAAACATCACATAAGGTGGAGAGGAACCGAGAGCTTGCAGTTCTCCTACTCTCTTGGCAGATGTAATTGCCAACAAAAACGCAACTTTAAAGGATAGAAATTTATCATCTGTTTCTTCCAGAGGCTCAAATGGTGGAAGGCATAGGCGTCTTAGCACCAAGGACAAATCCCAAGGGTCCGCCTGCCTGACTATGTTAGGTCTTAATCTTGTGACAGCTTTGATGAAGTTCTTGATTTCCATGAACTGGAACAGCCGTAAACTTAGATGTGCTGAAAGGGCCGCTATTTGGACTTTAATGGATGCAGGCTTGAGTCCTCTGTCAAACCCCTCTTGTAGGAATTCTAAAATCTGAGGGGTAGAACTCTTTGTTGGATCAAAACCCTTAGTAGCACACCAAGCCTGGAAAATCCTCCATATTCTTAGATAAGACCTATTCGTGGCCACACTGCGTGCATGAGAGAGAGTCTGCAAGACTCTCTCAGATAACCCAGGCTCTAAAATGGCCCCTCTAGCCTCCAAGCCGTCAGGTTGAGGCTGTCCAGGTCCCTGCAAAGATGTTGCCCCTGGACTATTAGGTCTGGATGGCGAGGAAGTTTCCACCAGTTCCCTCTGCTCATGTTCATGAGCAGGGAAAACCAAGACCTCTTCGGCCAGAAGGGGGCTACCATGATTACTGATGCTTGGTCGATCCTGATCTTCGTCAGTACTCTGGGAATCATGGAGATTGGTGGGAAGATGTAGGCTAGTTGGAAATCCCACGGAATTGTCATAGCATCTACCACCGTCGGGTTGTCCGACGTGTACAGGGAACAAAATCGCGTCAGTTTGGCATTGTTTGCTGACGCCATGAGGTCTATTTGAGGAAGTCCCCAACGATGTGTTAACTGAATGAACACTCTCCTTGAAAGTGACCATTCCCCTGGGACTGTAAGACCTCGACTCAAGCGATCTGCTAGAGTATTGTGTATTCCCCTGATATGCATTGCAAATAACCTGGACACTCTGGTTTCTGCCCATCTGAAGATCTTCTCCACCTCTCTGAGAAGTGAAGGGGATCTGGTACCTCCCTGTTTGTTCAGGTAGGCTACACAGGCTATGTTGTCCGTCCTGATTCTTACTGCTTGGTGTAGAATGGCAGGAGTAAAATGAAGAAGAGCAAGATAAATTGCCCTGAGTTCCCGAATGTTGGAGGGAAGAGCAGATTCCTGCAGGTTCCAGATTCCTGAGACCGTGTTGTGTAAAAGATGAGCACCCCAACCTGTCCCCGAAGCGCCCGTTGTTATTGTCAACCAATGTGGTTCTGATATTGAAGCTCCATGCCTTACTTGCCTCCACCACATCAGGGACTGTCGCGTTGGTGTGGACAGGATATGTGTTGCATCTAAATCCTCCAGCCTTCGATTCCAGGCTGCAAGTACTTCTGTCTGGAGGAGTCTCATGTGCCACAGTGCCCACGGAACGGCTTCTGCTGCCGAGGTAAGCAGACCCAGGAATCTCATTAGAGTTCTTATAGACACTTGACGCGGAGGGATCAGAAATTGCGCTCCTGCCTGGATTCGTTGTACTCTGGGAGTGGAAAGAAACAATTTCATTTGAAATGAATCTATTAGGAACCCTAGAAAAACCTTGGTCCTGGATGGAGTAAGGTCTGACTTCTCGTGGTTGATAAGCCATCCTAGCTGTTGCAATATGTCCTGGACATAATTCAACTGCTGACTCAGAAGATTCTGAGTCTGAGCCATAATCAACCAATCGTCTAAGTATGGGATGATCTTTATTCCCTGCAGACGGAATAAGACCATCATTGAAGACACGATTTTTGTGAATGCGAAAGGGGCAGAGGTTATCCCGAAAGGGAGAACCTTGAATTGTAAGTGCCTCACCTTTCCTTGAAGTTGTATTGCGATCCTTAGGTACTTCCTGTGAGCCTCTAAGATTGGAACATGGAGATATGCATCCTGAAGATCTATGGATGCCATAAAATCTCCTTCTTGGAGGACTGATCTTACCGATTTTATACTCTCCATGCGAAACTTCTTTTTTACTATGAATCTGTTTAGATAGAGCAGATCTATAATAAGCCTCCACTTTTCGGATGGCTTGGGCACGAGAAATACTGGAGAGTATACTCCCAGACCAATCTCTGCCGGCGGAACGTGTTCTAACGCCTCTATGGAAAGTAGATGAAGAATCTCTCTTTCTAGAACCGTCTGCTTTTCTGGAGCTAGTTTCCTTGATAGGAGAAACCTTGGGGGAGGAAGAAGAGAAAAAAGAAGAACATAGCCACTGCTTATAATATTTATTATCCATTGATCTTGAATCAGTTTTTTCCAGGCTGGGAGGAATAGGGCTAATCGCCCTCCCACTGGAACACTTCTGGCGTCAAAAGTCGGGTTTCTTTGAATCTTTATTCTGCTGTTTGCCAGATGTTCTCCTGGAGTAGTTTCTTCCTCTCCCTCTATATTGATACCTGCCTCTCCCACGCTGAGGCGACCTTGCTCTCCGAAAGGACTCACGTGGTTTATAAGAGAGCGGTAGAGATTTCCCCTTTTTATCAGATAATTCCTCCATGAGTTTATCTAATTCGGAACCAAACAACCTTCCTGGTTGAAATTCTATGTTGCACAACTGGAATTTGGAATTAGCATCCCCAAACCAGGGTTTTAACCAAAGCGCTCTCCTACCTGCAGTGGAGAGAGCCATAGTTTTTGATGCCAGCCTGGTCCCCTGGGAAGCTGCGTCACAGAGGAAATCTATACCCATATTTATCTTCTTGAAGGAGCGAAGGACCTTGTCCCTGCTCACTCCTGATTCCAGGTTTTCCTGAACTTTGGCTAGCCACCTTCTGAGGCTTCTAGAAACCTCGAATGAAGAGATTGAAACTGCCCCTTGGGCAGCACCCGCGGTATAAGATCTTTTAAGGGCAACTTCAACTCTTCTGTCCATAGGGTCCTTTAGATTTGACCCATCTTCCGCCGGCAAAACCGTGCGCTTGGACAGTTTGGCTATTGCCGTATCAACCTTGGGAGGTTCTATCCAATCCTTGCTTTGTTCTTCATTAAGAACATACAAGGTTTTAAACCTTTTACTCAGGACAGGAGCCTTCTCAGGCTTCTTCCACTCAGTCTGTAGCATAGACATAGAAGTCTCTCCCACGGGGGGCGTGGCGAGCCGCTGAGGAGAATGGCCGCAGTGTGAGGGAGCTCCTCTACCACACGGCTACTTTGCAGGGACCCAGACCTGCCTCACCTGCCCCAGCACCCCAGCATATGTGGAGGGGTAAGAGGGGGACCCCCAGACAACGGCCGCCTCCAGCGGGTCCGGTTTCCGGGGCTCCGCCGGCGTCCCCGTACCTTACACGGGGCGCCGCTGCCTGCACGCTACGGCCGCGGCCATCTTCTCCCGCCGCTCCGGAGGCCCAGGAGTCATCTGTGTGCCGGGGACCTGGTGACACGCATCCTCCGCCCGCCGACCTGTCTTCTAGTCCGCTGCCGCGGGTCCTGTGCGCCCGGGCCCTGGAGCCGAGTCTCCCCGCCGACTCCTCTGTGCAGCCTGAGGAGGCCGCGGCGCCATCTTGCCTTCCGGAGCGCGCCTCCGGCCTCTTGGGTGAGTTAACCCCTTCCCTGCCGCCTGCCAGCAGCCAGACACTGTCCCTGCCTCACCCAAACTCTAACACTCTCCGTCCTGGTGCCCTAGACCCCCACCATCTTCCTTCTCCTTCCAGTGACCCTGCAGCCAAATCCCACGGACTCTTAAAGGGCCAGCAGCGCATTTCTACATACATGATGGCGACCTCAAAACCGCCAAAAAAGGACAAAACTAAGGCTGGCAGTAGCAACCAAGATGCCACCCTGTCCAGAACCTCTCAATCTGTTGCCCGATCTGGGGTCCCCAAAATTCTGGGGGCAGGCACTCTGACTCGGACTCTGAAGCTTCCCTACTGGGGCCTTCCTCCCCCCAGGGTGTTCGGGATATGCTCTCGCAATTGCCTACAAAGAGTGACCTGCAAACCCTTATCTCTGAAGTAAAAGATGCGTTCAGGGTTGAAATCGCTGCGGTCCGGAAGGACATCCAACATATTGCACTAAGGGTTGAAACCCTAGAGGATGACCATGATTCTACTCGGTCATACATTTCTAGCCTGCAATCCACCGTTTCCTCTCAAGCTTCTGCCTTAGATGATATGCAGCGCCACATTGAGGATCTCGACAACAGAGGCAGGCGCAATAACATCAGGGTCAGGGGGCTTCCAGAGGTGACACAGGACAATGATCTAGAGTCCACCCTAGAAGGCCTCTTCAATATGCTTCTGGGCGAGCCATCTACCCACAAAATCAAATTTGATAGGGCTCACCGGCCCTACGACCCAAGAACTCATCCGGTCCACCTAGGGATGTCATCTGCTGCTTGCATGACTATACCTTGAAGGAAAGCATCATGACCAAGGCACGTTCCCTTAGAGAACTGGATTTCTATGGTGCCCAAATACAGCTCTTCCCGGATCTCTCCTGGATTACCCTCCAAAAGCGACGGCTCCTGCGGCCTCTGCTGACTACCCTCAAGGACCATGATGCTTCCTACAGATGGAACTTTCCGTTTGGCCTTACTGCAAGACGGGATGGACGCTCTGCTGTTCTCCGAAGTTTAGCTGATTTGCCTATGTTTTGTGACACCTTGGACCTCCCAGTCCCCAAAATCTCTGACTGGACGGTGGCTCCCCCACCTCCTCCCCCACCATCCGTCTGGCACTCGGCTAGCCAGAAGAGGCGTCGTCCAAGATCTGAGAGTTCCCGCTCTCCCCCTGGTCCTACTGGTTGAAGGAGGGCCCCCCCCCCCTTCAGGTTCCATTATAGAGATTTACATTGTTGCTGATGTTCTGGGTCCCTTCTTTTTGTTACTTATTTGCTATATGTAGCTGTGTGGTTTTCTTTGGCCCTCCTCTTCGGAGTGTTCCTATGTTCTTTGTTCCCCTCAGGTGGCTCCCTCCTCCCCCGTGGGGCCGCCAGTTGACAGCCATAGAGCTGTTTTGGCACATTTTTTGCCTCGTAGCAGGCCGCTTAGGCTTGTACTTTGGGCCTTGTGCCCTTCCTTTTACTGGAATTTTTTTCTGTTTTTTGTTGTTTTTATGTCTCTATGTGTTTCCCCTCTTGTTTCCCCCCCCTCCCCCTTCTCCCTTTTCCTCCTAGGATTTTACGTAGGCCAATGCTGTCCTGGAGACTGATCCCTTCTAACCGCTGTGGCAGAGTGAGTACCCACATCATCGTTAATGCCCTCTTTCCCCTCCCCAATGGCTAAGTGCATATCTCTCAATGTCAAAGGCCTTAATTCTAATACCAAAAGACGTCTTCTCCTGAGGGAACTTCGCAACCTACATGCGGATGTTGCCTTCCTTCAGGAGACGCACTTCGACCAGGAGGCATCTTTTAGGTTTGCCCGTCACTCTTTCCCCATTGTTGCTTCGGCCTCTAGAGGCAATAAGACGGCGGGAGTAGCTATTCTATTCTCTCGCATGTGCCCTATACAGATTTCCTCCTCCTATGCTGACCCAGGAGGGAGATTTGTTATTGTGGACGGCACCCTACAAGGCCGCCAATTTATTTTCTGCAACGTTTATGCCCCTAACCGCTCCCAGATAACCTTCCTCCGTAGGGTTCTCAATCGATTGGCGAAATACCCTCCGGCTCCCCGGATCCTTGGAGGAGATTTCAATTTGCCGTTCTCTGAGATAATGGATAGGCACTCGGTGGACGGCCGACCTACCCCCCCAGAACAGGCTAAACTGTCAGCGGAGTTCCGCAAGCTCATACGTGCTCATAAGCTGTATGACCTTTGGCGGCTTGACCACCCTACGGAGCGGGGGTATACTTTTTTTTCCCATCCCCACAAACTCCACTCTCGCATCGATTACCTCTTTGGCAACATACCTACAGTACGACTGTTGCAGAGCGCGACCCTTGACCCCATTTCCTGGTCAGATCACGGCCCTGTGATAGTCCATCTCAAGGCCGTTCTATCCCCTACACGACACTGTCACTGGCGTATGAATGATACCCTTTTGAAAAATCAGATTACCAGAGACTCTATCAAGACGGGTATCTCTCACTATTTCTCAGAAAACGAGGGCTCTGTCACCTCTGAAGGGGTTCTATGGGAAGCCCATAAGGCAGTTGGCCGGGGCCATTGCATAGCAATAGGGTCCCGCCAGAAAAGAGACTCCATGCTAGCCGTTCAGAATGCCAAAAGTGCCATAGTTTCCCTGGAGCAGCGTCTGGCCCGCCGTCCCTCCCTGGGTGTCCTGCGGAGGCTTGTGGCGGCTCGCGAAAAACTCAAAGACCTTTCGTTGCAAAAGGTGGAGAAGCTTCTCCTCTACTCCAAGCAACGCTTCTATGAAAAGGGCAACAAGGCCCATACCCTCCTGGCGAGGATGCTCAATGATCGGGCTGCCGCACAGTCTCCGCAGGCTCTCAGGGATTCAACAGGGACTCTACGCTATCACCCTAAGGACATTTCCTCTATTTTTCACCAATACTATTCTAAACTTTACTCCCTCCCCTCAACCTTACCGTCGGACCCGGGGGCCCGTACCCGATGCCTTTCTGACTTCCTCAGCGAGTGTAGTCTGCCTTCTCTGACCGCTAGTGCGCTCGAGGAACTGAATGCGCCGATTACCGCAGAGGAACTTGCAGAGGTTATTAAAGCCCTTCCATCGGGGCGGGCGCCTGTGCCGGATGGATTTTCCTACCTCTATTACAAAACCTTTTCCTCTGAACTGTCCCCTAAACTACTTTCTCTCTATAACTCTTTTCTCCAGGGATCTCCTATCCCCACCTCCATGTCCCACTCCTTCATCACTCTCATACCCAAACCTGGCAAGGACCCCCTGGACTGTTCCAATTACCGGCCAATTGCCCTCCTAAACTCAGACTTTAAGATATTTACTAAATTGCTGGCTACTCGGTTGGGGTATTGGCTTCCTTCCCTAGTCAATGCGGACCAGGTGGGGTTTGTACCGGGAAGACAGGGTGGGGACAACACGAGGAGGGCTATTGACCTCATTGATGTTGTTAATCAACAAGAAGAGAGTGCCCTTGTGTTGAGCCTAGACGCTGAAAAGGCCTTTGACCGTCTTGGGTGGCCTTTTATGTTTGAGGCATTGCAATGCTTTGGCTTCTCTGGGCCTTTCCTAACGGCGGTCAGGGCCTTATACTCCAATCCCACAGCGGCACTCAAATTTCCCCATATGTTGTCTGAGACCTTTTCTCTTTCGAATGGCACTCGCCAGGGTTGCCCCCTGTCACCCCTACTCTTTGTTCTTTGCATTGAACCCCTGGCGGTGGCGATTCGAAATTGCCCAGACATCAGAGGTGTGTCGGTCAGAGGCAAGGAGTTTAAAATTATGTTATTTGCCGATGATGTCCTCCTCACCCTGTCAGACCCGCTCACTTCCCTCCCAAACCTACATTCCCTTCTTGCCACATATGGTCGCCTATCGGGGTACAAGGTCAATACCTCTAAATCTGAAGCTATGCCCCTAAATCTGCCTGACCCCTTGGTTGCCCAGCTTAGCTCCAATTTCAAATTTAAATGGACCTTGACCTCCATAAAATATTTAGGTATCCGCCTTATTCCCTCCTACCCGTCCCTATACTCCGCTAACTACCCAGCCCTCTTCCGAGACGTGCGGGACCTTCTGACCAAATGGTCCCCTCACTATATTTCGCTCCTAGGCCGAGTGGCGGCGGTAAAAATGACCATTTTACCTAAACTTTTGTACTATTTTGAGACACTCCCGGTCCGTATCCCCCTCTCAGAGCTGCGTAGTATCCAAAGAGCAGTCTTCAAGTTTATCTGGGCGTCCAAGGGGCACCGCATCCCCAACTCGGTTATGATGAGTAGCAAATCTCGAGGAGGGCTGGCGGTCCCTAACTTTCTTCACTATTACTGGGCGACTCACCTACGCCAAATTACGGCATGGTCCAAATATTTGGCATACAAGAAGTGGGCTGAAATTGAAAAAATATGGCTAGCACCCTTCCATCTTAACTCTTTCCTGTGGCACTCCTCACCGCCTAGCTTCTCACATCTCTCGCTCTTGGGACCTATCCGTTTTACCCTCCACATATGGTCCTCATGTTCTGCCAGGTTTGGGCTCACCTCCTCTGCTTCCCCCCTGAACTCTTTCCTGCTCTTCCCGAATTTTCCTCCTGGTCTCCAATCCCACACTGTCAAACTCTGGGGATCTAGGGCACTCTTCCAATTTGCCGATATAGTTGATCCCTTAACTCGTACACTCCTTCCTTATGATAAATTATCTGATAAATATGCTCTCCCATCCTCCGCACATTTTATGTACCTCCAGCTCCGACATTTTATGGTGTCGCGTCTGGGAGTCCTCACAGTTTCTAAACCTTCGGCTTTTGAGCAGCTAGTTAGAATGGGGACTTCGACCTCGGGCCTTATCTCTGACATTTACCGCATCCTTGGTTCCCCAATTGAGGGAGCCCAGGTACAGCACTCCTATATGACTAAATGGGAAACGCTGTTGGGGAGGACATTACCTCCAGAATGCTGGACTGCTATATGGGATAGAGCTGCCACCTCCTCCATATGTACTACCTACAAAGAATCCCATTACAAAGTCCTGATGTTCTGGTACCGCACACCGGAGGTTCTCCATAAGTTCAATGCCTCGATATCCCCACTATGTTGGCGATGTGCTAGAGTATTAGGCTCCCAGTTCCATGTCTTCTGGGAATGCGAGCTTATCCGACCCTTCTGGCGGGAGGTGTGTGACATATCCTCCGCTATCCTCAGTGTTAAAACCCCTAGGGACCCAGGCCTTTGTCTCCTCAACCTTTTCCCTAAAACTATCCGGAAAAAACAAGCCAAATTACTATTGGTCCTCCTGACTGCAGCTAAGTCCCTAATCGCCAAATGCTGGAAGCAATCGGCCCCTCCTTCCATTCAGCATTTCAAAGCTAGAGTCAGGGAATTACGCTCTCTTGAGCGCCTTACGGCATCCCTGAATAACAGGTTGGAGGCCTTTGACTCTATTTGGGCTCCTTGGGATTTGTATTGCTCCCCGTCGGCACCTGCCTACGGTACATCCTAGATCCCTATCCTTTGTCGTTTGTTCTTGTGTACGTCTTTCCATGTCCTTGTCTCCCTCTTTCCCTCTCCCCCCTCCTACATTTCCTGCCCCCTCCTTGTCTTAAGTCTGTGTTTTGTTCTGTGTTGTTTGGTTACTAGTCCGGTGTGGTCTATGGACCCTACCCGTACAGACATTGGGCCACATGTATCATCCGGCGAATGGCTGATTTTCGGCGGAAAGTGCCGATTTGCGTCTTTTTTTAAGCAAAAATGGCGGATTTGCGAATAAAATATTCGCAAATCGGCACTTTCCGCCGAGTACGCCAGGGGGCGGAAAGGGGGCGGAAAAGGGGCGGAGAGTGGGCGGAACGGAGGGCGCGGACTCAGAGTCCGCGCGATTTATCATCCGTTCCGCCAAAATGTACGCCGAAAACCTACTCCAGTCCTCAGCTGGCGTAGGTTTTCGGCGGTGCGCAACGGCGCGCACGGGATTTATGTAGAGGCAGTCCGCCTCTACATAAATCTCCGTAGCGCCGGAGCTGCGGGGGCATTTTTACGTCCGGCGTAAAAAACGCCGGACTTAATAAATGCCTCCCATTGTTTTTTCCAAACCCTGACCAGGATCTGGTAGCTGTTTTTTTTTTGCGACTTGGTATTCTTGATCTCCTGTCTGCTCCTGTTTAGGGGTTCTGTTACATCTCTGACATTTGTGTTATGCATTATAACAATGTTCTGCTGCCTTCATATGTACCTTCCCCAGTTTGTACAATTTTATGTCTTTCTTCTATGGAAAATCAATAAAAAATTACAATTGAAAAAAAAAAAAAGAAGTCTCTCCCACATAAAAGGCCCTAGGCTTTTTTGTGGAGGAGGTACCCTCTTCCAGTTCTTCTGGGTGGATCTCCGCCTGCACAACTTTGCGAAGCTTATATATTCTATCTGCAGTGAAGTATCCTTTAAACAGTTCTTTTTCGTCCTCTGAAGTAGAGGAAGACTCAGAAGAAGAGGAAGATGTTTTCTTATGATCAACGATCTTCAATTCAGACCCCTAGGGTAGGAATATATATATATATATATATCAGAAACTGACCCAGAGAGCATACTCAGCAATAGGAAACTTACTTACAGGCTGAGAAGTAGAGGGAGAAGCACTCCGTTTGCTCTTTTTCTTAAGGTGAACCTGACGGTTATCATTATTTTCAGCAAGGGTCTTCTGGACATAATCATTGACCCAGATGACCACGTCCTGAACATCCGGCTCCTCATTAGGTCTATCCACCGGCTTAGGACGACACCGGCTTAGGATGTACATCGTACTGCAATAATATTTCTACATAAATACGTTTGCTAATAAAAAAGAACCAAATCTTATCTGTGTAGCAGATCTCCTACGGTATTCGTATCCGTCCGGGAGAGGAGTCTCACAGTCGGCGCAAGTGAAATGCTTTCTTTTTGCAGGTCTTTTTATAGAAGGGCTGGTATCCATCTCAGACATCTAAATACAAAGGGTAAGTTAGTTTAATAGACCTAGTCCATAAAACTTGTAATATTTACTTTAGCCACTAGGTGGCAGCAAGTACTTACATTGTAATACACAGTTGACTTCTAGGAATCCTATGCACCACAAGAAACTTTGTGGATATACACACAGCAGCACAGATCAGATGATCTGCCTGCTGTACCTTTGCAGCCTCCTTATGTAGTGAGGCTGCACCTGAGACGCGGCGCACGCTCCGAGGCGCCGCCGGAACCACGAAATACCAGGTGGAAAGCAACTTGCGTTCCACCTGACGTCACTTCCGGAACACAAGCCCGGAAACCGGAAATGCCACGGCCGAGTGGAACGCATCTGCGCTCCACTGTAACCGGCCGCCACAGAAAGGAAAAAAGAAGCACACTGCTCTTCAGCAATGTGCCGGATTCACCATGTGGCACCTATATTTACCTACTACCGAGGTCTCCAGCGGGGCACATCCTAGAAACACCGCCTACAGGTACCTGAGAGAGAAAAAAAGGGGGGGAGGAGGTATAACGGTAATAGCGGTGATCTCCGGTATCGGAGGACGAGGGGAGGGGGGCCGGGGGACATACTAGTTGTGGCGGTGGGGGGAGGCAACGTGCTGCAGCCTCCCCCCACCGCCCGATCTCCCCATAGACGCTGCTGTCGCATTGACCACGGCGTTTATGGGGTTAACTGCCCGGGGGGAGCGCGGCTCCCCTCCGGGCAGAGGCAGCAGGGGGATGCTGTGTGAGACAGCCTCCTCCTGCTGCCCGATCTCACCTAGGGACAGAGGGGGAGGCAGGGAAGCCATGACGTTCCTGGAACGTCATGTTGCGGGAACTACCTGCTTTACATGATGTTCCAGGAACGTCATTTTGCGGCAAGGGGTTAAGCCCCCACAATTAGGAATCAGTGAAATCAGTGCAGCAGCTGCTTCTGGCTGGTCAGAGATGGTGAATCACTCAGGGGATTGGGGGATCCTGCCAAGCCTCCTGTCTGCATCATCAGCCTGTGCTCAGCAAACACAATGTGAGACAGAGGCATGGAATATTTGTCTCCTAAGGTGGGAGAGCAGTGGGAGCAGCAGACAATGTGGATTTGCACAGAGGCCATTTTTCTTCACTTCCTGGATTTCTATCAGCTACCAGTGTGGCAGAACCGTACGGATATGGTAATACATTATATAGACACATCTATATAACTTTTAATAGAAAACAAGTTTTCCTAATGTGGAGTTCTCCTTTAAAGGGATTGTGTCATATTAGACCTAAAGTGATGGAGTATGTCAAACTAAACATTTCAAATGTACAAGCATTTTGAAACTAATGTTTGAAACATATGGACTATTCCCATGTGCCTGCATTGTTTTGATTACCATGCTTCCCTTGGTTACAACCCTCTGGGTTGGCATGCTCAGTTTAACTGAAATCTCCAGGAAGTACAAGCACTTGGTCTACACTTATCCTGCAAGCAAGGAGGATTCTAGGAAAGTATGTGGTACGCATCTGATTTCAACAACTCTGCTTTACACTACAACCCCTTTCATGATAGTTTTCTTCTACTTTAACTGGCAGACGACAAAGGGAAGTTAGTCTTAGCAAAGAGGCCTAGCTCATCTGCCACTCATGGCCAAACAATACCATGAAAGGGAAGAGTTAACAGTTTATGTCCTTGTACACATATAGGATAATACTATTTTTGTATAATTTTTAAAAATGAGACCAAAGATCCTTAACCCCTTAAGGACCGGCTAATTTTCGTTTTTGCGGGGTTTTTTTTCCTCCTTGTGCTTAAAAGGCCATAGCACTTGCATTTTTACACCTACAGACCCACATGAGCCCTTATTTTTTGCATCACTAATTGTACTTTGCAATGACAGGCTGAATTTTTTCATAAAATATACTGCAAAACCAGAAAAAAATTATATGCGTGGTGAAATTGAAAAAAAAAACATGCAATTCTTTTTTTTTTTTTTTTTTTTTGGGGGGGGGGGGGGGGCTTCGTTTTTACGCCATGTGTCCTATGAAAAAACTGACATGTTATGTATGTTCCTCAAGTCGTAACGATTACAACGATATGTAACATGTATAACGTTTATTTTATTTGATGGCTTGTAAAAAATTCAAACCATTGTTAACAAATATATGTTCCTTAAAATCGCTCCATTCCCAGGCTTATAGCGCCTTTATCCTTTGGTCTATGGGGATGTTTGAGGTGTCATTTTTTGCGCCAATATGTGTTCTTTCTATTGGTACCTTGATTGCGCATATGCGACTTTTGATCGCTTTTTATAAAAATTTTTCTAGATTTCATGCGACCAAAAATGCACAATTTTGCACTTTGGGATTTTTTTGCGCTTACACCGTTTATCGTACAAGATCAGAAATGGGACAAATTAATAGATATGGCGATTACGCACGCGTCGATACTTAATATGTTTGTTTATTTATATTTATAAAATGGGAAAAGGGGGGTGATTCAAACTTTTATTACAGGCTTTTGGATTTATTTTATTTTTACTAACAGTAATATGAAGCCCTCAGGGGGACTTCTATATACACAGCACTGATCTCCCATTGAGATCAATGCTGTGTATATAATAGAGCAATGATCCATCAGATCAGACTATTATAATGGTCTGCAGCAGACCATCTAAACAGATTGCCGAGCCGGGATCAGCATCATTCCGACGCTGAGCCCCGGCCGGCTCATTAGAACGGAACTGCCCTCCACGATCGCATCGCGGGGGGGGGGGGGGGGGGGGGGGGAAGGGGGAAGAGATATATTTTTAGGGACCTGTTCAGGTTTAAAGTGTATTTGAGGGGACTGTATGTTAGAAAGCCCCACAAATCACCCCATTTCAGAAACTGCACCCCCCAAACTCTGCAAAAGCAGATCCAGAAAGTTTTTTAACCCTTTAGGGGAGTCACAGAAATAGAAGCTAAGTGTGTAAGAAATTTGAAAATTTTAATTTTCTGGGCAGAGATTTTCTTGTAATCCAATATCTTTCATAATTGTAAACCTATTACCAGAGAAATGCATCCCAATATTTATTTCCCCGTTTCTGCAGTTTATAGAAATACCCCATATGTGGCCCTATTGCGCTATTTGACGCAACCACAAGCCTCAGATATAAAGGAGCGCCTAGTGAATTTCAACGCCTCTGTTATATTTGGTCATTTTTGACTGTACCACTTCAGCTTGGCAGAGACTCTGGGGTGCCAAAACCTAAAAAACACCCCTAAAAGGACACCATTTTGAAAACTACACCCCTCGAGGAATGTAACAAGGGCTGCGGTGGGCATTTGGACCCCACAGGTGCTTCACAGATTTTCAGAACAGTGTGGCGTGAAAAAATAAAAATTATTTTTTTACTCTGAAATGTTGTTCTAGCCTTCAATTTTTTATTTCCACAAAGGGATAAAAGGGGGAAAAAAAACACAAAACATGTTGCGCAGTTGCTCCCGAGTACAGAAATACCCCACATGTGGACATAAAATCCGAAGCGGGCACAGGACGAGCCTCCAAAGGGAAGGAGCGCCAATTGGCCTTTG
The DNA here is from genome assembly GCF_027789765.1 of Dendropsophus ebraccatus. NCBI lineage: Eukaryota > Metazoa > Chordata > Amphibia > Anura > Hylidae > Dendropsophus > Dendropsophus ebraccatus. The sequence continues at coordinate 65,829,577 of NC_091458.1, forward strand.
GAAGCTGAATTTCACTGGAATGGATTTCAAGGGCCATGTCGCATTTACAGAGCCCTCGTGTTGCCAAAACACTGGAAACCCCCCACAAGTGACCCCATTCTGGAAACTACACCCCTCAAGAAATCTAACAAGGGGTGCAGTGAGCATATGGACCCCACTGGTGACGGGCACAAATGAGGAACAATGTGACGTGAAAGTGAAAAATTTCATTTTTTCACTTTCACGGCACAAATGTGCCCATCATCAAGGGGTCCATATCCTCACTGGACCCCTTGTTAGATTCCTTGAGGGGTGTAGTTTCCAGAATGGGGTCACTTGTGGGGGGTTTTCATTGTCTTGGCAGCACGAGGGCTCTGTAAATGCAACATGGCCTTCATCATCCATTCTAGCCAAATCCAGGCTCCAAAATCCAAATGGCGCTCCTTACCTTCAGAGGCTTGCCCTGCGCCCACATGGCACTTTATGTCCACTTGTGGGGTATTTACGGACTCGGGGGAAATTGCTCTACACATTTTATGTGTTTTTCTCTCTTTTAACCCCTTGTGAAAATGAAAAATTCAAGGCTAAAACAACATTATAGTGTACAAAATGTAATATTTCATTTTCACGCCACATTGTTCCACATTTGTGCCCATCACCAGTGGGATCCATATGCTCACTACACCCCTTGTTACATTCCCTGAGGGGTGTAGTTTCCATAATGGGGCCACTTGTGGGGGGTTTTACTGCCTTGGCAACACAGGGAGTTTTTAAATGCAACATGGCCCTCGAAATCCATTCTACCTAAATCCAGCCCCAAAAATCGAAATGGCGCTCCTTCCCTTCAGAGGCCCGTCTTGCGGCTTCATAGCGCCTTAAGTCCACATGTGGGGTATTTCTGTACTCAGGGGAAATTTCTCTACATGTTCTGTTTTGTTTCTTCTCTTTTGACCCCTTGTGCAAATGAGAAACGTCAAAACTAGATCAATGATGTTGTAAAAAATTAAATTTTTTACACTTAAACATTGGCCTAGCCGTGAATTTTTCATTTTCACAAGGGTTTAAAAGAGAAAAAAACACAAAACGTGTTGAGCAGTTTGTCCGGAGTACGGAAATACCCCACATGTGGACATAAAGTGTCATGCGGCCGCAAGACGGGCCTCTGAAGGGAAGCAGCGTCATTTGGCTTTTGGAGGCTGCATTTGGCTGAAATGGATTTTAAGGTCCATGTCGCATTTACAAAGACCCTATGCTGCCAGGACAGTGGTAAAACCCCACAAGTGACCCCATTCTGGAAACTACACCCCTCATGGAATCTAACAAGGGGTGTAGTGAGCATATGGACCCCACTGGTGACAGGCACAAATGTGGAACAATGTGACGTGAAAGTGAAAAATTTCGTGTTTTCATTTTCACAGCACAAATGTGCCCGTCATCGAGGGGTCCATATCCTCACTGCACCCCTTATTAGATTCCATGAGGGGTGCAGTTTGCAGAATGGGGTCACTTCTGGGGGGTTTTCAATGTCTTGGCAACACAGGGCCTTTGTAAATGCGACATGGCATTCACCATCCATTCTAGCCAAATGGCCCTCCTTCCCTTCGGAGGCTTACCCTGCCCCCGCATGGTGCTTTATGTCAACATTAGGGGTAATTCCGTACTCAGGGGAAATTGTTCTACACATTTGGTGTTTTTTTTATCTTTTAACCCCATGTTAAAACGAAAAAATAAAGACTCGATCAATGATTTAGTGTAAAAATTTTAAAAAAATTTTTACACTAAATGTTGGTCTAGCCTTGATTTTTTTCATTTCCATAAGGGGTTAAAAGAGAAAATAAACACAAAACGTGTAGGGTAATTTCCCTTTAGTACACAAATACCCCACATGTGGGCATAATGTGCCATGTGGGCACAGGGCAAGCCACCAAAGGGACAGAGCGCCATTTAGAGGCTGGAATGGAGGACGAAGGCCATGTCAGGTTTGCAGAGTGCCCGTGCTGCCAAAACATTGGAAACCCCCCACAAGTGACCCCATTATGGAAACTATACCCCTCAAGGAATGTAACAAGGGGTATAGTGAGCATATGGACCCCACTGGTGACATATGTGGAACAATGTGCTGTGAAAATGAAAAATTTAATTTTTTACACTAAAACGTTGGTGTAACTTTGAATTTTTCATGTTCACAAGGGGTTAAAAGAAAAAATTAACGCCTAATTACGTAGCGCAATTTCCCCCGATTACAAGAGTACCCCACATGGGGACACAAAGTGCAAAGTAACCGAACAGAAAGCCTCCAAAGGGAAGGAGCCCAATTTGGATTTTGGAAGCTGGATTTGGCCAGAATAAAGGACAAAGGGCTCGCAGAGCCCCCGTGCTGCCAAAACAAAGGAAACCCCCCACAAGTGACCCCAACGAACTCAGGAATCTGTGGTTCGTACAAGGTGGGGTCACTTGAGGGGGCTTGTGGGGCTTCCTGGGGCCTAGTCCTGGGGCAGCGCCTTGGGGGCTTGTCATCACTAAATGGTGATGACAATGAGGAAGAAGAGGAAGGAAGAGGGAACGAGCATACTTTGCCTCCTCCCCGCTTCGGCTTGCTTCGGGGCTCCCGGCGTCTGCTCATCCCGCGCAGCCAATTATGCCCCACCGCAGCTACTGATTGGCTGAGCGGGACGTCCTGCTGAGAACCCCCGAAGCAAACCAGAGCGGGGAGGAGGTGATGTATGCTCCGGCCGGCAGGGGGTTAACTTACATACACGCAGTGGGATGTCATTCCTGCTGCGTGTATGTATTCTCATAGGGATGCACTGACACTGGATCCACAGCGGATTTCGCACCAAATCCACAGCATGAAATCCGCTGCGGATCCGGTGTGTGTGAAGGCATCCTTAGTGGGGGTGTGTAAGTGTTATGCTTTTACACGTGTAAGTGTTAGTGTGTGTGTTTTATGTACCGTTTTTACATTTTATTTGTGTGTTTTTGACTTTTTTTTTTAATATATATATACTTGGGGGGCACACATCCAAATTCTGGTAACAAAAAAAAGAAAAAAAAGGGGGGGGCAAAGGTGGGGGCCACTAAATCACCACTGATCCAGGAGAGGGGCGGCAGGACAGAGGGGAGAGGGTGGCAGGAGAGGGGTGGCATGACGGAGGGGAGAGGGTAAGAGGAGAAGGGAGTGGGTAAGAGGAGAGGGTGGCAGGACAGAGGGTGGCAGGAAAGAGGAAAGGGAGGCAGGAGAGGAGAGCGGGTAAGAGGAGAGTGTGGCAGCGGAGAGGGAAGAGGGTGGCAAGAGAGGGGTGGCAGGATGGAGGGGAGAGGGTAAGAGGAGAGGGGAGAGGGTGGCAGGGAATGGGAGAGGGTGGCAGGAAATAGAGTAAGAGGAGAGGGTGGCAGGACAGAGGAGAGGGTGGCAAGAGAGAGGAGAGGGGCGGCAGGATGGAGGGAAGAGTGTGGCAGGACAGAGGGGAGAGGGTGGCGAGAGGAGAGGGTGTCACGACAGAGGGGAGCAGGGTGTCACGACAGAGGGGAGCAGGGTGCCACAACAGAGGGGAGCAGGGTGTCACGACAGAGGGGTGGAGGGGAGCCGGGTGGCAGGACAGAGGGGTGGAGGGGAGCCGGGTGGCAGGGCTGAGGGGTGGAGAGGGGCAGGGTGGCAGGACTGAGGGGTGGAGGGGAGCAGGGTGGCAGGAGGGTGCATGGGATGAAAGGGTGCTGGAGGGGGTGCTGGGGATGGAAGGGTGCTGGAGGGGGTGCTGGGGATGGAAGGGTGCTGGAGGGGGTGCTGGGGATGGAAGGGTGCTGGGGATGGAAGGGTGCTGGAGGGGGTGCTGGGGATGGAAGGGTGCTGGAGGGGGTGCTGGGGATGGAAGGGTGCTGGAGGGGGTGCTGGGGATGGAAGGGTGCTGGGGATGGAAGGGTGCTGGAGGGGGTGCTGGGGATGGAAGGGTGCTGGAGGGGATGCTGGGGATGGAAGGGTGCTGGAGGGGGTGCTGGGGATGGAAGGGTGCTGGAGATAGGGGAAGGCAGAAGAAATGCAGGGAGACTGCCAGCAGCACGCTAGCAGGATCTCCCTGCATTCACAGAGGCACGGAGCGGAGCGGCAGGGGGGCGGCACAGAGCGTCATGTGGGCGGCATGGGGGCGGCACAGAGCGGCATGGGGGCGGCACGGGGACCCTGAACCGGGCAATGTAATTCATGGATCCCTCCCTGCTCGCCTCAGGATCGGCGAGCAGGGAGAGATCAATGAATTACATAGCCCATTTCACCCGCGATTGGCCGGTCGGCGGCAACCGGCCAATTCGGGCGATCGGGCACCCCGCAGCAGGGACACTCACCCCCAAAGGCATGATGGTGATTGGCAGTGTCACGGACACCGCCAATCACCGCTGAATTCCGGGTCACAAGCATCACATGACCCGGAATTCACATGCATAGCCGTGATTGGCTGGCCAGAACTAGTCAGCCAATCACGGCGATCGGCGTCACGAGGGGGGTCAAACTTCCCCCTCCGTGCGAAGGGAAGATGGCCTGCTGTAGAAAACAGCAGCCATCCTCCCGCGATCGCCGCGGGATGTCACGCGGCGATCGTTTAAAGGACCCGCGTACCGGTACGTCATGGGTCCTTAAGTGACAGGGATCCATGACGTACCAGTACGGCATGGGTCCTTAAGAGGTTAATTGCCCCCCCCTTCCTTGCTAGGATGGGTGCAGTACTAGGGGGGGAGAAGGGGGGGCTACTAATACTCACTCCAATGTCTTCGTTCTTTAGCAGCTACAAGTGTGCCAGGCTCTGCCTCTTCAAAGATGGAGTCTCTGAATTAGTGGCTGCAGGCGCTGATTGGCTGAGATGATGATGCTCCAGCGTCATTTCAGCCAATCAGCGGCTGAAGCAGTGTCCCTGCTGAGCCGCTGATCAGAAAAAGATGGGGGGAAGACCCCAAGTCTGTGTGCCATTTTTGCCACCCGTTCCAGCTTAAGGGGTCACTTTTACGCAAACACGGACTTTAGCATTCAGCAAATCTATGTTTGGGGAAATAGAAAAACGCCCAAAGTCTCATAGAGACTTTCACACAAAGACAAAAATGCCAGAAAAAAAAGCCATGCGTCGCATTGGTGTTTTTTGGGGGGCGTAGAAGCCACAAAAAAACCTATGTGTCAGGGCACCTTAAAGTGACACTGTCACCCCCAATAATAATTTTTCAATCTTTACAGGTGTGTGTAACCCGCCTATATCTCTCTGCATACCTGAAATTATTTTTCTGTTTCATGAGGTGGCTTTGCCTGAAATAGTAATTTGGCAGAGTATCTTCTAGCGCCCCTGGGCGGGGCTTGGTCCCTGAAGCGCCACATAGCCCCGCCCATTACAGCACCATTGACCCCGCCCCCGCTCCGTTTTGAGGCCTCCTTGACGTGCGCGTCCACATCTCCCGCCGTCTTCCGCGTGCGGGAGCGTCATGTGGCGCGCAGGCGCAGAAGGTGACCGCCGGGTCACCCACAGCCGGGCTGTGTGTGCGGTCGCACAGCCCGCCGATTACACCAGCCGCACCGTCCCTTGTTGTTTGGGACTCTCCGGAGGCCTCGCTGCGGCTGTGAAACCCTCCTCACAGCCAGCAGCGAGGCGCAGACATAGTGCGCATGCGCACTATGTCTGCGCCTCGCTGCTGGCTGTGAGGAGGGTTTCACAGCCGCAGCGAGGCCTCCGGAGAGTCCCAAACAACAAGGGACGGTGTGGCCGGTGTAATCACCGGGCTGTGCGACCGCACACACAGCCCGGCTGCGGGTGACCCGGCGGTCACCTTCTGCGCCTGCGCATGATGCTCCCGCACGCGGAAGACGGCGGGAGATGTGGACGCGCACGTCAAGGAGGCCTCAAAACGGAGCGGCGGCCGGGACATATGACGTGCCCAAGGGGGCAGGGCTATGTGGCGCTTCAGGGACCAAGCCCCGCCCAGTGGTGCTAGAAGATACTCGGCCAAATTACAATTTCAGGCAAAGCCACCTTATGAAACAGAAAAATAATTACAGGTATGCAGAGAGATATAGGCGGGTTACACACACCTGTAAAGATTGAAAAATGATTATTGGGGGTGACAGTGTAACTTTAAGCCACAGAACACAAGATAAAGATAAGATGTGTTCCACAAAAAGGTGGGCCAGATGAGTGGCGGATGGTAGTCCGGAAAGCAGAATACAGTGGGCCATCTCAGAGAAGCAGTCCGCAACTCAGATGTCAGTATGGCTAGCAGAGATAGGCAAGTCTGTGATAAAGTCCATGGCTGCGTGCTTCCAGGGAGACTTGGATTGGCAATGGCTGCAGGAAACTGGAGGGTCTGCTTCTAAGGACCTTGTTCTGGGCACAGCTGGTACAGTCAGACACATAGTCTTGAATGTCCTTGGCAATGGAAGGCCACTAATAGTGCCAGGTTACCAATTCTAGCATCTTGTAAACTCCTGAGTGACCAGCATACGTAGAACAGCACCCCTAGGTAAGGACCGTCTTCACTTGCTGTGAATGACTACTGGGTCAGCTGCTCCCTCCAACAGATTGCGCCAATCTTATATGACAAGCTTAATGGCCAACAGTTATCCCCCCCATAGGTTGTGGGAAAAAGCAGGTCACCATTATTCCCTTGTAAATCTTCTGAAGAATTACTCTTGCACCAACAGAGGAGGCATCAACCTCCACAATGGATTGTTTAGACACTTCAGGAAAGTGCAAGGCAGGTACTGATGCCAAATACTTCAGCTGGGGAAGGCAGTTTCAGCCTCAGGCATCCAGACTTTGACTTCAAGGAACTGCTGTGTTGCTTAGAGTCCTATGGGGACATGGCCTTTTCAGGATGGAAGATTGTTTCTACTGATCTAGAGCCCTGTGTAAGAAATAAAGCCCAGAAACGATACAAAGGTCTTCCAAAAGAAATGCCTAGGAGTAGACACTGAAACAGGTCAGCGGTTTTGCTATTGTTCTTACACATTGATATGATGTTTTAACTGGATTTATTATAAAGATGAACTTTTTATGGAACTGAAGATCCTCTTTTCTCGTGCGTCTTATTGGGGGACACAGACACCATGGGTATAGGCTGCTGCCACTAGGAGGCTGACACTAAGAAAAAACAAAGTAAGTCGGCCCCTCCCAGCAGGCTATACCCGCCCACTGGCACTGAGCTAATTCAGTTTAGCTTAGTGTCAGTAGGAGGCAGATGCAGGTCTGGTTACTCCAGACCAGTTTCTGCTTGTTTTTCTTTACATTGTTTAATTTTTTCTTCCTAACAGGTTGGGGCACTGTGGGTCACTAAAGACTCACCGTGATCCCCCCCTTATGCAACCAGGGCACAGAACCTAAATGGAAAGGGGCTGTTTACCCTAGGTTGCCACCGGCCGGACCCAGCGCCCAGGACACAGACTAGCCCAGCTGTCTGTTGCTCCTTCATGCGGACTTGCTCCGCCAGCCCCTGCCCGCCCAGCCTCCAAAAGTTGAGCGCGGCACAGTGCCGGCAGAAGATCTGAAAGCATCGGGGGTAAGTATATTCCTCCCCTGCTCTCTCTCTCTCTCCCCGGGCTACTCAGGTCCCTCGGTCCCCTCCTGCGGCCTATTCAAACTTTCAGCCCGCCGCCCCCTTCCCCATGCACCTCCAGCTTTCAGGTGCCGCATCCGGCATATTGCGCAGCTCCACGGTCTGCAAGAGACCTCAGTCCATGGAACTACAACCCCCAGCCTATTTACCTGGCTGGGATTCTTCTCCTGAGGACCCATCCTTGCCCTCAGCAGCCATCCTGTGCCCTGACCGGACCTATGCCATCTTTCTGACTTGTTCCTGGTAAGCTCCCTTCTGGGACTATCTATTGCCTATTATTTCTGTTGCCTTGTTCTGAGTCCTCTCACTGTGTGTGTTCTGTTATTCTGCAGGCTTGGTTTCTTCTCAGCCTCCAACAGCTGCCTGCCTGAAGGAGCTCACTAGTTGGCTGTTTTTTTCTCACTATATATTTGTATATATATATATATATATATATATATATATATATATATTTCAATTGCCCTCTTATTTTATTTATTTATTTTTTTCATTATGTCTGACTCAAGGTCTGATTCCACACGCCGCCAGCATCCTCCTCCTTCCTCTGTTACCTACTATTTCTGTACGTCTTGTAACACTAAATCTGCTTCTGGACACTCTCAGCCTCTCTGCGCTGCTTGTTCCATGCAGTCCAGTTCGTCTCTGTCCCCTGCTCAGGACCCCCCACCGTAGTCCGAGGAGTCTGCCCCGGCCTGGGCGCACTCCCTCTGCCAGTCAGTGTCGCAGATGGCTCAGTTGTCTCAGTCTGTGGCGGCCGCTCTTGATCGCCTTTCTGCTTCTTCTTCTGCGCCTGCCCAGGCCTGCCCGGTGGTCTCTGGTGTCCGCCCCGGCAGGAGCCGCTCCCGCAAGCGTCTTCGCCGTGCCTCTTCTTGCTCTTCCTCTGGCTCCCCTGGAATCAGCCTTGCCCCTACGCATACCTCTCCTAACAGGCGGTCCCATTCGCCTGGAGATCCGTCGGACTCTGAGTTGGCTTCCAACTCTGACGCTGAAGATGCTTCCCCCATGGCTTCCACTGTGGACAGCCTTGTGGCCGCGGTCCGCGATACCTTCCAGCTGAAGGATTCACCAGACCCATCGCCCTCTGATGAGGTCTTTTTCCATAAAAGCGCCCACCGTGTCCGTAGCACTTTCCCCAATCACAAGGAATTTGATGACCTGTTTTCCAAATTTTGGAAGACCCCAGACAAGCGTTTTTCAAAACCTAAACACTTGTCGGTTCTTTATCCTTTCCCTGAAGACCTTGTGTCTCGCTGGTCAGGTCCACCCTCTGTGGATCCCCCAATCTCTCGCTTGACCAAGGTCACTACTCTTCCGCTGGACAATGCGTCGTCCCTCAAGGATTCCACTGACAGATGCACTGAGTCCTTAGCTAGGTCAGCTTTCGAGGCCTCAGGCTCCTCTCTCCTACCCACACTCGCTTCCACTTGGGTGTCTAAGTCCATTTCAGTGTGGGCTAAGCAACTGAGGGACGGTCTTATTTCTGGCGCATCGGCCGAGGACTTAACCGACCTCGCCCAACAGATTCAGGATGCGGCTCAGTATCTCTGCTCGGCTTCTCTGGACGCTGCAGCCTGCTCGGCTTTTGCGTCGGCCAATATTGTAGCCATTCGCCGGTCTCTGTGGCTCCGTGAATGGCGGGCCGACAACGCTTCCAAGCGGTCTCTCACCAGTCTCCCTTTTGCTGGTTCTCAACTCTTCGGGAAACGTCTGGATGACATAATTTCAGATGCCACGGGGGGGAAGAGTACCAATCTTCCCCAGCAGCGCCCTAAGCGTCAGGATTCCCGTCGCAAACCGGGCTCCTTTCGTTCGTTTCGGTCGCTTCTGCCCACTCGCTCCGGGAAATCTGCGGCCCCTCAGAACAAAAGATCCGGTTTCTCCAAGAACCGTTCTTCCTGGCAGGCACGATCCGCCGCCTCCCGCCCCCCCTTTAAGCCTGGCACCTCCAAGCCCTCCTCCTCCTGAAGGTTTTCCCCCACCCGGCTCTCCTCAGGTGGGCGGCCGCCTCCTGTTGTTCCAGGAGGTCTGGTTTTCTCACGTTCAAGTGCGAGAAGTGATCTCACAAGGTTACAAGATCGAGTTTGTTTCCGTCCCTCGCGATCGTTTTTTCCTTTCTTGTCCCCCCAGGTCCCCTGCCCTGGCGGACGGTTTTTCCCAGGCCATCCTTTCGCTCCTCTCAAAGGGAGTGATTGTTCCCGTCCCTCCTCTTCAACGGTTCCGCGGGTTGTATTTGAACCTCTTCGTGGTCCCAAAGAAGGACGGTTCGGTACGTCCGATTTTAGACCTCAAACGTCTAAATCGTCATGTCCGACTATCTCATTTCCGGATGGAGTCCCTGCGCTCTGTGATCGCATCTCTGGAGCCGGGCGAGTTTCTCTCTTCAGTGGATATTCAGGACGCGTATCTTCACGTGCCAATTTTTCCTCCTCATCAACGGTTCCTGCGCTTTGCAGTAGGGGCAGAGCATTATCAGTTCGTGGCTCTCCCATTCGTCCTGGCTTCGGCCCCTCGGGTTTTCACGAAGACCATGGCGGCGGTCATGGCTCTTCTTCGGGCTCGAGGAATCTCACTAACCCCTTACTTGGACGACATACTCGTCAAAGCCCCGTCCGAGAACCAGAACTTAGAGAGCCTCCATATCACCCTGGACACGCTCTCACGTTTCGGTTGGCTGCTCAACTGCCCCAAGTCCTCCCTGATCCCTTCCCAGTCCATTGTTTTTCTGGGAATGCGTTTGGATTCACTGCAGGCCCGCGTTTTCCTTCTGGAGGAAAAGTTGCAGTCCCTTCAGTCCGACATCAGAGCTCTTTGCAGCCACCGCCCAGTTTCCATACGTTCCTGTATGAGGGTACTGGGGAAGATGGTGGCGTCTATGGAGGCAATCCCTTTTGCCCAGTTTCATTCCCGTCCTCTGCAGCTCTTCCTGCTGTCACGGTGGGACAGGTCGCTCCCCTCCCTGGATCGGAGGGTGAAACTACCAGCTCGCATCCGTCGCGATCTTCAGTGGTGGCTGCGGTCTCCGAGCCTCTCACTGGGTCGCTCCTTTCTTCCCATTCGTTGGCAGATAGTGACCAC